>NW_028073411.1:8872804-9242458 GCF_014824575.4 Sturnira hondurensis
CCATATACTACCATTCAGAAACATAGATGCTGATAATGAATATTTCATTTCAGATTAATATTGCTATCTCTAAAAGAATGGTAAGCAACTCAACCATTAGCCACTGAGTCCAAGAAGGCCTTCATCTGCTAATTTCAGAAAGATATCTGTTAAGCTTCCTAGCTCTCTTGGCTAAAATTCCCATCTTCTTTCCGGTCCTAATTCAATTTTATGACAAGTTGGACATGATCTGTCTTAATACTTACATTCCCCCAACAAGGCAAATGCAGTCTGCTCAAACATATGGCCTCTTTTGGACAATATATTAACTTTAATTTATTCCGCACACTTGTATGACTTGGCACACTCTGGGGACCTTGAATGCTTCGATTTGAGGCAGCTCTGAAATAAAACTGGTGATCAAAACATCCTTAATCATTCATTTCCCCCCTAAGAGAAAGTGATAAAAAATCTTGAATGCAAGTATGAGTTTTTTCTAGTTTTCTCATAACCATATCATATGAAAAATGTATATAAAGCCTGGTAATGATAGCCAACTAGCCTATATTTTAGTATCTAATTCAGCAATTTTCAACCAGTGTGCTGCAAGAATTTTTAAAACATGAAATACCTGACTATTTAGTCAGGGGCACTGACCTCTTTTCCCTCAGGTTGTCAAATTAGAAGAATAACAGCAAACACAACAGTAGCCTTCCAGTGTGAATGCCCTGTCTTGAACCATAAATATGTAGTTCATATAATACAGTTGCATTTTATTGATCACATCACATAATAAGGTTGTGTTTGATTGGTTAATTCTTACAGAAATCCTTATATACAAGTATAGGCACCAGATTTTTTAAAAGTCACTTTGGAGCAAAAAAAAATCAATAATTACTTCTACTTATTATTATTATTATTCTGTAAACCAATGAGAATTATATCTATTTTCTTGTCAGATTGGCAAAATATATTGTGTATGTGCTTCAGAATTTTAATAATTAGTTTATGTGCATCATAAGATGAAAAGTGTTGAAAATCACTTACCTAGGTGAAGAACATTATTTATTTGCAAAGATAAAAAGAATATTTCACATTAAATGTTTTCTTATTTGCTGAAATGTTTTCTTATTTTCTCTATTTTGTGCCTAGCAATAAATGAAACAGGGTAAAATCCCATTTCAGAGAGCTTCTATTCCTGTGTGGAGGGACAACGACAATAAGAACTGTTAAAATATGTATCAGGGAAGAATGTGACTGGTGCTAAGGAGGAGAATAAGGCAGGCAATGGGATAGAAATTGCTAGAGGAGTGTGCACATTGGTTGGTTGGGAAAGGTATCACTGAAAGTGAGGAGGTGAAAGTATGACCTCTATAGATATCTGAGAGAATATTCTTTAAAAAAAAAAAGAAAGAAAAAAGCAAGCAAAGAGGTTGATTGCAAAAATCCAGAGAGATGTTTGTAGTTTAGGGAATGGTGTTAGCAACAGAAGTGTTGGAAAGTGATTACATTCTGCTATATTTTAAATGAAGAGCTATAAGATTTATGAGTGGGTTAAATATAAATTTTGAAAAAAGAAGGTCAAGCATGAACTTAAGTTTTGACATATAATTTAACTATTAATTGAGGAAGAATTGGGAAGGAGAAACAAATAGAAACTCTATTGTACTCATTAGGTATCAGTTGCCTAGAAATTAGATATTCACAAGGAGCAATTTCAGTAAGCAGTTGAAAGTGTGAACTGGAATTCAGGAGGGTTCTGGGATGAATAGATGCTAGGTAGGTAGGCAGGTAGATAGACAGATAGATGGTATTCACACCATGAAACTAGAAGTTATCACAGTGGAGTAGGCATAGCCTTTAGAGCAGATGTAATAAAAGATCAAACTCTGAGGAACTATTGACCAGAAACATACATCCTGGAAAGCCAATAAATACAGTTCTACTGTATCAAATACTTCTGATAGATAAGGTAAGATTAATATCAAAAACTGATCACCAACTTAGTAGATAATCTTAGGGGACAAAGTTTGGAGAAATGGTGGGTCTGTTTGGAATGCTTTCAAGAAAGATCAGATAGTTGGAAGGCAAGTTGGAAACATTTCCATAATGAACTCTTGTCAGAATCTGTACTGATAAAGGAGGGAAATGAGGTCGTGGCTGGAAGGTAAGTCAAAGTGAGAAAGAGGTTTCTTAACATGGGAGACAGTACAGTGGGTTTGGATGTAAATTAGAGCAGGACACATTTTGTGATATGGGAGAAAGGAGTGAATTACTGGAGTCGTTGTCTGTGTTTGTGAGCGGGAGTTAGTCTTGTATAAGAGTGGGTGTGGTACATCCGTAGTGACAGGTTGTGAGGACAGTGTCTGGGCACAGTTGCCTGCGGGTGGGTTGATGTGGCCCTGGCAGCTCGTAGATGCTCACCTTTGATTCCTGCAGTTGTCTGAGTGATGGAAGAACAAGATCATTATCTGTGGGTTGGAGTTTTGAGGAAAAGGTAAGAAGTGGTATCTAACAGATATGAAGAAAGAATCGACTTCAAAGGTATAGTATGATTGCTGGAGAGTGATAAGGGTTAAGATCAGGGACCATGACTGTAGAATGAGAACAGTTATTATGCTCCTGTAGTGTCTTCAGTCTTGTTCATCTCTGCAGTAGGACAGAGTAGGTATTAATCAGAGTTAACCAAGGTGAATTTTTTTTATCACACAAAGAAAACAAGAGAGTGATGATATAACATCATTGGATGTTTATGAAAAGAAGAGGTGATAATGAAGAATATTGGACTTCCAAAGTATCTTTTTAACCTTCTGTTTTGATCAGAATGACTGTGGGGACAACTTTGCCCGCAAAGTAACCCCCATCCACCACAGATGAAAATGAATATATCAAGACATGATCTGCTTGGGGAGGAGAGGTGGCCTATCTCTCAAAGGAGAAGGGCCCCTTCCTCAAAGGGCTTTTATTGGGTTCATTTGTACAAGAATACAGGTAAGGATCAAACAATAGATAGCATTCAAAGAACTATGAGGGCTTATTCTCAGTCAGGGTCAGATAGCTAAAGAGCAATAAAACTTTGAGGAACAAACTTCTTGCTTGGACCCTTATCATTTAAATGAGAGCATTCTAAACAAAGCATATTTCACAGGATTTTTACATATTCTTTCTTATGCCTGATCACCCCGGGGAACCTGCCCTTTCCAGCACAGGGCTGCACCACCTTCCCTAGGTTTTTAGAATTAAGTGGATTAGAGCCAGGAAGTGCTTCTCCCAGGCGGAAATGGGGACTCCGGGCTATACCAGAATAGATAGGGGGCAAGGGTCCGCTGTTCCTTCTTTGTCGCAGCCTCCCAGGTGATCATGTCTGGCTTAGGTTGCCCCCACTCTGAGGGGTCGTATCCATCATAGACTGACCCATCAAGCATTGGGGGCAGGGGATGAGCTTTGTCTCCTTAGTGCCTTGCATTCCAGAGGTCACTCACTCAGCCTTAGCCATGGGGGGCAGTTACAATTCCTGAAACCAGGCAGAGAGGTTTCCAACAAATGACCACGTAGATCCCATTAGCTGGCCCCTCTAGGCCAAGATACAATATATCTATTTCTCTGAAATGGAAACGTGTACAAATCTATCCTCCAGTTACCTATACTAAAGTAGGTTCTACCATATGGCCATCCCTGGAAGTAAAATAAAGTAAAAGTTAGGATACCTAAGGGTTCAGCTACTGTTTAGAATATTGCTAGACTAAATTCTATTTGCTGATGTTACATGGAAAGAAGAATCAGAATTCCTTGAGGAGATAACATACTGAAAGACCTCACCCCGGCTGTTCATTTTTGTCATAAATCTGTTCCCAGAGATGACCAAGGCCCATGTCTTATTGGTACTAAGAACCTCCTTCTCATAGGCCTCCTCTTTCTAGAGAGATCTAGGTTCCTCAGTATCATTCCTGACAAATCAAAAGAGCTTCCCGGCAGATACACAGAGAGGCAGGGTCATCCGGATTATTATTGGAAGAATCAGCCTTGAAAATCCAATAGTTATGAAATGGTAAAAATCTGCAGCCAGGAAATATATTAGATAAAAGTTTCCCATAAAAACTAAATGATGGAGGATGCTAAAAAGGGTCACCACTCCAATAAATTAAGTATACCACCTAAAGAGAATGGCACTGGGGATTGAAGATCAAGAGGATGGCCATGGGGAGGACATGCTTGTCGAATGCTTGGGAGGTCTATTGTTATGTAAAAGTCACTGCAGGGCTCGTTCTGGGTGGAGTATGCACTGGTTCTGAGGTCTCTCCCGTGGCGTGGCTTACTCTACTATTTTTACCATTCCCAGTGCCTTGCCTTTTGCTGGCCATTTAGAATAAAAGTAAGTGGAAAACAAAAGTTAGGGAAAATAATGTCAAACAAGTAAATGTTCCAAGGCTAAGAAGATGCGAGTTCGATCTTGCCTTTTTGTTGAGCTCCCCGTTGTCGGAGAGTCCGAGTGCTCATGGTCCATGACACACTATGGATCCAATGAGGATAAAAGCAGCATGATGCACTCACCTTATTATTGTTTGCCTCTCCTGGTATTCATCCCGCTGAAGATGGAAAGACGTCTCTGCCAGGATCTTCCAAGTCAGGTAGTATGGAATAGTGGGTAGGTTAAGGTTAGATAGATAACTCTAAAACTGTAAATAAAACAGCCTCCTTACTTTGTGCTTAGGAACTGTGTGTCATCAAATCTTTAAAACACATTCATAGCTGTACAAAAATGTTAGGGCTGGAAAGATAATCACTAATTATCCAACCCAATCTCTCTGTTACAGGAGAAGCAACAGAGAACAGAGAACTGAACTTTCTTAAATTCTCACAACTGAAAGTTATCTGATCTAGTTCTCTGGATCAGAACCAGAGTCAGACCACAGCTTATTCCATTATATCACAATAATCATTTTTTACTGTTGTTCTACTGTAGTTTTATAAGCTGTTCCTGTTAATATTTTTTTAGGCTAATAGAAGGCACATATTTGTTTACTCCAAAATCCCTTATAGGCCCTGGCTGGTGTAGCTCAGTGGATTGAGCACAGGCATGCGAACCAGAGGATCGCGGTTTGATTCCCAGTCAGGGCACATGCCTGGGTTGCAGGCCAGTTCCCTGCAGGCCAGTTCCCAGCAGGGTATGCATAAGAGGCAACCATACATTGATATTTCTCTCCCTCCCTCCTTCCCTTCCTCTCTAAAGATAAATAAATAAAATCTTAAAAGAAAAAATCCCCTATAATATCAGATATGGAAGTAGAGACATGGATATTCACATTTGGAAACAGCTCCAATGCCAGTTGTAAGTGATTGCTTTCTACATTTAACAAGTGGAATATCAAAATATCTTTAAAATAATATTGCAAAATAAAACTACTTAATCACCCAAGATTACTGCTAAGTAAAAAAACAATATATTCAGATAGCAAAATAGTAAATATAATATGATATTAACTTGCTCCATAAATGGGCAGATAATAAAATGAGGGACCCAAGTGTTATCAGTAGATTTACCTGGGGTCTTTTACCTTCTTCCTATGCCATTATCCCCTCCCCCCATTTTTTATAATGCACATGCTTCACTTAAAATATCAGATGCATGCTATTTTTAAAACTTTATTTTTAAGTGTAATTATGGCACACACTGTGATTAACTTCTTCTGCTCTTACTGTAAGAGCTATCTGCAGTTTCATCATGGAACAGTCTCAAGCCAGATACATGTGTCCTAAATGTGAAAATACAAAAGTGCTCATCTCCTTTCTTGGCTTTCTACCAAAACTTGCCTCTGATCAGGTAAGGGGAAGTAAAGCACACGTGACGAATCAGAATTTGACTTTTAAAAGTGAGATTCAAACCCTGTGAGTACGCAATTATCAAAAAGTGATGGAGGAAAAACAGACTTCCTGATACATGACTCTCTAATTTTGGAAAGTGCTATAGTCATTACATAATACTCATCCGAAGTCGTAGGGATTGCCAAAGAAAAGCCTAATATGAGAAAATCACCTAAATTGCCTCCAATACTTTATAAAATGCTTAATATAAGAATCAAAGCTTTTGATTCCTAATAACACAATGGAAAATAACAGTTCTAATGAAAAAGCAACAATGACAAATTGTGATTCTTAACCTCTTACAAACTGAGTGCTGACCTATAGTTAGAGGAAATTAATTCATGGGAGAAAAATGATCTCTCTCAGTTATTATTCCCTGGATAAGGCTTTAACTATGAAACAGAAAGAGTGATTGCCTCCAACCAAAGGCCACATAAGCTGTGAAAATCATTTGAATAAGAAATGTGCAGACAGAAACTTCACTAAGCATTTATATTAGTCTTTGCATCCCCAAACTATAATTCAGCATGTGATGGTAAGGAATGTAAATACAAATTTATGCTTTACAAAGTGTTTGAAGTAAAATTCTAAATCACCCAAACAAATATACTCAGATAAAGTTTTTAATTTCCAGAAGAGTAACATACATTGACTACAGATACCCAGTAAGTCACACAGCCTCTTAAAATGGAAATTTTATGAAGACACACAGATAGTACACTCATAAACATTTATAGCCTTGCAAATATTATACAGTGGCAGTCATATTCCTACATTCAACAAATATTCATTGGTTTTTTATCATGTGTTAGGCATTATTCCAGGCACTGAAGAATCAATGATATACAAGGCTTTTTTGTCCTCATGGAATCTCACTGAATGACATATGTGTACATCATTCAGTGAAGAGTTAGCAGACCTTACTAATTGAAATATAGGTGGGACCACATGTATTGTATCTGACAACTAGTCTATTCAGAATATAGTTAAAAATAATAATGCAGCTATGACTTTTTCCCTGGAAAAATTTAATTCTAATGCTAATTGTGCAGATGTTGGAATACCCTTCAAAGTATGTGAAAACTCAAGTATGCACCAAATTATACATGATTCTATGATTGGCAATGACTTTAGGCATTGCATTAAAATGTTAAATGTAGCACTACTGCTGTGGAAAGTCTCTGAATGGTGTACATGAAATATTCATGGTGTTGCAGAAATGAAGAGCCACCTTTTCTGATTTTTCTCTAATAGAGACTATGTTTCTGGACAAAACAAATTACTAAATCTATTTTTAAAGTGGTTGTACCATTTTATACTCTTATCAGCAAAGTCTGAGAATTCCAATTGATCCATGCACCTTTAACGTTAATGTCATCATTGGTGGGTGTATATTGGTGTCTCGTGGTCTTTTAACTGCCTCATGGTCTTTACAAGCATAGTTTCAACTGTCTGTTTGCTGTTCCTATAGATTCCTTTGTGGAGTGTCCACATTTTTTGCTCTTTTTAATTGGCTCGTTTGTCTTTTTATTATTGAGTTGAAGAAGTTATATATGTATCCTAGATACCAGTCCTTAGTCAGGTATATATTCTTCAAGCATATTCTCTGAATCTATGGCATTCCTATTACTTTTCTTAATGTTATCTTTCTCTAAGCAAGCACTTACAATTTTGTCTTTAATTTTTATGAAGTCTAATATGTCAATTTGTTCTTTCACTGTTACTGATTTTTGTCTTTGCTTTAAGAAACCTTTGCATGACCTTAAATCTCAAAGACATTTTCGGATGCTTTCCTCTAAAATCTTTTGGGTTTAGATCTATATTTATCTTGAATTTGTTTTTGTATATGTTGTGATGTAAAGTTCAAGTTATAGAATCCTTTTATTCCACTATAATTTGCCATATAATGCCATATAATAGGTATGCCATTATATAATGCCATATATAATTTGCCATATAATGCCATACCTAAAATGTGATGCCATTGGAACCTTTGCAGAAAATCAAAGGACTGAGTGGGTGTGAGTCTGTCATTGGGTTCTCTATTCTGTCCCACGGAACTCTATGCTGATCCTTATGGTTCCACCACATTTCTTAATTACATAGCTTCCTAGGAATTCCAAAGACCTATAGCATAAGTTCTCCAACTTGGTTCTTTTACAAGACTGTTTTGGATATTCTAGATACTTTGCATTTTCTTATGAGGTTTTAGAGTCAGCTCAACAATGTCTTAAAATCCTTCTGATGTTTTATTTGGGACAGCATTTAATATATAAATCAATTTGTGGAGAATTGAGATATTAATCATATGAAGAATTCCAATCCATGAAGTTATTTATCTCTCAGTCTATTTTTTACGGGTCAATAATCTACAGAAATATTAATTTTACTTTTTCATGACATCTGCCATTCCCTGCCAACCTAATATTTAGTTAATCCCCTCCATGTAGGTGAGAACAGGGATCATGATAAATGTGGACTGAATCTTCACTCTATCTTCCTGTGATTTTTCACAGGCCACACTGCACTCAATTGCTTGTACTTGTTTGCTCCACTCATGTATGATCTCACCACTGAAGACATTAAAATTTGACACCTCTCTACTATGTTGGATTTCATAGAAGAACTCATCATTCTATGCTGTCTTTTCACTTAGCATGCTATTCTTCAGATCCATCCATATTGTCACAAATGGCGGTATTGCGTCCTCTGAGTAGCCTTCCATTGTATTTATGTTTTCATCTTCTTTATTCAGTCCTCCATTGAAGGACACTTCAGTTGTTTCCATGTCTTGGACACCATGAATAATGCTGCAATCAATATATATGGGAACATATATCTTTATGAATAAATGCTTTCAAATTTTGGGTAGATACCCAGAAGTGGCATTTCTGGGTCATACGGTAGCTCTATTCTTAATTTTATGAAGAACCTTCATATTGTTTTTATAGTGGCTGAACCAATTACATTCCCACCAATATGGTACAAGAGTGCCTTTTAAGCCACCCAATTTGTCGTGGTTTGTTATAGTAGCCAGGACACTAGAACAGGCAGATTAAGTGATATTTTCTCTTAACAATTTTCTCTTAACAATCTCTGCTCTGAGGAGCAGAATTGCTGGGCTATAGGGTCTATGCATTTATAAATTATAAGAGATCATGAGATTTTTTCATACTTCTTTTTTTGTACCAACAAACTATTTAATTTTGTAAATTTGATGAGTAAGACAGTATTGTACTGTTTTATTCACCTTTCTATAATGATCAGTGAGGTTGTGTACCTTTACATAATTTTTATTCATTCAATTCTATTACTTTATGAATTGTCTATTTATATGATTTACCTATTTTGTGTTCATGTGTGGGGTGTATTTTGTATTTGAAAATAAAATAGCATGCAGTGTGGTATAATGTTGTTCTGGACATTAAATCTTTGTCTATACTTTGCAAATATCTTCTCAAAGCCTATGACATCTTTTAAGTATGTATATAGTGTCTTTTTTGTATGTTATTTTATTTATTGGTCTTATTTTTATTATTTATTTATTTATTTATTTACCTTTAGAGGGGAAGGGGAGAGGGGGAGAAACATCAATGTATGGTTGCCTTTTGTGCATCCCCTGCTGGGAGTTGGCCTGCAGGGAACCGGCCTGCAACCCAGGCATGTGCCCTGACTGGGAATCGAACCGCGATCCTCTGGTTCACAGTCCTGTGCTCAATCCACTGAGCTACACCAGCCAGGGCTATTGGTCTTATTTTATTAGTTGTTCTTAGATTTTGTGAAGTATTTATTCTACTACTCCCATAAAGCTCTTCTCCTACATGTTACTTTTACAACTTAATAGATTCATTTTAATATTTATGTGTATATGTGGACATTATCTTTCTTCATCGTACAACATAGAGATCTACTTTTCCATAAAGAAAATCAATGTTCCTTTCATGATTTAGTAAGTAATATATCTGTTTCCCATTTGGTTGTAATGCAACCTCTACCAGAAACACACTTTGTGTGTGTGTGTGAGAGCGAGAGAGAGAAAGAGAGAGACGCAAATCTATGAGCTTTCTATTCTGTTCCAGTTGCCAATCTGTTACTGCCTCTATATCATGTGGTCTTAATTAACATACTTTTAAAGTAGTTTTGATATATGAGAGGGCCCATTGCCCAACTTTGTTCTTCTTCAAATACATCTTAGATATTCTTAGTGCTTTATGGTTGTAAAGGAATTTTAGGATCAACTTGTCAAGTACCCCAATAAACCTTAGAAGGATTTCAATTTAAATTGCATTGATTTTACATATTAATTTAGGGTCATCTGACATCTTTATGATGTTGAATCTTATTATTCAGAAACACTCTAGCATATTGCTTTCTGCACAGTTTTAATAAGACTACTTCTAACATGTCCTATTTAAGCATGATATTTTTAAAGGCTCATTGACTAACATTAATAAGGTATAGGCATCTCTTTTTATTTTCAGTTTGTTAAAATTTTCATGGTTTATTAGTGATGAACTTCATAATTTTTTCAAAAGAATGGACAGTAAGTAATTACACAAACCACACCCATAACTCATAAATACTGTTGCTAGCAGGTGACAGGTTGTGTGCTCCGTTACAAAAAGTGTGTTTCTGACATGTATTTACTCAATCTTTTTTACATTAAGCTTTGAATTTCTTCAAATGTGACATTAAACATGTCACCAATTTTAAACCTAATACAGCACAAGTGTTTATAAGAACTGTATGTGTTTCTGAGTGTTTGTGTACTTAATCAAAGTACTTTATGCTATCGTGAGCAGATTATTTATTTAATCAAGGGTTTAAATGTTTTAAGAAGTGTAAAGTGGCCACACCATATGTATGATTTCAGAGGTACCCTGGAAAAAACTGAATGAAACCTTAGAGCAGAGATGAAATAGATTACAAAGCGAAAATGAACTTCTATGGGATAAATACTAGCAGAAACCCCAAGAGGAGAAAGACCGCATATAAAAAGCCACAACACGTAGACACTGTGATGTAAGATATGAGAGATATTGAGGAACAGAAGTTAACACTTAAAACAATTGCAATAATATTTTTATTAACAACTCTTAAGGTTGGCTGGGAGAGTGTAGGTCATGCTGAGCAAAGCCAGTTGCTTTGTGTTTCATATAAAGCACTGGAACGTTTTGGAAGCTCTAGTCTTCAACTTTATGCATTTCTAAACATAGAGTGCCTCACTTTCCTTTTTAAATATATCCAGCTCTATGAAGGCTGTAGACACACAGTACTCCTGTGGGTAGCAAATGCATCATCGTCACATGAGCACATCATGAGAAACGCAACGGAAATGAGAGTGAATAAAGGAACGGTAAATACCCTTTTGCATCTCACAGTCACTCCAGGGCCTCACTTACTGCAGCGATGCGAGGGGGCGGGGGGGGAGGGGCACCACTTTATTATTTAAGTTGTCCTGTCTGTGCATGTGTCCGTCACCTCCTCAAGTCTCACTCATCTCTTTCACGCTTTTGCTTTAATTGTCTGTCTCTGTCTCTCTCCATTTCTAACTCTCCCTTCCACATGCATAGAAGTAAATGAAAGACTGACTAAACTTATCTTAAGAAATAGATGACCTAGCAATGACAGAATGTTATTCAAAAGTTCCATATTGCCTAAGCTAATTAAAATTACCCAGATATTCAAAAGTAGCTATGTCTACCATGCAGAAAGTAAAAATAGAGTTTTCTTATCTTTAAGAAATCAGGGTTTGCAGGAACAAGTATAAGGGACACATGGACAATAACAAGGGGGTGTGGAAATGGGAGGGAGGTGGAGAGGGCTGGGGGGTGAGCTGGTCTGGGGGTAAAAGGCAAAAAACTGTACTTGAAAAACAATTTTTAAAAAAGAAATAAGTTGAGAGAACTCCAAACTCATTCACTTCTAATTGATATGATTTGCATAGCAATTATCTCAACAGTAACAGTTTAAAAATATTTCCTTTTTTACTGAACTTTTACCATAAGAATTAAAAATCAATTTAAAATTAAGTAATTTAACACTTATTGGAAAAAGCAGATGCAAAATAGAAAATAAAATACTAAGAAGTAACCTCATAAAATGTGGATAATATCAACATAAATATTAAGCAAACAAATAGGAAGATAATATAATTAAGGTGTCATATTTTCTCAGAATATTTTATACATTCAATAAAATTAAAAATAATTTGTATATTAAAAGAATTTTGATAAATTGATTTTAAACCTCATTTGGTCCTACAAATATGGATGGAAAGAAGGAAAAGCAGTTAAACAGACAAGTAACACAAAGACATTTGCCTATTAAAAACATGAATTAAGGCAACAAAAAATTAATAATTAATAATATGTTAGCAGAAAACTATGCACTTAGCTTAATGGAACATACAAGGAAAACATTAAAATATGAGAGCATAAATTACATAGTAAAGATGACAGTAAGAATAAAAGTATAATTTGATAAATGGAATCCAGAAATGTGGCTAACTTTTTAAAAATTGTTGTTTAACTACAGTTTGAACAACAATCCCCCCCACAACTATATCCCACCCCACCCACCCCTACCTCCCATATTCAGTTCTATTCCCCATTGGTTTTGTCCGTGGGTCCTTTATACACATTCCTTGATAACCCTTTCCCTCTCTCCCTTGTTAGCCCCCTCCCTCTCCCCTGTGATTACTGTCAGTTTGGTCTTTATTTCAATGTCTCTGGTTATGTTTTGCTTGTTGTTCGTTTCGTTGATTGGTTTTCATTTACAGGTGAGATAATATGGTATTTGTCTTTCACTGCCTGGCTTATTTCATTTAACATAATGCTCTTCAGTTCCATCCATGCTGTAGCAAAGGGTAGAAGCTCCTTCTTACTTTCTGCCGCATAGTGTTTCGTTGTGTAAATGCACCACAGTTTTTTGATCCACTCATTTACTGATGGGCACTTAGGCTGTTTCCAGATCTTGGCTACTATAAATAGCACTGCTATGAACATTGGGGTGCATAAATTCTTTTGGATTGGTGTTTCAGGGTTCTTAGGGTATAATCCCAGCAGTAAAATTGCCACATCAAAAGGCAGTTCCATTTTTAGTTTTTTGAGGAAATTCCTTACTGTTTTCCACAGTGGCTGCCCCAGTCTGCAATCCCACCAACAGTGCACTAGGGTTCCCTTTCCTACACAACCTCACCAGCACTTGTTCTTTGTTGATTTGTTTATGATGGGCATTCTGACTGGTGTGAAATGATATTTCACTGTGGGTTTTTTGGGGGGAGGGTGCAGTGAACTTTATTGATGGTGCGTGACAAGGCAGGGCTCTCTAAGCCCCTCCCCTCTTCAGGGGGTCTAGGATGGAAACTGGAGGTCAGGAGATTCTCAGTGTGTTGGGGGATCTATTTCACTGTGGTTTTAATTTGCATCTCTCTGAAGGCTAGTGATGGCATCCTTTCATATGTCTCTAGGCCCTCTCTGTGTCCTCCTCCAAGAAGTGTCTGTTCAGGTCCTTTGCCCATTTTTTACTCGGATTGTCTGTCTTCCTATAGTGGAGTTGTATGAGTTCTTTATATATTTTGGAGATCAAACTCTTATCTGAGGTATTATTGGCAAATATATTTTCCCTTACAGTTGGTTCCATTTTCATTTTGCTGATGTTTTCTTCAGCTGTGCAGAAGGTTTTTAATTTGATGAAGTCCCCTTTGTTTATTCTTTCCTTTATGTCCCTGTTCTAAGGGACATATTGGTGAAAATATTACTGCATGGAATATCTGAGATTTTCCTGCCTATGTTCTCCTCTAGGATTTTTATTGTGTAGTGACTTGTACTTACATCTTATATCCACCTTGAGTTTATTTTTATATATGGTGTATGCTGGTGGTGGTCAAGTTTCATATTTTTGCACATAGCTGTCCAAATCTCCCAACACCATTTGTTGAACAGGCTATTTTTATTTCATTGTATGTTTCTGCCCCCTTTGTTGAATATTAATTGACCATAGAGACTTGGGTTGATTTCTGGTCTCTCTATTCCATTCCATTGATCTATGTGTCCATTTTTAGGCCAGTATCAGACTGTTTTGATTACAGTGACCTTGTAATGTACTTTGATATCAGGTATTGTGATTCCTCCTACTTTGTTCTTATTCCTAAAAATTGCTGAGGCTATTTGGGTCATTTATAGTTTCATATAAAATTTTAAAAATATTTTATTTATTTATTTTTAGAGAGAGGAGAAGGGAAGGAGAAAGAGTGGGAGAGAAACATCAATGTGTGGTTGCCTCTCATGTGTCCCTTACTGGGGACCTGGCCTGCAACCCAGACATGTGCCCTGACTGGGAATCGAACTGGCAACACCCTTTGCTTCACAGGCCTGTGCTCCATCCACTGAGCTACAACAGCCAGGGCCATATAAATTTTTTAAATGTTTGTTCTAGATATGTGAAATATCTCATTGGTATTTTAATAGGGACTGCATTTTATTAAAAATCAAATTAAGTCCCTCACAGGCAGAAAGTGCTTCTAATAAGTGAAGAGGTTTGCTTTATTGACTAGTTGTTCTTTTGTTGTTCAGTGTAATGGGCTCTGTGAGTTATTATATATATTATGGATCTTTTTTACTTTCTGCACTAAAATCTTCAGAGACAAATTGGCCTCCTCTTAGAAAGTATGTAGGAAATTCGAGTTTTGCATTTTTCTATTAGTATCATTCCTATTTCTATGTTGTGTCTCATATCTTCCTTTTTTTTACTATTATTTTTCTTCTTAAAATGTCTGGTATAGATACACATATGGTCTAAGATAGAATAAACTTTTTAAGTGCCTTAAGTCTCTTTTTTACAAATGATTTAAATCAACATTTGCAAAATAAAGGTGTTTCTTAAGTACCTGCTAAATGTCATACATGCTGTATATTTACTTAATGTGTTTTTTAAAGAAGGGAAAACCCTGAGATCTATATTAGTATACATTTTATTGAATGAAAATATAGGTTCTCATAGATGTTAAGCAGCTTGCCCAAGGAGGAAGAGCAGAAGTCTCAGCTATGTGTGATTTCAAAAGTCTCTTTCATTGTGAGAATTCTAAATTGACCAACTCTTTACTATCATTTGAAGTTCGTTATATTTGAAGGTCAGTAGTGGTTATAACCTCATATGATGGTAGATAAGAATGATCAAGAACCTTTCAGCCTGTGGTGTGGGATTTCTCTAAAGCCCATGCTATTTATGTCTTTAAATTAAAGCCATTCAACATCTCAGGCGTCCCATCATTGGCTCCTCACAAAACCAGATTCTTGGGCGCCACTATTGTGCACTCACAGTGCTTTGACCATCAGGTTTCAAAGCCATGCCAACTTTTCTTCCAGTCGCATGGCATTCAGCCCATAGTAGCTTTTATTTTTTGGCTTGATGCAAATAAACAAATGCCTGGAACAGAAAAGCAAATTAAAGATGAAAGTCTGTTTATAAGAATGCCAAAACAACTTGTCTATCTTTGTTCCTATCACACCTCTTAATTCTTCACAGATTGAAACAATGACACTGATTAGGAGTAATTTAATCCGAATATCAGAAATAACAAGCAGATAGATGGCTCTGCAGAATAAACGTGCATAAAATCTTAGGGAGTCTAGCACTTGATTCATTCAAATGAAACTAATAGCAGGCATTCACTGCTTATGGATGTCGGTCATCTCACTGAGCGTTATATATGTTATCTCCTTCAATATTCTTCACAGCAGTGCAAAGCAGCTACTGTTGTTATGAATATCTTGCAAATGAGGAAACAAAGGGAGAGATACGTTGTTACCTCTCTAAACTAATGCAGCTAGGAAATGTCATCATTAGAACTGAAGCACAGATATATCTGGATCTATATTGTTAGGAGCTCCAACCCATTTTCATTCTGGAAAATGCCAGAGGAAACATCATTGTCTCAAGATGGAGTGAACTAAATAATGTGCTTATCACCTACCTCCACTTTGCAAAATTTTGTTTCAAATTTTCGATCTTCCTGGACTTTTCAGATTTACCCTGTTCCTCCATAGCATAGTAAACCTGTCCTTTCTTTCATTTTTTTCCCCAAAGCACATGATTAAATTTATGGGTTCTGTAGCTATTGATATATGTGGAGAGATTCAGATTTCTCTGGATCCTTGATGTGCCAATGGAAATTCTAAGGCTTCCTCATCTGAAATAGTGAAAGATGTTAAAATGATCATTAATTTAAGCAGTGATAATTTCTCATTTTTTTAATCTGTAAAGTTTTTCAAACTTGTATGTTCATTGTAGTGTGTTTGGGGGTGCAGTGGTTCTTCCCCGATCATCCATTTCATTCTGTCCATATTGTGTGGCGGCCCTCCCTGTGCCGAATTGACTGTACTCCCACATCTAGAGGTGGGCCATCCCTGGTCTACAACCATCAGGTAACCCTACCCACCTTTCCACTTACTGGCACAGGTTTCTTGAAATAAGACAATCGGCAACATGTATGCTCTTTGCCATAAAAATGTGTCCAAGGATATTCAAGCAACAGAAGACTGAAGACTTTTGTTGGGTGATCTTACATACATATTCTCTCCATCTCTACCTGTTTGTCTTTGAAACCTTAGCCCTGATTGCTGCTGTCAATCATACTACAAACACAAAGACAGAAAAAAATACGTTTTTGGTAATTGAACAAAGAAGAAAGACAGTAGGTCCTTGAGGACTTCCTTATTTCAATTATACCTACTAATGACAGAGGTGGCCCTACTTCTACAATATGTTTGTAGAATGAAAAAAGTATCTAATGTATTGGTATATATTAATTTGAGGCAGCTTTTCACTCATATTCAAATGAAAGCATCTAATTTGTACTTCTACCAAGTGGATGGCTATAGCTGGTTATGGAATTTAATCTCAAACCTGGGCTCTTTTATTTCAAAATGTATGATCTCAAGAAAATTACTTAACCACTCTGAATTTTAGTTTTATGATCAATAAAGGAATGCTTACTCTGGTTACTGTGAGAATTAAATGAAATATCATATGTAAAACTTCTTGTACTCTACCCATTGCACAGTAAGTGGATATCATATTTAATGGGGAAAGAAGCAATTCCATCCCCACTAATCTCTTCAAAGTAGGCTCATCTGGTTCCAGCCACTTCAGTCTTCTGGAATTCCTTTTTGTACTACAAAGCCGTGCTTGGTTATATATTTTTCTTAGCTAGTATTTTTTAGGGCTAAGATTGTTTTTACTCTTCTAAAATATTTTTTGGAGAGGAACTTGGTCTTTGTTCTGTGCTGCAGCTGCTCATGGCACTCACAACAATGTTTGTTGTTGTGAGTGGGGACTTGATAAGTTACTGTTTTTCTCACATATAAATATATGATGTGAAATGTGAGAACACTGCATTTAAGAGCGAAGCAAGCACTGAGCAAACATTCAGAAAAATACGCCATTTGCCCAGAGGTGTTCATTAACCTCAAATTCAGTAACTACCATGCACATGAAATCCTATTTCCAAATTGAGATTTTTCTGGATATTGTAAAAATTATACATAAAAAAGAGAAAAGTAAGAAATACATTTTCAGCAATTACTATGTACTAGACAGTAGTATATACCATAACATATTTAATATTTAGTAACTCTCAGAACAATTACTTTTTTATTTATGCAACAATTCAACATATTCTTATTGAGCCACAAATATTGTGCTAGATGTGCTCAGCTGATTAGCTGCTCTCTGTATGTTTTCATGTGACTAATACAAATGAGTGATTATAAGAGATCATTAGTCAGGTAAAACAATTACTATTCATATTCTTCTAGAGAGATGTGAAATCATTTGTCCCAAGTAAAACAGGTCGTGAATAGTCAAGTGTTTGAATGCAGGATATTGGGAGGGTATAGTGGAAAACAAAATGTAACCTCTGCCCCAGTAACATGAGATTTATACTTCTCCATACTATTGGGAACTGCCCTGCCTGGTTTCAGGAGCTGTAACAACCACCAAGGCTAAGGCTGAGTGAGCGACCTTCAGACCATAAGCCAATGCGGAGACAAAGTGTATCTCCCTGGCAGGAGCGCTGCTTCTGCTCCTTTTTTCATAACTGGCCCCCAATGCTTGATCAGTTAGCCAATGATGGGTAAGATTCCCCAAGGGGTGAATGATCTAAGACAAGAACAATCACGTGGAGGCCCTAGGGAAGGACTTGGGGAGCTATGAAGAAAGGGGATGATGGACCTTCACCCCTCAGCTTTGAGGAAGCCTGACTCTCCTAGTCCTTGAGAAGCCTCCAAAAATTCCTTGTTTATTTGCCTCCTCTGCCTGACTTAAGCCTCAAACAATGACAGAGGGCATTGTAGCCCTGTGCTGGAAAGGGCTGGCTCCCCAAGTGATCAGGCCTGAGAAAAGATATGTAAAATCCTGTGAAGCCTGCTTTGCTAAGAATGCTCTTAGTTAAATGATAAAGGTCCAAGCAGGAAATGAGTTTGTTTCCCAAAGTTTTGTAGCCTTTTAGGTGATAGACCCTGACTCAGAAGTAGCCCTAATAGTTCTTTGTATGCTATCTACCATTTGATCCTTACTGCCTAACAATGATTGATGAGCTGTTCCTGTATTCCTGTGCTAACTGAACCCAATAAAAGCCTATCTAGGCAAGGGTCAGGGTGCTCTCCCCTTGAGAGGGTGGCCAAGCCACTCTGAAGTGCTCCCCACTTGAGGGAGTAGCCTCCATAGAACTCGGTAGTCTGTGTGAATTTATCTCATGTCTCATCCATGACGCCTCGGGCACTGCAGGCCAGTGTCCGCGTCACCATACACCTTGCTGTGCATTTGGAAACCTGGCCCATCTTCCTCCAATTCCCTTGTCACTTCTCTATGTTAGGCCACATTCAAATAATCCACTTTTCTGCCATTATTCTGATAATATTAACTATTCTATCATAAATGAATTATATGTTTGGCATGGTCAAGTTCCATTCTACTAATACATCCATTAAATTAAAATCTTATTTTTAGCCTCCTGTTTTGAATATTGAATAGAAACCTATTTAAATTTTATTTAAACTTTGTTTCACTGTTTTCACTTGGGAAAGTATAACAGAATTTTACTTACATATTTTCTATAAGAATAAATTAATGAATCAAGTCAAATAGAAATAACATAAACCAAATATTAATTAAATCATATGAAATGTGTGAATCAGAGTTCTGTCCCATCACATAAGGTCACTAACAATTACTCTGATTCAGATTAAGAGTAATTAGTTATCCAATTTTTTTTTAGAAAACTAAGAAAAAAGGTATAGAAATTATCAGAGCAAATGAACAACAAAATCAGTCTAAATACCATCCCAGCCCATTGAATAACATTGAGTAATTTAATTGTCTTTTCCAGATGCAACCTCAAAAGTTTTTTATGCTTGTGTTACATATTAATATACTTCAGTGTTTGTTTTTGATCTGTCACCATTAATTTAGTCATATTATATTAAAAATTAGCTAAATCAGTGATTCTCAGTCTAGTGTCCAGTGGGTGCTTTAAGTGACTGGCAATGCTCTGGAAATCATATACACATTTATGGATAGGTGTATATACATTCTTATGAGTATAGATTCTGTGGCTTTCTTTGGATTCCCAAGTGAACCCATTAACAAAAATAGTTTAGAAATATTGATTTGCTTTCTTAGTTTACTCTTGCCTTTATCAAGTTTCAATTTTTGCCCACAAGTTTTTGTTGCATGTTAAATCCATAAACTCTACAACCAGACTGCCTGGGCTTCCAATTGTTCTTCTAACACTAACTATCTGTAGTATTTTATATGGTACCAGCTGTGGGTATGTCGTTAAATGTATTAAATGGAGATATTAATATTACCTATCTCATAATATTGTTGAGAATACTAAATGACATAATGAAAGTAAAATCCCTAGAACTTTATCTAGAATGGAGAAAATATATGATAAGAGTTAGTATTTATTCTGTATTATAAAAGAGTAAGAAAGGAGTATGTCAGAGAAAGGTCCTCGTTACTGGGGAAGCTGATGGTAACACCAGTCATTAGAAGGCTTCTCCCAAACCATACTCCCTGGGGTACTCATACCCGGAATTTCTGGATTCCATGACAACTATGTCTAAAGGACAAATAAGTTTGAGGAATCACGCTTAGTTTTTTCTAAATAAAGATTCGTTATACATGCTAGTTTCTTAAAGACAGTAAGGATTTCTTAAAGAAACATTTGAATTTATTTAACTATATATTTTCACCACAGAACCAGTTTGGGGAGGAAATACCTATTATTTTCTTGTGGAGTTTACAATTTAAGTAATGTTATCCCACTCAGTGGTGGCCACTTCACTGCAGATAATGAGATGGTACCACAATCCAGTATCTTCTTCAGTTAGTATCATGTGAAGATGTGCTCAGCCATAAAATTTGATATAGTGATTATAAGTCGATTGGATCAACTTAAATAGCTCTTTATTCTTGGAAAGCTGGGAAAAGTGGAGCAGCTTTTCTCACACAAGGAAATGCCCACACAGAAAAATTTAAATTGCTTGTAATTAGAATCCTGATCGCAAACTCTTCTGGGGAAGAACCTAGGGTTAAAAGCTGTTGAATGGCAGTCTGAACATTTTCTTAAGATCACCAAGGTCACTTCAGCTACAGAATGAGCCAGACCTCAGATATTTATCAAAATCCAATGTCAAAATATATGGTCAGCATGTTAGTGGGCAATGTGTTTTATTGTTTTAGTTAATTCTGTCTTTAGAGAGATTTATACTTATTTCATGTTTTGTCATCAGAACAGTATTTTGTAAGTAATTCATAAAGATATATAGGTTAATATGAGGTATATGAAAGAACTGTTTAAAACTTACCTATGTTAGTTTTCAAGGGTTCCCCTAAAAAAATTACCGCAACTTGGTGGCTTAAGACAAGAGAAATTTACTCTCTCATACTTCAGGTAATTAGAAGTCAAAACCAAAGTATCAGCGGAGCTATGCCATGCTCTGCCGAAGGCTCTGAAAAGAAATTTTCCTTGCTTCTTCCAGCTCCCGGTAGTCCTAAGCATTCTTTGGCTATGGGTTCATCCCTCTGGTCTCTGATTCATCTTCACATGGCCTTCTTCTCTGTAGGTCACCCTGTGTCTTGTCCTCTTCTTCATTTTTTTCCCCTTTCCTCTTCTTTTAGATACCAGTCTTTGGATTTAAGGTCCACCCTAAATCCTGGATAATTTTATCCCATTGTTTTAACAATTACGTCTTCAAAGAAATTACTTTATTTTAGAAAGTGAGGGGAAAGGAGATCACTATAGGTATTAAGGTATTAAGACACTCTAATACATTCTAGCAAATATGCTTGATATTTAGAAAGGATTTATAACCTAACAATTAAGATTCTGAATTAGTCTTATATAGAGCTAAGATGCACATTGGTAGACAAAAAGGCAGAAGTCTGAATGGACTTTATTTACATTTTTAAAGAAAACAAAACATATTTAGGCACATGAGCTTGATAACTTCAGGGACACATAATGCTTTCAGATAATTCTGATATGTTCTAAATGTACCACATATATATAACACTATAGTTTCTGTATGGTAAAAGGA
Organism: Sturnira hondurensis; assembly: GCF_014824575.4. Taxonomy (NCBI): domain Eukaryota; kingdom Metazoa; phylum Chordata; class Mammalia; order Chiroptera; family Phyllostomidae; genus Sturnira; species Sturnira hondurensis. Next base: position 8,894,254 of record NW_028073411.1, read on the forward strand.
GAGATGATCTTGATAACCACTTGAAATTAGACAGATACTAACATTTCAAAAAGTTTCACAGTGAGTTAGAAGAAGAAGAAGAAAGAAGAAGGAGGAGGAGGAAGGGGAGGAGTTAGAAGAAAAGGAGGGAAAAGGATGAGAAGAACAAGAAGAAAGAAAAGAAGGAGAAGGAAAATGATTAGGACTGCATTGAAGAGTTTGGAAAGTTTAGGAATCTAATAATCTATTCTCTCCCCCCTCTTCTTTAACCTAAGAGCTCACAACAATCTCCTTTCACTGAATAAATTAAAGCCAAACAAGAACATTTTTGAGATTGATATGAGTCCAAAATTTCATAGCCAGTCCTTACACAGATGAAGCCAAGAAACACCAAGAAAATTAATAAACATGGATAAGCCCAGTGACAGTCCTGAAACCAGACAATCTTCAAAAGTCCACATATTCTTCTTAGCTGACAACACTATACTTTCTTTTTCATTAGAGTAAAAATATTTTTATTATAAAACAAGTTAACATATAAACAAATAAAACCAACTTCTATTTTAAAAATATGCACTATGGTCACAGACAAATATGGCTTCAACCAAAATTTGCAGGTGTTGAAAAAAGGAGATTCTTTCTAACACATTGAAAAGCATATTGAGTTTAAGAAAATCAAACAGAGCAGGACATGAGGCAATGAAACCTGGGTGGTGTTATAGCTAACGTGTAGAGTCATTTTCTACAAATGAGGAACCATAGCGTTCACGCTCAGGGTGACAAACACACTAACCAAGTACATACAATTTTAATTTTGTATGGCTCTATATAACAGTTGATGTTTGAAATTATGTTGAAGCTACTAGAACTGAGTTTCCTCCTACCATAGCAAAACAGGAAATTTTACATGAAAACCAGCTTTTAGATAAAAGACAACAATCTATACAAGAACTGGCACCACTGGAAGAAGGGGAACAGATAAGTAAGCTTGTCCTTCTTCCCAGAGACACTCATTCCATGTTGCTGTGCTTGGCAGGAAGTTTCACTGAGTTGAGGACTGGATCAGTGTACTGAAAATAAAAAAGCTACTCAGAGGAAGAGTTCCAGAGACATGCAGGGGCCCTCTGGAGTCTCTGGCTGAATACTAAAATGCACAAGTATAGGGAAAATTCCCTAGGCTAGGCAAAATTATCCCACCAACCTATCAGGGAGCTATTAGCTGAAAAATCTCCAGAACATACACAGAGTGAGAATACACTTGAATGCCAAACGTCTGTAGTAGAGAGACTACTCTCAACATTTGGGTAATTCAGTGGAGATCCTGGAGGTCATACCTTGGTGGTGAGTCTAAAGTACCAGGAGAGTAAAAGCTATGCTAGAAGTATCTTAACAGAGTTTAAAGTCAAACTTCATGAGAATCAGGGTGATCAGCAAGCAATTTAAGCAATTACCAAAAAAAAGAACCTTTCAACAGGCTTTGAAAAACAACATAATACTCATTCATCAACATAAACATAACGTCTGGCATCCTACCAACATGTATTAAGCCAGCAAAGAAGCAAGAAAATGTGAAGCATAGTCAAGATAAAAAAACAATCATAGAAACAAAACTAGAAATGACAGAGAGAATGAAACTACCAGGAAAATACTTTAAACAATTATTATAAATATGCTCAAGGGTAATGAAAAACATACAGCAAGAAGAGAAATTGAAACTATCAAAATCATAAAATTTAACTTCTGGAGGCAAAATACAATGTCTGAAGTTTATAAAAAAATTTGTGCAATGGAATTAAAAGTAAATAAAACAATACTGCAAAGAAGATTGATGAACACAAAGACAAAGAATTAGAAACTAGTTTTCAAAGGAGATAGAAGGAAACAATGGAGAATAGTGAATGGAAATCAGTGACCTATGGAAAAATATTCAGTAGTCAAATATACATGTCATTGTATATTTTATACATTAACAGTAGCGCCCCAAGGTAAAGTAACAGGTGAGAGGGAGTGCAGAATAGTTATTTGATGAAATAATGGCTGAATTTATTTCCAAATTTGAAAAAAATAACTATAAGCTAGGAGGTCTAAGAAGCTTAGTTGAGCTTAACCAGGATAAACACAAGAAAACCACAGCAACCTGACAACTACTTATAAAGAAAAATCAATCATTTGTGGAGGACCATTACAAAGAACAACAATGATAAGAATGATGACTAACCTTTCACTGAAATAAATGGGAGCTAGAAACATTTAAAGTACTGAAAGAATATAAAAATCAACTTAAAAATGTTATATTCAGCAAAAATATACCCCATACTTTAAGATACAATGATGGCTTTTTCTGACAAGCAAAAGCCAAAAGATTCCATCACCAGCTTATGTGCACTATAAAACATAGTAAAGGAAAATATTCACATAGAACAAAAAAGATTCTACTTGATGGAAACTCAGAGCTTCACAAATAAAAGAACAACAAAATATTAAATATGACAGTAGATATAAAATATTTTATATTGCATTTTAAGGATTTTATTTATTTTTAGAGAGGAGTAGGGAGGGAGAAAGAGAGGGAGAAACATCACTGTGCAGTTGCCTCTCACACACCCCCTCCTGGGGACCTGGGCAGGAACTTGGGCATGTGCCCTGACTAGGAATTGAACCAGCGACCCTTTGGTTCGCAGGCTGGCACTCAATCTACTGAGCCACACCAGCCAGAGCTATTTCATATTCTTTTTATTATTTTATTTATTTATCTTTAGAGGGGAAGGGAAGGAGAGAGGGAGAGAAATATTAATGTGTGGTCACCTCTCATGCGTCCCCTGCTACGAACTGGCCTGCAACCCAGGCATGTGCCCTGACTGGGAATCAAACCACAATCGTGTGGTTTGCAGGCCCACGCTCAATCTACTGAGCTATACCAGCCAGGACCCTATTTCATATTTTAATACTATTAAAATAATTGATTGTTTGAAACAAAAATAATGATGGTGAATTGAACAGTTTATAAATATGCACAGGCTAAATGCATAAAAGCGTTAGTGCTAAGAATAGAAGAGGAATGTCAATGTATACTGTTGTCAAATTTCATGTTGTATATGAAACTGTATGATACTATTTGATGGCAGATTTTGACGGTTTAAAATGCACATTGTAAGGCTTGCATATATGTATGTAAACAATTGAGAAAATCCCATACTGTGTTCCACAGTGGCGTCACCAGTCCGATTCCCTTCTCCACATTCTTGCCAGCACTTGTTTATTGATTTGTCAATGAAGGCCATTCTGACTGGTGTGAAGTGACATCTCATTGTGTCTTTAATTTGTACTTCTCTGATAGATAGTGTGCTGTTCAGCTTCTTTTCACACGTCTATGGGACATCTGTATGTCCTCCTTGGAGAAGTGTCTACGTGGTCCTTTGCCTATTTTTTATTTAGTTTGTTTGTGTCTCTTATGTGGAGTCATGTGAGTTCTTTATATATTTTGGAGATTAAACCCTTGTCTGAAGTATCATTGGAAAACATGTTCTCCCATACAGCTGGTTCCCTTTCATTTTGATGATGTTTTCTTTAGCCTTGCAGAAGCTTTTTAATTTGATGAAGTCCTGTTTGTTTATACTTTCCTTTATTTCCCTTGCCCTAGGAGATATATCAGCAAAAATATTGCTATGTAAGATATCTGAAGCTTTAGTGCCTATGTTTTCTGCAAGGACTTTTATGGTATCACAACTTATATTTAAGTATTTTAAGCATATTGAGTTTATTTTTGTGTATGGTGTAAGCTGGTGGTCTAGTTTCATTTTTTTGGCATGTACCAGTCCAGTTCTCCCAACACTATATATCGAAGAGACTACTCTTACTTTACTGTACTCTCATGCCCCCTTTGTCAAATATTACAATTGAGGGTAATTAGAGGTATTGTGCATCTTTACCCTTCTGAGAATAGGACACCCTCCCTCAAAACCATAATTAATTCATTAAAATTTGGAAATTTGATGCTGAAAAAAACCCTTAACTAATCCACAGTTTATATTCCAATGTCTCAGTTTTTGCAGATGTGTAGTTATCCTCACCCCTGGTTTGGGATATAATCCTGGATCACGCATTTCATTTAGCTGCTTTAACCTGGATCATTTCCTCATGCTTCGTTTTTCATCACCTTGATATCCTTTACGATTACAGATTAGTTATTTGATGGAATGTCTTTGCATGTTAAGCTTGCTTAATATTTTCTCAAGATGAGATTCAAGAAATGTATTTTTGTAAGGAATGCCACAGAATTTATGTTTTCGTCTCAGTACCGAACAGCAAGAGCAAGATTGGTGTGTTCCCGTGTTGGTAACAGTGGCTTTGGTAATGTAGTCGGGGAGGTGTCTGTGCAATTTCCCACTGTGCAGACATTGTTTTTCTCATTGTATTAATATGTAATCCATGAAGATCAGAAAACTGTGTGATTATCCTCTTTCTCATTAATCTTTTCCCCACAATTTTAGCATCAAATGATGATGTTCTAATTTATGATGCCTTCCATACTAATGGCATCACACTGTAAGAGCATGTTCCATTTCCTCACATTCATTTTTGTATGCATTTATTTACTTCTGTAAACACAGGCTTTGGATTCTTTTTCCACACATGTAGTTGTCTTTATTATGAATCTGCTCCAGGATGCTGCTGTTGACAAATTCTTTTAATATTCATTTTCTGAAGAAGACTTTTTTCTACCATCAATTTTGAAACACCTTTTTTACTGGATATAGAATTCAATGTTGAGAATTTTTTTTCATAACTTTGCAGATACTATTTCATTCTGTCCTGAAATATATCATATTCAAGAAGTCGGCCAAAAGTTCACATTTTTGCCAGTGTTCTTTTTGCTTTTCTGGAGGCGTAGGTATTTGGAAGGCCTTACAATGATACTCCAAAGTGCTCCTTGTCCACCTAATCTTGCATTCCATTCAAAGAGGAAATTTCCACCTGCCTCCCAGACAGGACCTATTGAAGCTTGTCTCATAATGTGTGACAAGTAGAAGGAAGAAGGCATGATTATGACTAGCGAACTTAATTCTTTAATTATAATGAAATATCATTTCTTGATTCAAAACTTTTCTAAGGTGGTGGCCTTCCATGAGACTCAGATCTCTGAAGTCTACAGAGTTAGAAAAAAAAACAGGGAAATTGTCCTTTGGGACATTATAGTCACATTAAAGATATTTAGAAATAACAAAAAGACTTTTGGTTACTGGTTCTCCATGTAAATAGCTTTCAAGCCACAACTTCATCCAACCCCAAACATGAAGCAGAACAGATGGAAACATCAACAGTGGGAGAGACGGACATGTAAATACAAGAACGGGCCACTCCCTGGAGAAGAGATCCATAAGCAGAAGCCTCCATGGGAACCAGGGCAGGAAGGACTGAACTGTGATCGATAAGTTGCTACAGGCTGAGTATGGGCAGCTCAGAGAGTTGCAAACACCAGTGGGATGAAGAAGGGTACTACACAAAGGTGAATGAATCACTTCTCCAACAACACACAGTACTTCTTAGCGTGTGTCCACTTAACAATAGAGCATCAATGTATGTTAGAGAAGATAGAACTGCAAAGAGAAAGAGATGAATCCACTCCTACCATTGGACAAGCAACAACACCCTCTCTGAAAATAGACTGACCCAGCAGGTAGAGTAACAATGGCAAAAATGCATCGCAATGGGTGCTACGTGAGGGGTATGGAAGAATAAAAATGACAGCTGGTCTGGGAGGTAGGACATATGCCCCCAGTGGCCTATTTCTTATTTTGGGTGTAGCTCCATTTCCTTACATAACCTTTTCAAAGTTCACCTGAAAGCTATCTCACTGTAACTTTCAGCCAAGACATTATTTGGCCACAAAGAAAAAAATTTGAATGCAGCAGCAGATGCCAACTTTGGGGTTAAATGGAAGCATTAGATAGTGCCTTTGCTTGACCTTGTCTCTCCATCTCTGTTCCACCCAGGTGAGCACCTTAAACCCAGTCTTTTGTCAGCTGTCACTCTGTCACAGCCTTGGGACTCGTGCCGACATACCCATGGCTACATCATCACCACCGCGAGATAGCCTGAGTCACATCCTGATATTCTAATGTAACAATAGGGCTCACATTTTATCTTTGGAAAAATGTATCCACGCTCTTGTGAAAAATTAGCCAAAAAACTCTCTGTATACTTGCTCAACTCAATGATTTAGAAGGAACAAGTATCCTCAGCTTTACTACAGTCAATGAATGTACTTAAAGGTTTTTGAGTTTCTGCAATGAAAATCCAAAGTAGCTTGTAAGCCCTAAGTTGAATTTTAAGAGAAGAATGACTTTTATATAATAGAATATCATGGGAAAATACATTTCATACATTTTTATGAAAACCTCAAGATAATGAATGTTTATCAAGTGAACTCCCTTGGCTCCTTACCAGCAATGTCCATCCCATATTTATGATCTTATATGTCTTATTCATAAATTTAATAATGGATTTCTTTAACTTCAATATGCTCACTGTCTGAAAAGAAGAGTAATGTTTAAATGTGAATGCCAGGGCATTGAATGGATCCCATTTTGATGCTATTATGAAATATTTAAAATCAGGCAAAGAGCATACAATTTTACTAGTAGGTGATCCTATACAAGTTTCTAATACAAGTGAACTAAAGTGCAATGCCAGTTTACATAAATTGAACTATTTTTTAATAAATTACAAGATAATAACAGTTCCTGCCAACTGGAATGAGAAAGCATACATTAGTCTGCAATTCCTTGACCTTGAAATCCAGGGGAATCCAGTCTCAGCCGTCGAACTAGAGTGTGCAGCTACGCAAACGTGGAGCCTCTCAATGCCTCACATTTCTCATTTATATCACAGAGACCATTGTTCTTGATCCTCAAAAAGCGTGTGAACATTTAGAAATATGTATGTACAAAAATATATTGGGTGGCTTCTAGTAAGTGTTAGGTGTTATTTTTCCTGCAACATTAATTTATACATTATTTAGTGCCCATGAAGGCAACTTAAGCAGTGGAGGAAATAGGTTAGGAAATGAATCTATTATTTAGGTAGGTTGTATACTCATTATTCTCTTGACATTTTCTTCAAGGATGATTCTTTTTGTTCATATCAAACGTGCATTCTTTCTTTTCTTGCTCTTCCATTCACTTGGTATCGTGTTGAAAGTTTTTAGAACAGAGAGAGAAATCTGCTTTGCCAAAAGTAGCTTACACACACAAAAGCACACAAGCATGTGCCCTACTTGATGGCATCAACCTAATGTTAAATACTTTGATTTGTTTACCCTTAGCGAAACACAGCTTCCTATGTTGAAGGAAAAATGAAATTTATACTGGATGTCAAATACCTCATGTAGAGCCAGCCACTGATATGTTAAGTGGAAAGGATTGAAGAGCATAAGGATTGAATTTCCGTGAAAAATGTCTGAGTTTAAAAACCGAGGAAGGAAAGCACTTAGAGGACCACATGCTCCATCCTGGCAGACGTAAAAGGTTTTAAAAAATCGCATGATACAAACAGAGATGGCCCTTCATTTTCTCACTCCCATTGCATCAACATGCCATGAAAACAAAGGAATGATGCTCTATTGGCTTTTCCCAATTTGCCTAATTTCTCTAAGATTCTGAGTTCCCTAATGGAAAACGGAAATGCCACTGAAGGATAAAAATAAAGCATCCCATCTTCTCCTCAGACCTTGAAAAGCAATTCTGTCTTCAGCTTAGAAAACCCACATACACCAGGTCAGATGTGAGTTTCCCCAGCACCCAGGACATGGCACCATGCATATCACAGTTGGTGATTTATTAACATATTTGAGCAAACAAAATATTATGTCTTATAACATACAGCTTAATAAACAAATCACCATGGCCTTGATTAGTCATGTATTTTTCTTAACCTTCTATATTTTCCACAGCAATTAAACAATTAAAAATATGTTTCTAAATGAATACATCTTTAAACTGTATTTTATGTAGTTAATACTACTTACAAATATCTATGGTCTGGCCTCTTAGCAATTTCAATAGGAAAGCTTAATTTCATTTATAAAGTACATGAAATTCAAAAGTTTCTTTGAAGTTATAAACAGAAGAGGGTTATAAAGTTGTCTGAGAAATCATGAAAATATTTACTGTAGAGTTTTCTCAGCTTTAATTATTTTTATAGGCCAGGAAGTCATACTGATAGTTTTAAAGTTTTTGTAGTAGTAGTCACACTTGTGATTACTTTCCTGATCTACTTTTCAGGTGGTTGCCATATGTTTGGCTTCAATACATAGGCATTTTTTTATTTACCTCTCTGGCATATCAATCATTTTATAGTAGAAAAATTTCTCTTACAGCATACATTATACCCATGGAATTGTCAGAAATCTATCTACAAACAGGTGAGATAAAATATGCAAGTGAGTGATGTGGTTCAAATGAATGAAGGCAGAAGTAGATGAGTCCAAAGTAAACTGTTTTGAAATTCACATTAGTCTGATGTACATGTATCTGGACCAGTTCAGAGTAAACTGTAGACATAATGCTACTTTTTGGTGCATGCGTGTTTGAACTCATTTAACTTTGATCAGTTCCAAGGCTTCTTTTTATTGCATGACATTTAACATTTTTGAAGAATGCAAGCATCATTTTTTGTTTGACTTTGATACTTCCTTGTGACGAGGTTCAGGTTGTACCTACTGACCAGCCGTGTGTATAATAAATGCTGTGCTATATCCTCCTTAATACACCTTATAAAAAGCACATGAAACAAATTTTGCCCATTATTGGTCAAGTCAACTTCGATAGGTTGATACGAATGTTGTTTGCTAGGTTTCTTCACTCTGACATAATTTTACCATTTCTAATGGACAAATAATACGTGGAACAATACATTCAAATTATGTAAGTATCCTGTTTCTCGTCAAGCTTTGACGACTAACTTTAGCATTCAGCTCTGATTCTTTAATTATTCCACAAATAGTTGGAAAATAATCAGTTTTGAATTCAACCATTTCTTCTACATTTATTGGTTGCTATTTCAATAATGGTAAAAAAGTTCCAGCCCTGGCTGGCATAGCTCAGTGGATTGAGCACCGGCCTGCGAACCAAAGGATCACTGTTCGATTCCCAGTCAGGGCACATGCCAGGGTTGCAGCCCAGTTCCCAGCAGGGGACTCACGAGAGGCAAAAAAAGTTCCTTCTTTCTGTTTTTCTCTTTATTTTTTTCCCTTTGTTTTTTTCTCTTTGACTTTCTTTTAATATGGACACGTGCATTTTATAATTTATTATTTTTGATGTTCAAATTACCCTAGACTTGGGTGGTGAAAGTTCATTCAAGCCACTCCTTTGTTCTTATGACATTTCTTTAAGCATTTCCTTAAAAAGGGATAATGAACAGTTAGCCATTTAAATATCTCTAGCAAGAAGACTATTGAGGCAAAATTGAAAATTAAAAAGTGCTTCTGCGGGAAAATATCTTGGTATTTTTAAGATATAGCAGGAACTAAAGTACTACTAAGAGACATTCATGGGGGAGAAAATGCTATAAGTTGGTGCTGAGAGATGAACAAACAAATGGAGCCTTGGAGACTGTAAAAGAGTGGAATTCTAGTCAAACTGGAGTGAGAAGGCAATGGAAGCATTTAAGCCATTGAAAACTACGGTCTGATTTACCTTTCCCAGGGTCACTCTGGCTGCTGCCTAGAAAAGGTAGGTAAATGGGACAAGAGTGAAAAAAGGAGAATAACAAAGGCGCTGTTGCAGAAGCTTAGGGATGTGATCACGGTAGCCTGCACTGGAGAGGCAGCAGTGCGCAGGGAATGAACGCTGCATTCGGGGCTGTTTTATGAGCACGGACAACATGCCTTTAGCAGCCTGGGTAATGGAGGGGGTGAAGGAAAGGGAGGATTAAAAATACGCCCTAAAAGTTTGACCTGAGTCACTAGATGTGTGATTCTGCCAATGATACAATGAAGGTTCTTTCTGAGGCAATCGGCCTTTTCGAGGGGGGAATTCAGAAATTCTGTTTTAGGAAGGTTTATTTGGAGTGCGTAAGTACAAATGCTAGGGTTGGGATATAGCAATCTGAAGCTCACAGAAGTGTCAGTGGTAGAATTATGAACTTGAGAAACATAAACTATACATATTATTTAAACCGGAGGACTAAGTTAAGTATGAAAAATTACCACTTCTAAAAAAAAGTAAATATTGGCTGAGTGCCATGAAAGGTTCAAACTGTTATAATTTGCTCAATAAGTCCATCCTTAACTAAGTCAATAGTAAAAATTTGACTCCTTACTCTGCTTCACTTAAGCCCGTATTAAGTCTTTCTGAATCTGTTCTCAAAACTGCTCCTGTCCATTCCTTTCTGATCTGTGTGTTGGAATGTAGTAAGGGTGTGTCCTCATAACTTCGTAGGAATGTCATCTGGCCCTCATCTAAGCTGTGTGCTTGTCCTTTGTCTCTGGACCTCAGCCTCATTTGGTGACCAGGTTCAGTCCATGTCTTATAACTAGTCCCTCTGGTCCTCTGGAGGCCTGGTGGTGGCCTTAGCTGAGGAATGGTAGCTCCCATGATTATTTAGCAATTGTGCTAGTCTCTAAACTTAATGACGGAGGATAGCGCCTTTGCACATGGGGGCCTTTCTTCTGACCCAGACCTATTCATAGTCACTGTTTCTCAAAATATATCTGATTCTTCACCCTAAGGAATAAAGGAATATCACCTGTTTTTACTGCAGAGGCTGGCGTGCCCCCGCCCCTGTGCGGGAGCCTCACGGTCCAACTCTAAGCCTTTCTCTACCCCTGACAGTGGAACCTGGGCAGTGATGTGGGAAATTCCTTCATTTTAAAGCTGTCATTCCCCGCAGCTCTTGTCTTCCTCTTGGATTAATTACCCTTCTGAATTTAGGTGAATGATACGTAAAATCCCAGCATTCGGGTGTCAAAAAAAAAGCCCCCTTATTTGATTTCAAAATATGGCTGAAAATATTGCACTTGAGCTTTTGTAAAAGTCTTTTTTAAAAAGATTTTATTTATTCATCTTTAGAGGGGAAGGGAAGGAGAGAAGGAGAGAAATATCATGGTATGGTTGCCTCTTGTGAGTCCCCTGCTGGGAACTGGCCTGCAACCCAGGCATGTGCCCTGACTGGGAATCGAACCGCATTCGGGTGGTTCGCAGGCTCTCGCTAAATCCACTGAGCTACAGCAGCCAGGGCTTTAAAAGCCTTGTGGATGGCTCAGTGATGCACGGTCAGATTCTTCTTCAAGGACAGATGGGGAGCCTCCCCTGAAGGGAGCTGCCTCTCCATCAAGGGCGGGAATGTGTACCCGTCACTGGGGGGGGGGGGGGGGGGGGGGTTNGGGGGGGGGGGCTTTGTCTGAGGCTTTCTCTGACCTGCATGGCAAATCCACTTCTGCCCGACCCTGCTTCCAAGCCCTCTTTTCCACAGGTGTGAATCCCTAATAAATTTCTCACATGCTAAACTCTCTTTTACGGAACTCAATCTGGGGCATTTCGTTTGAAGTTCAAAGCTGAGCACTGATCCCCCCACCCCTAGGCTGTGTTTCTCAGCCTCTTATCTACGGCAGGAAACCGAATCGCCCTGTCCCAGTCTTAACTGCAAGATGATTTCTGGGAGGAAACATGATTTTTTTAATAAAAAAAAATGCTTTGGATGGCATTCCAAAACCTTGCCCTGCCCGCTCCTTTACTTGGCTTCGTTGACCTCCAGGGAATGGAGGTCAGAGATCTGACTTTTCTTTATGAAAATCCTATAGTAATTAATGTCTTTCAGGAGAAGTTGAAAGACCAAAATCTGGAAACGTGAATGTTTTCAGCCATATGTCTCATAGTCTCAGCACACCAAACGCCATTATCTAAAACAAGTTTTGATAATATCCCTTAAATTTTCCCCTAACCATGTATTGATAATGTAACACAGGAGCAACATTTCAACAACCACGATGTTTTTCCCTCTCTATCCAAAGGACTGTTTCCATGGAGAAACATGGGTATGTTGTATAATTCTCTTTCATTTGCATGTTACACGTGCCAGGACCTTGGGCTGATTTCTGCTCTCTCTGCGTGTCAGTGCTCCCGTGTCTGCGTAGGGCAGCCCCCACGAGGTGAGGGATTCTACCTGGGAGGTGCTGCATAAGCAGCGATGCCTCCTGCTCCCAGACCTGCCGGGGGAAAACAGCTTTAGGTCATGAATTACCCAAATTGCCAAAGGCGCACTTTCAAGTGCTGGTGTTGGTGAAATCATCTTAGATGGAAAGAGTTCTAAAAAGCATTCTAGCCTTTTTTTTTTCTCTCTCTCTCCTCTGGACCACTGCCATGGTTTGGTGTAGGTGCCATATTTAGAAAATTAACGATGCTAACAATTTGCAGACTCTGCTTGAATCTGAGCCATCCCAGGCCTGCCTTCCTGGTTGGCCATCTGACACTCCTAATCCTCTTATTTTAGGTGACCACACAGTTTTATTTTCTGATAAGATGTAAGTCTAGCTTTAATTTTAATTATTATTTTTTAAATTTTGACATGCCAAAAAGCTATATATATTTAAGGCATGCAACTTGATGAACTTAGAGCTACCTATACACATGTGAAACCGTTGTCTCCATCTCTGCCATTAAATATCACCTCCAAATCTTCCTCTTGCCCTCTTATTTATTATTTTTATTTGTATTGTTTTGGTATAAGAACACTTAACCTAAAATCTGTCCTTAGTCTCCAGTAGAGTATGTTTAATTATAGGCCCTGTGTTATGTAATACCTCTCCAGGACATACATTTTGCAAAACCAAACTTTTTTACCCTTTTAGTGTACTTCCCCATATTTTCCTCCCATAACAAATAAGGAAAATTACATTTTCTGTTTCCCATACTTTAATATTCTCTCTGAGTTTAATTTTTTTCTGAGTTTGGCTATTTCTTATTCCTCCTGTAAGTGGTATCCTGTGGTATTTGTTCTTCTGTGTCGGAGTTACTTCACTTTGCATAATGTCCTCCAGGTTCATCTATGTTATCACAGTGGCAGGATTTGCTTATTGTTAAGGCTGGCCCTGGCTGGTGTAGCTCAGTGGATTGAGCGCGGGCCTGCGAACCAGAGTATCGTGGTTCGATTCCCAGTCAGGGCACATGCCTGGGTTGCAGGTCAGTTCCCAGCAGGGGACCCACGAGAGGCAACCATACACTGATATTTCTCTCCCTCTCTCCTTCCCTTCCCCTCTAAAGATAAATAAATAAAGTCTTTAAAAAATAAGGCTGAATAATATTCCTTTTTAAGTATATGAATACTGTATCTTCTTTATCCACTTATCAGTTCATGGATGTTTAGATTTCTTCCATGTCTTGTCTATCATGAATAAGCAAATAGATCAGAATAATGTGCAAAATGTTCTAAAATGTTTCAGACTAGTGCTCCTGCTTTGTTCAATCTGGGCATCTCTGATTTACGGCCATCTCTATCATGGATACCTACCTCGTCTAACAGCTTCCCCAATATTACCGTCAGCCTTCCTTCACCACTTGCTCCACATCCTTATTTTGGATGCTTCTTTCCCACCTGCCCCAAAACCAGAGAAAAGGGGCACCACCAGGGATGACTCATCTACGAGTCATTTACCATATATCCACGGGCTTCTAAGCTGGTATCATTGGGTCTACTCTTCGATCCCCCAACTCTCATGATTTTACGATTTTTCTGATGGTGGGTCAAGTTTCAGAGAAGCAGAATTACATGTCCCATTCCCCATACTTTAATCTTCTCTCACATAACTCTTTTTCAACATGTTGCACTTTATTACTCCCTTAATCGATGGGTTCTGGCATCGGATTTTCTCACATGCAACATACCACAGTGCACCCTTCTAGCACCGTGGAGCTGGGAGCAAAGGTAGCAGAACACAAACCAACACAACGACATAAAGCCGCATGGGAGCAAAGATCGCATCTCCAGAAGAAGGCACCTGGACGCCAGGGCGGTCCGTATCCGTTCACGTTCCTGTGTTTGCCACTCCAGTGTGTGTCGCTTGATACACTTGAAGTCAGGATCACCCTTTGTTTCAAACCGTTGGCACCAGGTTTATTTACTTAGTTTTCAGCAAGGCTGACTTCTAGATGTTTCTGACTGTGCATGTTTTATCAGGAACTTTATTCTTAAAGCTCACGTCTTTTTTATACGCATTTCTAACTCTGGACCCAAATATGTGCACGGTCTGTATATAAGCTCGTTGTGGACATTCACCCTTTGCAGACTTCGGTTCTCTGAAGTGCTATCATGTACACCAGGCCATCGTGTACTCTAGTGTCTGTCTAGCAATACCCTGAAGCATTCTTCTCTGACACTCTCGATTGTTTTTTTCTGTTGTGTGACTTAAAGACAAGCCTTACGTCTTTAGTTCTTCAAGTACTCCCAATATTTTTTTTGCCTGATTGCATTTTATGTATTTTAATCACTTTGGATATATTGGGTATGTGCCATGCTGATTATTCTGTCCAATTTCCAGTACTAGTCTCAGCCTGGGCATTTTATTCTTCTAGTTTCTCTTTCTCACTTATTTCACACTCTTTTTTTTGTTTGTTTGTTTCTTTTCTCATCTATACAGTTTTTGGTAGGACATACTGTTTTGGAGCAGGATTTTTGTAGAAAATGGTCCTTGTAAAAATATATCACCTTTCATTCATGATAACATTTTGCACTTGTTTTCAAAAATGCCTTCTGTGTTTAAACCCATTCCTCACTTCATTCGTCTTTTTTTTCTTATTTAGATCAGCAATGGTACAAAGTGTAAAAGTACATAGGATGTAAGACGCTAAACTTCCCTATTTTTCACTGTTGTCCTTCCAAAGCACAAGCGTCAAATGATTAAATGTATTTATTCCACTTTGATTAACAAACAAGAGTTCAGAGTCTATTGTGTGCGTTTTCACTCCAGATTCTGGGAATTGAAAGATAAAACACAGCTTCTCCAGGTTTCCTGTGAGGGAAGATCACTGTGTAGGAGGGGGAAGAAAGTGCACAAGACGCTCATTGCCACAGACACCGTAACCATCCTTCCAGCGGGAAGAACAATTCGGTGGTAAGCCTGGTAGTGGAGGGTTATGTAAATCAGAAGGGATGAGTGTCTCATTACTTTTCCTGAACATACTGCCACCTGCTTTCATTCCATTTTGCCTTTTTGTTGAAAGATATCCAAGTTCCCGAAGAAAAAGATATGCTAGATTCTAACTCAGGGACCAAAATAGTGTCATTGAAACTAATTTACAAATTTACTTATACCACTTTTCTTCCTCTTGCCTTCTCATTTTCATTTGCTTGGGAGCTGCATCAATTCAACATCAAGCTCACAGCTTGGGTGGACAGTTTACCTTCTGCCGTCCCCCAGGCTTGCCTGATCCCAGCCTGTTTTTCCAAGAGCGACATGTCTTAAAATGAAAGCCCATTATACTATTTTATGATAAAAAGTAAATAATACTTAACATGTTTCATATTCATCAGAATAATTTCCTTATGTTTCCATCATGTGGCCGTGGGGAATTTCTTTCACACCACAACCTGTTCCCTGGCTTCACAAACATCGTCTAGCTCCCAGGCCTTTCTGACATCAGCAGTCTGTTCCGTTGCTGCTGAAATAATGCTTTTCAAGGAAGAAAATATGTGCTGGTTTATTCATCCACTGTTTTATGTATAAAGCTCGAATTGAACATAATGAAAATTATACATATATGTGTATTATATATTATATATACACACATATGTATATATATGTAATATATATATATGTATATATGGGGGAGGAGAACTTTCTCAGGTATCATCTTTTTCTTTTCTATTGTCTTGTCAGTCTAACAAAATGTTTTCAGAACATGAACTTAGTGCTGCTTGGATTCCAGCTAAGATTCATACTGTTGCCAGTTCACTGAATTGACCTTTACTGGGGAGAGTTTGAGGCTGTCCTATCTTTTAAAACCTAGTGCATCACGTAATGTTCAATTCAGTTTTTCTGAACCATCTAGAATGAACTTTGTACCCTCCAAGATGCTTTGAAAAATGATCAACACCACCCATCACTTTATCTTTGGTATTTTATGATCTTTTGAGATTTGAAACATGGTGCGATGCGGACTGCATAGGAAAAGGCAGCCTTTTACAGTAGAACTTATTACCAAATAACTTAGAAACATCAAGAGTATAATGCTGACTATTCTTTGGCAGATTTTTTTCATGACGAATATATGTGAATTAGTTGCATTATTGGCAGGGCCTTTAAAAGGGCTATAATTTAGAGGTTAGACATGTCTTGCATTGTAGACTTTGGAATAGCACGCAATGAGGTGAACAGTTTATTATGAAGTTTTAACAGAGTTATTAAGCATTCGGAAGACTGATTCCTTTCATGCCCTTGATAATAAATTCACTTTTCTCCTGCAGTCAATTCACTTGAGATTCATCATCTCCTCGTAAACCTTGTAGTAAATGTTTAACCTCAGATTTCAAATGCTATACTACTTTTTATGATAATAAATATTATCCTTGTGGGATTGTGAATTTGGTGATCATGCATAGTGCTCTAGTTAGAGACCTTACCGCCCACACGCAATATATGAAGGTCTTGTTAAAGTACTTGATTACCTAAATTTATCAAAATTATTTTAATTATACATATACACCCTGCATTTCTATGCACAAAGATGAAGTTTTTCTAGTCTCAATATGATTAATTCTTAAAGAAAATCATGATTGAACAAATTCTTGAAATGTAGCCTTTGCTATGTTTTAGTAAGTGAGGGTGAATTTTACTGTTGGATATTTTAACATCTAATAAATTCTATGAACATTTAAGAGTGTTTTGATTTTAAATAAAGTTGTTTTTTCTCTTCCTTACTTCTAAAAAGAATGTCACAATCCTGGCTTCTAACACAAAACCTGAAGCTTTAGATAAACTTTTTGGTTAAGGCAGCAAGAAAATAATAACCAAAAAATGCCTGGGTAGCATTCTTATATGGCCTAAGACTTTCATGTACATATGGAAGTCTTAGACCATCAAAAGTAATTAATGTATAGTCTATGTTATTCAAAATTAATCCTTTTAACACTGGTAATATTTACAAAGTCTATAAAACAAATGCCCTAAAGTTTACTACATACATAACCTAATTTATAAATAAGGAATTATAAAATGTGAGAAATAAAGTTCAATTCAAAACATGTATACCTTGAATGCTTAGTGAATGCAAGCACTGATAAAATGTGGCATTTTAATGAAATCAGAGGTGATCCAAGACGTGAGAATAGCACAAACAATCGTATTTTATTAAAACACACAAAGTAAAAAAAAAGGCAATAAAATAAAGATTTTTATCTTGCTCTTTCTCTTTGTTTAATGCAGATTTCCAGAGGGCCCCTGTGTCACAGCCAGTCAGGGACATTCTGACTGTGTCCATCCCGGCATTAACTGACCGTGACAGCAAGGGAAGGGAGTGCTGTAGCAACGCACACTTGCAATTAAAGACCCTGTCCCAGAAATGACAGATGTCATTTCCACCTAAAACTCAGTGGCTCAAATAATCCCGCGGCTACTCCTCACTTGATAGGAACAGGGACATACAATCTTCTTATGAACTCGGAGAAAAAACGCCAGTGAGTGCGGGTAACATCTGCCCCACACACAGAATCAATAGACTCCATCCTAAAAGTTAATCAATCCAGGCAAACATGGACATGAAAGCCATCACTGAATCATTCATGTGAGGATGTACTTTTTAATGACAGTAAAAGGGACGAGGAGACAGTTAATTTTGAACTTAACCCTCACGAAAAGATCATTTTAATGAAAAAGAAAAGGTAAGCCTGAGGTGAAAATATGCGTTCCAGATGGAGACAAAGATACTTGCATTTCCATGGTCTTGTTGCCTCAGGAGATGTATCTCTCTTCGTTACCAAGAAAGACAATTTCCGCCACCCCACCCTGCCTCTTTTGTTTGAAAGCTGGCGTCAGTGGTTCCTTTCACTTTATCAAAACGATGATGCCATTCTCAGGTAGAATGCATATTTCAGACAGCAGTGTTTAGATAAAACAATATTGAGGCACCAATGAACTATAATTGGGCGTCTTTATGACCATGATTCTATTGTGCTGTTAATCATTTTCTGGAAATTAGAAGCTGTTTAGATGGATAGTAAAGGATTTCAACCTGAACTGAATCAGACTCACCCCCAAGCAATCTATAAACTCTATGATTTTTCTCTTTAAGAGATCAGCATTTCCTTTTCGATATCTCTATTAGCAACACATATAAATGTAAGACATTTGACTTCAGACACAGAGCCTTAGAGCTGAAAGTGTCTAGGGAGAGACAGTGCCTTTGGCATCACAAAGCAGAACAAGAGAGGAAAACTGACGTGTGGTGAATAGGAGTGTGGGCAGCAAATACCAAGGAGCCCATTTGAAAAGTAAGGTGCAATCAGAAAGGATGGCAAAAGAAATGACGGGGAGGCCCTACAGTGGAGAGTGTGTGTGTGGACTGTGAGCAGACTGCCTACGCTTGACTCTCAACTGTAGTGACCGTCTCTGTGTCTCACTCCCTTCCTCTGTAAACGGAGGACAGAATGACGGTCCAAAAGAGAAGTGAGGCTAACTAGTTTGGGGTTGAACCACCTGCATGCTATGGTGCTTTGGGGCTCAAGGGTATAGATTCCACCTCCAGAAATCTATGTCATTTTGCTCCTTGCTGCCTAAAATGCTTCCACATCAAGCTTCAGACTTTAATACCCATTAGGATGTACTTCTCTATGAGCAGATAAATTATTATTAGTCAATGATAAGTGAGTCTTTAATTTTCGTAAGAGGGATTTAGATAAGGATAGAACCAAAGATTCAGGGTCTAGAGGATGAGAAAAAAGTTTAGGGCAAATGCTACGAAAAATAGGAATAAGACAAAATGAACAAACAAAGGACAATGCGCTGGAGAGAAGAGAGTTGGTGCAAGTTAGAAAATGAGGCTAGGGGTGCAAGTTTTGCTAACACACCAAGTACCCCAAAAGCAACTGGAGATGAAGAGTTTTAACTCCAGCATAATATCTCATACGTGTTTCTGTTATACATTGCTAACCAGGTCACTATATTTTATTCACTTATTCATTATGATAAATATTATTGTTATGAATCTCCTGGTACATAAAGTTTTTTTAACCAATATTCATGATTATTGTCTCAGGATAAGTCTTTACTGTTTATCTTACTATTTTCTCAATCGTCATCTTGGGCTGATGTATAATATGAACATATTTCTCTACTGCATCTTTTTCCTCTGACAGACGTGTTAATTTTTCTCCTGAAATGTAAGTGTGGGGGTCTAAGTATACGAGGTATGTTCGGAAAATGTCCAGCCACTGTTAATGTAACAAGAACGGTTTGTACCACATCAAGGTGTGAGCAATGACGACCTCACTGTACTTGTCCGAGGGAGTGGTAGGTGCCCGTGAGTGAGCGTGTGCACCGTGTGGCTGTCACATTAAAAATGTTTGAGTGAGTGGAGCAATACATCCGCATCAAATTTTACATTAAGATGGAACATTCCTCTGCAAAAACTATTTTGATTATTCAGAAGGCTGCAGTGATGTGGATCCTGGCTCTTGGGGTCCGCCACATTGTGGATGAGGCACAAGAAATTCACACGGACTACCAAGACCTGGGGAGGAAAAGAGATGACATGGCTTTTCTCTCAAGGGGAGAAAAAGCCGCGCTCTCTACCATGACAGGCCTTTATTTCTTTTTTTCTGGGCATATTACTGATGGTCCTCATTTACTATGCACAGATTTGCTCTAGGTGGTTACCTGTCACAGAAAACAAAGGAGCTGATGCCACTAATCACATCACGGAAGAGGGATATTTGCAAATGAAAAGGGAAATGAATTGCTTACACCCATCCCTGGAAGGTTTAGCATGGATTTTAGGAAGTTCCTTTGCAGTAAATGCTGCCTCAACTCAGGGTGAGGGAGTTTTAGCAAAAGCAAGTCTCAAAGCGGCCTAGGTACATTGCAGGCCTGATTCCCCATGGGAGAACCTATCTGTGAATGTGGGTCCTATGCATTAGATCTTGCTTTTCACTAGGAGGTAGGCCCACACCATGCAAAATGGTCTCCTACACTGCAGCTATTGGCAACTGGTGATCAGTAGCTTCATCATGACAATGCCCCCACTCATGGATCATGTCTCGTGCAGAGCGATTTGGTGAAATGTCAGATCACCCGGGTGACTCAGCCCCCTCCTACAACCCAGATTTGGTGCTCTGCAACTTTTGGGTTTTCCTAAAACTAAAATTACCTTTGAAAGAGAAGACATTTCAGACTATCAATAAGATTCAGGAAAACACAATAGGTTAGCTGATGGCAACTGGGAGAACTGTGTGAGGTCATAAGGATCCTACTCTGAAGGGGACTGAGGCATCATTGTCCTATGTACAATGTTTCTTGTTTCTTGTACCTTTTTCAATAAATGTCTCTTTTGTTCATTCTACATGGCTGTATACCTTCTAGACAGACCTCATACTCCCATATTCCAATCTCGATGATCCAAGGTCACAGAGCCTCCATGATAGGCTAAGGTCTCCCTCACATAATCATATAACCAGGGGAACTGAACCTCATATAATGAGCAGGTTTGGCTTTGTCTTTTTATTTGGTTTGTATGATATTTAAAACAATAATATCATGAGACATACTAATTTTTTTATATATAATTGTTGCTGGATAAGAGCTTCTTTTTTTACATATTTTATTTATTTATTTTTAGAGAGAGGAGAAGGGAAGGAGAAAGAGAGGGAAAGAAACATCAATGTGTGATTACCTCTCATGCATCCCCTATGGGAGACTTGGCCTACAACCCATGCATGGGCCCTGATTGGGAGTCAAACCGGTGACCCTTTGGTTTACAGGTTCATGCTCAATCCATTGGGCTACACCAGCCAGGGTGAGAAACATTAATCTTGATTGCAACAAAAGAATCTTGGCAATTAGATTGTTCGTGTATTTGTGTTACTTTGCTTAACACCTGTGGACATTAGAATTTTTTATTATTTTGCCTTTCTGCCAGTAAATCACCATCCCTAAAAGAGAGAGATTGCTACATAAAGCACCTATTCACAGTTCTTTCCCACTGACTAGACTGTAAGTTCCATGAGAATGGTGGACATAGCTGCCTTGCCCATCACTAAATGCTTACTTCAGCAAGCATCTAACACATGATGAAAACTAAATAAGTATTTGTTGCATAATTTAATTAATTAATATAGGCTGATTCCTGTTTGTTTCTACTATATATTTTGTCTTAAATTCTGAATGGATATATGTGTATTTCTTATTTCTGTCCTCATATACGAAGTATAAATAAAAACTAGAAAAAAGGACCCAAGATACCTAGTTCTTGCCACCATGTTGCACAAAAAGCTTTTCTAAGATTCTAAATTATAGTGAAACCAACATTGAGCTTAAAAAATGTGCCAAAATATTCATCCAGGTGAACCCAGTAAGTTCTTTCCTAACTTACTTGCCCCGGGACCATGGTTCCATGGAGCCTGTGTAACAACCTTCTCCCCATTGCAATCTGCAAACACCAACTCCCTAGTGGTCTATGCCAGTCCTGCAGACAGGACCTCGAAACATCCACTTTTCTCTTGCCAGGTTTTCCACACCTACGTTTTCTCAACTAGGTTAATTTTCACATCCCTTCTTACCTAGCTAATTACTAGGCAGTGTTTACAACTTGGTGTGGGTATGTGTTATCAGAGGAACCCTTGGTGCCCCCAAACTCTGGCTGACAAGCTAACTGCTGAATCTCCCAACAATCACCCTGCACATACCAATTTTCACTTTGTTTTGCACTTTTCTGAATATTCACTTGCCTCCCCAGTTAGCCTATACACTTGCATTGTGCAGTGAGAGTGTTAGCCATTATTATGTGCCCGGTACCTTTGCATAGCAGGTGATATTTATAGTGCCCAATAAATATCAAATGACAATGGACGAGGCACATTGATGTCCTATGTTGTATTACCTCCAGAGGCACACTATCACTTACTTTAAATGTTCACCCTGTGATTTATAGTCATTGTTAATCAATGCCATCCTACTGGGTAAAGCCTACATGTGAAGGTAAATCGTCCCTGAGAGAATATTATCTAGACACGCAATTGGGAAAATGAAATACTGAATCTGTGATGATATATATGCAGGTAGATTTTGAAGAGGATTATTTAACTGGAACTATAGATTAATTCCTCAGGTAACTCTTTTTTTCCAGTTTTTATATTCAATTGACATTGACACATAACATATGCAAGCTGAAGGTATGCATGCGATGGTTTGATACACATATATATTGCCAAATGATCAGAGCAATAAGGTTAGTTAACCCCATCATCCCCTCACATAACTTCCATTTTGCATTTGTGGTGATAACATGAAAGACCTACACCTTTATCTACTTAACTCAACACTGGTCATTAGTCACCGTGGTATACATTTGGTCCCCTAGCCTTTCTCTCTCATGGCTGCATATGCACCTTGACCATCAAGTCTCCATTTCCCACATCCCAGACTTTAGTGCCAACAATGTACTTCTATAATCCATGAGTTTGATCTCTTTTTTTCCCAGATTCTACATATAAGAGAAAACACACACTATTTGTCTTTCTTCCTCTGGCTTGTTCACATGGCATAGTACTTCGGAGCTCATCCATGTTGTTGCAAGAGGTGGGGTTTTCTTTCTTTTTAATGGCGGAATTATCTTTGTATATGGGGAGATGCGCATATGTCACATTTTCATTATCTGTAGCTGTTCACCTGTTGGTGGACACTCAGATTGCTCTCTACTGGCTACTGAGAATAATACTGCAATGACATGGAGGTTCAGTTATCTCTTTGAGATAGTGATGTCATGTCTTTCATACATATGCCCCGGAGTGCAGTTGGTGGGCCACATATTATACCTAGATTACATTTTTAAAAGAATCTCCATATTCTTTTCCATAGTGACTATCTTGATATACATTCTTACTAATAGTGTGCAAGGTTTCCCCTTTTTTTCTGCATCCTCACCTATGTTTATTTTCCTTTGTCTTTTTTGATAATAGATGGTCCAAAAGGTTTGAGGTAATATCTCATTGTGGTTTTAATTTGCATTTCTCTAATGATTAGTGATGTTCAGCATCTTTTCATGTGCTGTTTGGCCAGTTGCATCTACTCTTTGGAAAATGTCTATTTAAGTACTCTTCCTATTTTTTAATCAGTTTTTGTTTCCTGCTATTATTTATATCCAATTTGTTGAGAGTTTTTATCATTAAATGATATTGTCAAATGCTTTTTTTTGTCATCAATCGAGTTGCTCATACAACTTTAATCATCCATTCTATTGAGATGGTGCATCATGTTTATTGAGTTGCTCATGTTGAACCATCCCTGTATGCCAGGGAGAATCACTGCTTGATTATGGTGTATTATCTTTTTATTGTGCTCTTGAGTTGTTTCCCACTTGAGTAGGCCAGGAATCTAGGTCTGTGTGATCCATTCTCTTGTTGGAGTAGGCTGAAAGCCTGGCTTCATGTTAGCAAGCCTTGTATTGGTCCTATCCCAGAAACTGGGTTCATGGATGTATGCCTGGACCGAAGGTTCGTGTAAGCTGATTGAGAGTTTGGGACCACAGAAGCTTCCTAGGCCTTGAGAACCCATTAGGGGTCTGATTCCAGGCTCCTAGAGCCATAGAAGCCAGCAAGTGCTGGGTGAACTAGGATTCTGGGGTGGCAGAAGCCTGCTAGGAGCTCAGTGCTTTGGAAGCCAACCAGTGCTGGAGTGGGCTGAACCAGTAGGTTGTTGAAAGTTGCTGGGAGCCTGGGGCCCCAGGAGTCACCCAGGTCTCAGGAGCTGGCTGGCACCATGGTCTGTAGACTGGAAGCCTGGGATTGCTAAAGTCCTCCAGAGACCCAATGTCATGGACATTACCTGAGGCTGTAGGAGCTGACAGGTGGCAAGGTGAGTTGGAGGACTGGGTCCACAGGAGCCCACAGGGGGTCACTGGGGCCATGGGACCTGGTGTGGTGCAGGAGCGGGTTCTCTCTAAGGTCTCTAGTGAAGTCATGTGCTCACTTCCCTCTCCTTCACCCATGGGACAGCTGTCTATCTCTGCACTGAGCTGCCTGAACTTGGGGTTGGGTGTCATGGCGGGTGATATGAATCTATCTTTTTTACCCTCCTGAGTACATCTTGTCTTATTTCTATGCTCTACCTGGTTGCTATAATCCCTCACCTGGAATCCTTAGCTCTTGTGAGTATATTTTCATGTGTGGACAGTTTTATAAACTTATGTTGGGGGAGAAGTGAAGATGAGTGTTAGAAACTTCTATACCATCATTTTGCTGATGACTCCTCAGGCAATTCTCAAGGAAAAAAACATTATCAAGACATAAATGTATTGCAGTTAATAATATAATTGATACAAGTATTCCTAAGTTAAAGGATTTAAATAAACAATGTATGTATTAAGAACATGAATATAGTAGTGCTTTCGAAAAAAGTAATGGAAAATGAGGTTTGATAAATGGGAATTTTTCCCATATCCTAATAATCAAATAATTGGAGATATATTTTAAGACAAAGCACTTACACTTTACAGTGGGTAAAACAATGTAGAACACCTGTGATTGTGTTATTTTTTCTCCAAACTCAGAGATCTTATACACTCATTGAAATAATTATTGTAGAGAATATAAAACAAGCACTCTCTGTTTCACAATATTATGTTCAGTGATTGTATAAGAGAATATAAGCATCTTTAGGGTACTTGACAAATTCACTTTTTCACCCATTACAAACAAATATTTAAGCAAGAATCTGTATATAGAATACATAGAACATTGTCTGGCACAAAAGATAGTAGCTTTTTGGATTAGTATTTATCATGATCATCCTCACTATTACCATTATTATTCTTTTCTCTTTGATTTGGCTGATAAAACTTGTTCATCCAAAATAACTTATTGAATCACCTAACAAAATCATGGTTCTGACAATGAGCAGAACCTCACACTTCACTATGTCTCAGTTTCCCTGCTTTCAAAATAAGGATAGCACTATTATTTAACTCATAGGACTGATGGAAAGGTTAAATGAGATAATATTTATTATTGACCACAGTTTCTTTCTTTTTTTTTAGATTTTATTTATTTATCTTTAGAGGAGAAAGGAAGGAGAGGGGGAAAGAAACATCAATGTATGGTTGCTAGTGCATCCCCTGCCGGGAACTGGCCTGTATCCCAGGCATGTGCCCTGACTGGGAATCGAACCACGATCCTTTGGTTGGCAGGCCCATGCTCAATCCACTGAGCTACACCAGCCAGGGCTGACCACAGTTTCTAATGCATGTAAGTGTTCAAGAAAAGTATCTGGTTATTATTAATATTAGTTTTTCCATTCTTTTTTGAAAAATAGTAGAAAACGATAAATGGTAGTTATTACTATTAATAGTAANCCCCTGCCGGGAACTGGCCTGTATCCCAGGCATGTGCCCTGACTGGAAATCGAACCACGATCCTTTGGTTCGCAGGCCCATGCTCAATCCACTGAGCTACACCAGCCAGGGCTGACCACAGTTTCTAATGCATGTAAGTGTTCAAGAAAAGTATCTGGTTATTATTAATATTAGTTTTTCCATTCTTTTTTGAAAAATAGTAGAAAACGATAAATGGTAGTTATTACTATTAATAGTAATAGCATATTTATTAGCAGAATGAACTGCTGAACCTTCTTAAGGAAGGGATATGGAATTAATAATAGTAGTCATTATTAAGTCAGGTCATGAAAATGGTCATTGTAACCTAAAGACAGGAGGGGTCTAATAAGGTTGAGTTGTCCCATTATTACTAATGTAGAAATTCTCATCCAACTGATGAAGCTATTCTACCAGCAAGAGTATCCTTTTGCTCAGAAAATAATCCCCTAAGACAGGCAAATTGTAGGTAACTAAATGAGAGACCTAGAAATGCTGGTGAGGGCAGAAGGCAGCCCAAAGATTTTGAAAAGCAATAAGTGGGGGGAAAAAGTGACAGTTCATGCTGGATGGAGAAGAAAGTAATGTTGTCACATGGGGAGGAGATGGAAAGCGTTTCTGGGAAGTAAAGGCCCACTGATGATATCAGGCAGCTGTGTGGAGCCCCGGAGACCATGAGGAGTGTCAAGACATCAACATGAATAAATTGGAGGTCAGGGGATCACTCTGCTCATCAGTCAGTGTCACCGGTGATGAATGTTTCCAGGGGAAAGGTCAGTGGATGAGCGGTGACAGGAGGCTCTTGGAATACTGACACATGATCATTAAACCTGTCCTGTCAGTGAGCAAGGGCCCACATCAAATCAGAGCCAAGATTCCTAGAGTTTCAATACACTGAAAATATGGATCAAAATTAAATCTTTCTACCAAACTATTACTTTTACATAATTTACATGAAAATGACAACTGCTGTTTCATAACATATTTCATTTTTTAAAAAAATAGGTACAAAAATGGTATCTAAAAAAACTGCAAAATAAGCCAACTTTTTGGAATTATTTAGAAATTTCTCATGAAAGAAAGCTTGTAAAGAAAGCTATAATCAGTGAGTTCAATCTCAGGTCAAGAACTTTTCTGACCAGGTATTAAGCAAGGCTCATTTTTTAAATGGGTACCTGTCATTTGTGTGAATTGGACTGATTCTGTGTATACAGTCTGAGTGGATGTATTAACTCAATTTCAGATGAAGTGCAAATACATGTTTCAGGCAAGGCACGATGATGAGTCAAAAGGGCAGGAATCACACAGACCCAGTTCTAAGAATCATTATTACCCTTGCAAGTCAGTCTATATTATTTAATTTTTCTGAGGCATGGTTTCTAAACCTGAAAAATAGGGACAATAAACCCTATACAGTATCTGCTGTTATAATTAAACTAATGTGTACATAGTATCTAATAAATTGTGTTAGGTCAATAAATGTGTGTGGTGAATATGTATGTAAATCACAGAATTTGACCTTATATCATTTTAAATCCTAATACTAACCTTATGGACAAAATCATTATTTCAACAAATATCTATCAAGTCTTGGGTATAACTTAGGTGCTAGAGATACAGCAGGGACCCAAACAGTCAAAGTCCCAACCTTAGAGAACCAGTGAGAGGGAGGGAGATGATAAACAAGCTCATATATCAAGGTGAGTGAGGTGGAGGGTGCCCTCAGAGCAAAGACAGGAGGAAATGTAACTTTGGAAAAATGTAGTCAATTGCAATTTTAGGGGGTGTGGCCATCAGTAAAAATATAAGCTGTGTGTAAAGATGTGAAAACGGGGAGCCATGTATGCAACAGAAGAAACCCAATCAGGCGGAGGGAAGAATCCCTCTAGAGGCCTTGAACTGGGTGTACAAGGATAACAGTGTGGCTGAAGCCAAATGAGCAAGAGTGACTGTCCTGGGGGAAAGGGGCTTTGCTTGGTCCTCTACGAGAGACGGGAAACTCTTGAAAGTTACAAACACATCAGTGACAGGGATTGGCTTACTCTTTTAGATACTCTTGTAAACATGTCTTCAGGAGTCTCTATTTAAATTTCCCATAATAACTAATGAAGGAGTTGCCATTCTTATTGCCATTATCCAGGCAATGAAATGGAGACACAGGGAGGCTAGGTGCTGGACCAATGTCACATGGCTAGGTAGTGGTTGAGTGAGGTGTCAAACCCAGGCTAGTTCTGTGACACCTGCTTCTTTTTTGCATTTTCGGTTGTGTCCATGCTAGTTTTTGCTGTGTCTAATCTACACCCTTGCTCCGTGATAATATTTTCTGTTATTCTCTCTGTTTTGCAGTGGCTATTTTCAATACATTTTCACATTGTAGCATCTAACTGTGAAGTGCTTTTTTTATTTTAGAATAGAATCTTCACAAATTCTAACCTTTAAGAAATGTTCTTTAGGAAGGTTAAGATTTTCTTCAGGTTGTCTTTTATTCCTTCCAGGCTATATTTTCCCCTAGTCTTTTAGTTTTCTATGTCATTTTCCTCTACTTTACTCTGTGCTTTCCATGGTCCCTCTAATCCTCTCTTCTTTTCTTCTTCCTAAGTTAACTTCCTTCCTTTTTTTCCTTGGTTCCATTGAAAAGACAGCCTTATAGCCATCATCACAAAGAGCAGGATTCCTCAGCCACTGCCCTCCCCAAAGATCAATGATCAGCTGACCATGAATACAAATTGTTCTGGGAGAGCTTAAATGTCTGCTTTCAGCGGCCCAAGAGAACAGAAAAGGAAGAGATAATGACATAATCTTATACATAGAAAATCCTAAAGATTCCACCAAATAAGTCAGTAAAGCTTCAGGATACAAAATCAACATACAAAAGTCAGATGAATTTCTATTCACTAGTAATGAACTATATGGAAAAAATTCACTTACAGTAGAATAAAAAACAATAAAATAGTTTGGGATGTACTTAACCAAATGAGTGAAAGATCTATATACTGAATGCTATCAGATATTGATGAAAGGAATTAAAGGAGACACAAAGGAGCGAAAGGATATCTCATGCACATGTATCAGAACAATTCATACGGTTATAATACTGACACTATCCAAAGCCATCTATAGATGCAATGTAATCTCTTTGAAAATTCCAATGCATTTTTCATGAAAAATAGGAAAAGAACTATCCTAAAATTCACAGGGAACCACAAGAGACTGCACATAGCCAAAGCAATCCTGTGAAAGAACAAAGACGGAGACATCACATTTCCTAATTTTAAACTATACTACAGAGCTGCGATAATCAAAAGTTATGGTACTGGCATAAAAACAGATACACTGACTAGTGAAACAAAATTGAGAACCTAGAAATATGTCCATGCATACTTAGGCAACTAATGTTTGACTATTCCCATGCAAAAGGATGAATTGAATGCAAAAGCTCCCTGTCTAGTACCCCTCACAAAACTTAACATGGATTAGGGACTTAAACATAAGACCTGAAACCATAAAACTCTTATAAGAAAACATGGAGCCCTGGCTTGTGTAGCTCAGTGGATTGAGCTCGGGCCTGCAAACCAGACGATCACAGTTCGATTCCCAGTCAGGGCACATGCCTGGGTTGCAGGCCAGTTCCCTGCAGGCAGTTCCCAGTTCCCAGCAGGGGCCAGTTCCCAGCAGGGGATGCACAGGAAGCAACCATACATTGATGTTTCTCTTCCTCTCTCCTTCCCTTCCCCTCTAACGATAAATAAATAAAATATTTTTTAAAAAAAGAAAGAAAACATGGGAAAAAACCTCCCTGACTTTGGTCTTGGCAGTGACTTTTTTGTACATAACACCAAAAACACAAGCCATAAAGGCTCAAATAAATGGGATTGCATAAAACCAATAAGCAGGATCTTGTAAAGGTATCTGCTTCCCCATGTTCACGATAGCATTATTCACAAGAAGCAACACTTGGAAACAACCTAAATGTTTGCCCACAGCGAGTGGGGACCAAAAATATGATGTGCGCACACACACACACACACACACACACACACACAAGAAGACACTTCAGCAATTAAAAAATTAAAAAATTGTGACATTTGTGACAACATGGTTTAAACTGAGACACTGTTTTAAGGGAAATAGATGAGAAATAGGAAGACAAATACTGTATGATCTCACTTGTACCCGGAATCTAAAAAGCCACATACATTCACAGAAGCAGAGAGTAGAATGGCTGCTGCCCACAGCTGGGAGCGGGGGCGGGGAAGCAGGACCTGTCAGTCAGAGCATGAAAACACCCAGTTGAAGAGGAGGAGCTCTGAGCCTCTAGCGCACCGCGTGCTGACTCTGGTATACTCTGGAAGTTGCTACCAGAGTAGATCATAAATGTTCTCACCATAGCAACAGCAAAATGGTAATTATCGGAGGTAACGAATGTGTGAACTAATCTTATTGTGGTAAACACTTCTTAATACATTTGAGCTTCCAATCATCACATTGTACACTCAGAACTTACACAATGTTATGTGTCCTTATAATTTAGTAAAACTGGCATGGTGGGGAGAATTTACTTAAAGGAGCCTTCCTAAATAAAAATGGGACCATTTCCACCCCCGCTGCCTCATTTGTATACAGAGAAATATGAATTTCCTAAGTTACACCCACAGCCCAAATTACTAGAATGCTTTCTTTTTTTTTGCTTCCCTAATTATTTTTTCTGGAAACGCATATTTTAAGGACATAATAAACCAGTTAATTTATTTCTTTAATCCTCCTTTCATTCTGATTTTTCAAATGGAAATCACTAAATATTCTTAGAACAATATTACTGATGGAAAGGAAGAACACTCTATTCTAAAAAACTCCATGTACTTCTTCAGTCTCTTGAGACAAGGGCAGAAATGGAGAAAAAAATAATATGTCTTTTCCCTCCTTTTAGCCCAGCTGTGCTTCTTAGGTCACTGCTATCATGAGAAAATCCTTCCAGGTTCTGGCGAAATCCAACTCTGAGAATTAGTTTTCAGTGTTCTCATGGGGCTAAAAGAAGTCGAAATAACTGCCCGCATTTCAACCTGATACAGGCAACCGCCAATACAATTAACTTACACACACACACACACACACACACACACGCTCAGATGGAACTCCATCTAACGCCTTGCTGCTCACAGGCTCAACGTCGTTTAAGCAACATCTCAGGGTACTGTCCAACGACATCGCAATGGCCCTGTGTTTCACATTTCGCCATCATTTCTGAAGCCACGTCTTCTAATGGCCTTCCCAGGTCTCGGCCACCACAAATACCTACAGATCACTTTCTTTCCCTAAATCTGCGTGGTTCAGTCTGGTGCCCTCCGGCGTGAACCCCAGCTGTCTGCATCCTGCTGTGAGTGGGAGTCACTGGTTGCTGGACAGCTGCGGCCTCAGTGAACAGACAAGACCGGCCCATGTCTCTGCTACTGTAAGCTTTGATGGGTTTGTCCATGTGCTGTCCACGAGCACAGAAAAGACTTCGGTTTTCTCCAAATATGTGCATGTCTTACTTTCATCTCTGCGGGGGGGCCCTAGATTTAGAGTGTGGAGCAGCAACCAGCTTATAAAGTGAGAAATGTTTTTGTTTAATCTGAAATAATTTTATTGCATTCATTTTATGTAAAATTTTAAGCCTCAATAATATTATTCATAGATTGAAGTCTTTGTTTGCCAAGCCACTATTACCTGCTTTTTACCATCAAGTGTTTTACTGTGAGTCCTATAAGCCTTCTATACCCTAAAGTGGTCAAGGACTGGAAATAGCAAATGAGAATTTGGGGGGCATTATACCAGCCAAGTTACTATTTTACTTGGAAAATTTGACATAGTCCAACCAAATAGTAATATAAGATGAAACCCGTGTGCATTCAACTGCCAAAAAGCCTGTTTGTTTTAAATGGCTTTTATTTCCTCTAATAACACTCCTGGAATATTGCTTAGAGTATAGTCACTTTTTTAATTGTAGTATTTTTAGTTTTGAATGTCCTAAAGGTATCTATAACTAATTAGTCCTCTGAGCATATTGATAAAATTCATTTGCATTTCATATTTTTAAAGAAAGGGGAGAAAACCAGTGAAAAGTTGTTTTTAGAATACTGTACAAAGAAAATGATTTAAAATGAGAAAAGAGTTAAAAGTAACCAAATGCTCTATTTAAACTCTTATTGTCAGTCAATTTTAATATATTCTAGGATAAATCATCCTGTTCTCAAAACTGTGCCCGCAGATATTTTTCTCCCCTTAGTGATTGTCTTTTATTTTCCCAGCAATTTAACATGGTGAATATGTTAATATTACTAACAAGCCTGTCTCTTATGCCTGACTATCTTGTAAAAGGAGCTGGTCTGCAAAAGCTCATTCTTAGACCTGTTTATAAATCAGGAAATGCTAG
This sequence comes from Sturnira hondurensis, assembly GCF_014824575.4. Classification (NCBI taxonomy): domain Eukaryota; kingdom Metazoa; phylum Chordata; class Mammalia; order Chiroptera; family Phyllostomidae; genus Sturnira; species Sturnira hondurensis. Next base: position 8,926,213 of record NW_028073411.1, read on the forward strand.
GGGTCAATTCAACAAGCATTTAATGTTAATTAATTAATCCAGCAATAATTATGCAGCGGAAATTCTATGCCAGCCTGTTTGTTGGACTCCAGAGAGTCAGAAATGAAATGGCAGTCAATCTGAGCTCTTTGACATTGGAATGAGATAAGAATACTGATGGTACTGAAGTGGCAAGGCGTAAGTATTACTACCATGCATGAAGAATAGATTGGGCCCCTGTGATGCATACAAAAAAGCAGTATTTATTTTTAGTGACTTATTCTAACCAGGGGTAGCTTATAATTTCATAGGGCAGCAATTTTCAACCTTTGCCATCCCACGGCACACATAAGTTAACTGCTAAAATTATGCAGCACACCAAAATTATATTTTTGCCAATCTGACAAAAAATAGGTATATTTTTATTTATTTACATAATAATAGTAACAACAATAATAATTGCCTACGCTTTTTGCTCCAAAGTGACTTTTTAAAAAATCAAGTGCCTATACTTGTATATAAGGATTTCTGGTACTGAGAATTAACTAGTTAGTTGCAAACTGATTTTGCAACATGACCAATAAGATGCAACTCTATTATATACCTATATATTTATGGGTCAAGACAGGGTGTTCACACCACACGGCTATGGTTGTGTTGGTTGTTGTCATTTTTTTTATTTGATAATCTGAGGGAAAAGAGGTCCGTGCTCCTACAAAATAGTCAGGTCTTGCAAGTTTCAAAAATTCTTGTGGCGCACCGGTTGAAAATTGCTGCCTTAAGGTAACTTAAGTTTGTGCAACTTAGGTTGAAGAAGATTGAAATTTTCCCCTAATAAAACCTATCTCCCTACCGAAGGAGAAAAAAGACACATTTTTATGACCTAGCCAGTAAATGGATAGCATTTTTGTTGTTGCTTTTGCCTCAGAGTGTCAGTATTTTTGTGGAAATTTTAGAACAATAGATGGTAAATAGCTTAAGGGGGGAAATCACATTAGTTTGTTGGTTGTTTCTTTTTCAGAAAGCTAATTATCTTATCACATTCTGGTGTGATTGTCCACAGGATACATTTAATGCTCTGTTGGAGAGCTTTTTCTTTCTCGGTATCAATCATCAGCAAATGATTTGGAGGCCGTGTTCATTTCCGATTGCTGCTGTAACAAAACACCACACATTTAGCCAGCTAAAAATAACAGAAATGCATTACCTTAGAGCTCCAGTGGTAAGATGTCTAACATGGGTCTCCCTGGGCACAAATCAAGGTGTCGGCAGGGATGCATCCTTCTGAAGATTCTTGGAATCTGCTTTGTGCCTTTTCCTACTTCTAGAGACTAGCTGCATTTCTGAGTTGTGGGCCATGCCTTTGAATTTCAAAGCCAGTGATGCGGTGTTATCAAACTCTCTGACTCTGCTCTCTTCTTCTCTCTCCTTCTTCTGTTGCAGTGACATTGAGCCCATCTAGATAATGCAGGATAATTTTATTTTTCAGTCAGCTGATTAGTAAAATTAATTATGTTTGTACCCTTAATTTTTAATTGACATGTAACATATTTAGAGATTCTGGGATTAGGGTATGGACATCTTTGAGAAGTCCTAATTCTACCAACTGCCAACCACAGAGGTTTGACCAAGAACCTCTGAGTCCCTTCTCTTGGCTATGAATTTCAACTGGTTTTGGTAGACTCTTGGGTACACTTATAAATACCTCTCTCTGCTGGGTTGAGGGTGACCTAGGAGCCGAGTATTGTCAGTATTGGAGAAGGTTGCCTTGGTTTTCTATTATGGCAGATTTTTTTTACATGGAGTAATCCCCCAATTAATCTGAGGTCCATTTGATATAGGAAGCCCTGTAAAGCAATGGTTTCAAAGTACCGTGAAGTGAAAGTAATGAAGCTTTGTGCCAAGAAAGCTACCCAGTGTGGAAATTTCTAATGTCTCTCCCTTGAGTTCTACTCACGGATATTCTTACTCAATGTACCACCATGACTGTTGTGGTCAATTGGGTAACTGTTTCCAGTTCCTTACCCCCTTCCACACCTTTGAACTGTGTATCCATGTCCTTCATCATATGACTGTGTAGTGCTTCCTGGTGTGAACAAAGGTTGTGCGTCGCTGCCCTGTTGATGTTGGACTTGGCCACATTACTTACTTTGGCACATGATCTGTCGGTGAAAATGGCAGTGTATGGGCTAGGTAGCTATACTCCAAGAGGCCCTGCATGTTTCTGCTTATTCTTCTGGGCTCCTGCATTTTCCGTGAAAGCTACACACTCCAGACAGCCTCTGTTCTAAGGAGAGTGAATGGTACACAGAGCAGACCCAAGCTCTGCCCATCCATAGTCTACAGCCCAGCTGAATGAATCCCTGGCAGACATGTACTCATGTGGGTGATGAAAGTATATCTTTGTTTTACTAGTCACTGGGATTTTTAGGTTATGTTTCTACTAGGGGAGGCCATATCTGATTATTAACATATGCAGATTATACTACATTTTTTTCTGTTGATTATACCATTATGGTTTTAGTCTTATAAATCAAAATAAATTGTCTTTGACTCCATTATTTTCCTCAACTCCCATATCTAATGGCCAACCGGGTCTTAAAAATTACCCACATTAAATTCTCCATACTTGTCCCTCACTCCCTCGCTCACTAATCATCTTCTGCTCCTTTGGTTCCGGTCAGTATCATCTCTCTCCTTGGAAGATCAGTGGCCTCCTAGCTGGACTGGTCATACCTCGAGAATTTAGATCCATTCTTCACAATGGACTGTGACCTAGAGTAACCTTCCTAAAATGCAAGTCTAAGGGTGCCAGATCCCTGAATGGGATGTGTAACTGTCTCTCTATTCCCTATATAATGAAGGTCAAACAGCATATTATTAGGGCATCCTCAGCCCTTCGTCATCTGATTTTGGCTTCTCCTACAGCCATGTTATTCTCCCACACATAGCCCATGCCCAAGCCCAAGCATTAAGTCTGTCCATCAGAATTCCCCTGTTATGTCATATGTCAGTCTCATTTTTGTCTTTTTCAAAGACAAAATTGCCTTTGTTAGGAATGCTCATACTTCATGCATTCATAATAAGAAATTAGGCCTTTTCCTAAGACTCAGCACAGAAGTCTTTGCATTAGTACAATATTTCCTGACTTTCTCTCCAGGCAAAATCAGATGTTTTATTCTTGGCTCTTATAGTACTTATCTTCTTGTATTCGCACTAACAGTATATCCAGACCCACTGTAAAGCATTGTGCGTGTTATTTGTCATTGTCCTAGACACTTGAACAATAGATAGATAACTGTGTGCATTCATTTCCTCTATTAGTAAGTTAAAAGATACTAACGAGGGCTCTGTGTGATGAGCTATGCTTTAGGAATTATGAAAAAACAGCATAAGAAATGAACAAAGTATAAGCACAATATTGGACATATTATATACATTACCTGATTTAATCCTCTGAGTTCTGTGGTATCCTTACTTTACATGTACTAACATGGAAGCTCAGAGAGTATAGGAAATAGTTAGTGATGTGATTCTTCACCTCATTTAACTGTTCTTTCTTCAGTTTTGTCTCCTCACCTCATACGGTCCGGTCACTGAGCTCTGGGGATGCTGCAGCGACTACCAAAGACATACTTCAATTATTTGTTCTTGTGAAATAACTCTGGTAACTTAAAACAGCCATTTTACCTTTTCCCTGGAAATTTGGTGAGGAAAGGAGTTTAGATGATTCATTTCTGATCCACACGGTGACAGTTGTGGCTAGAAAATCTACTTCTAAATGGCTTCTTCACTCATGCTTCTTGCCTTTGCTCTCCTCTTCTCTCCTCTCCTCCCCTTTTTCTCTCTCCTTCTCCCTCTCTCCCTCACCCCCCCTCTGAGACATGTCAAATTCCAGGCCTCTCACTACTGCTTGGGCCTCTCAGAGCACGGCAGTTTCTGGAGAGTACATAAAACTGACTTCTTTCTATCATGTATATCCCAGCTTCGACATCAAGATCAGAGAAAGGCCTTCTATGGACAATTAATCTTGAAGAAGACAGTTACTGTCAATTTTTTCACCCACTATCAGTTCTCTGCAGAGTACTTATCAATACCTCATATACGTATTAATTGATTTATTCTTTATAACTTCTATGTGCTTATTCATTTATTCATTCAATAATTTTTTGAGCACTATATCAACAACTACAGAAGTTTAGCAGACATTGGGGAAGGAAAAAGAGAAACCACTAACATCCCTGACAGCTTGAAGTAGCCCGACTAGAATATGCATTTCATAAGAACAGGGATCTTATCCTTCTTACGCATTATTGTATACCCAGAGCCTGGAAACATGCCTGGCATGTAATCAATGCTCACTAAATATTTCTGACTAATCATATGAACAGAAGGATTATGGGGTTGCTCTGCAAAGGGAGAGAAGAAATCTTAGGGTGGTATGAGAGACACAGCAGAAGACCTCATTATCGTTTGAAGATCACGGGAGAGCTCCTTGTGGGATTACCACTGAAGCTGAAAATTACAGGATGACGTGAGGTTAGTGACAACAGCAACATCAGCGGAGACAGGCCTCTCACCAGAGTGATCTACATCCCAGAGAGAGACAGTGTATCTGAGACTCAGAGGAAAGGCAGTGTAATGGGAAGGAATATGCAATCTCCTCTTTTGCTGAGGTTAAAGGTAGGTTATAGAGTCACATTTTTAATATTAAAATCATTGTCACTTTATTTTGAACTCCCAGCTCTTGAAATTTTATCTTATAATTATAGAGTAAGATGATATTCATAACCTCCACAGTGCATTGACTTTTCTATAAATGTTTTTCACATTAATGCTCCGAAATAAATGTTAAACCTGTGTTTGAACAAAACTGAATAGTTATTTTAAAGGCACATCTAGTAATCCTATTTTAATCATAAATTCAAGGTATGTTGGAATTTTTCTTAGGATCTTCAACAGTTCTTTAATATTACCTGGAGGGTGCACGTTTCAATTACTATCTATCCACAGCCTCTTTATTTGATTCTCGTGAGTCCTGCGAGGTCTCGGTGATTCTAACACTCCATTTCCTCCCCGTCCTTGGAGTGCCCCCTGTTCTGAGAACATGGCAATCACTCTGACTCTGCTTTTTTCAGGGTGGTAGCAAAAATGGTGTTTCAAGATTTATCTACTTTTGGTTTTGCCTCACGTAACATCTCAATAATTTATCTGCAATAACTTTTAGTTTCAGAAATAAGGTCTTCTATAAATAATGAAGCCACCAGGAAATATATAACATTTCTAATTTTGATAAGTACTCAAACACTTGGTCATGTCAGTGACAATGTTAGAACTTAAAACCAGAAGTTTTAGCAAAGCTTTATGTTGCTACGTGTGATCTCATCAGATTTGCCATCTTGTATTCCATTAGGTGGAAGTCCATCCTCTTGATGTGTTATTTCCTTAGAAGGGTATAATATTAAAGTAGTCCTGGACCCTCTCTGCCCCCTTACTCCCGTGGTGGGTGATCAATCTGGCAAATCACGGAGAAGAGATTAGGGAGGCAGAGTTTAGGCCACTACCCATTCAGCTTTAGAATCTGGCCTCCAAGAAGCTGGTATTTTGTTCCATTTTTGTTCCTAACGGTAAGCTTACTGGTAAAGGCTTCCTATTGGTGGGTGGGGTGCTACCTGTGACAAGGTAGGTCCTAATTCTGGGGAGCAGTCCTACGTTCTCCTCCCAGTGAGCCATGCTCTCCAGCAGCGCCATCAATTATGTGCATGATGTATCATCTCCATTTGACAAACTCCTTTATATGTATCTTAACTGCTTGGATTGGAGATAGGAATATTATTGATTGAGACCCTTCAAATATTAATATTGTAGGACTGATACAGGAAGTGCATGAAAACATATGTTTCTTAAAAGTTCTACAAAACCCAGTTCCATGTTATTGTTTTGCCATTAAATAGTGTGCATTCTCAGGAAAACCATTTGGACTCCCTGAGCCTCGTTTTTCCCATCACTAAACTGAGGAAAATGGCCTAGAGTAATGATTCTCATACGCTAAGTTACCCACAATCCCTAGAGGAGAAGCAACTTTGGAGACCCTATGTCTGCTTTAGCAAGGGCAGCCCTGTTTGCAGCTAATGCTGAGCTTTCCCATAGAACTTGGCAACTCGGTGTTTGAAAAATATTCCACTGGATGATTTCTATTATTTTTTTCCCATCTCTGTCTTAAAGAGGCTCCATGTAAAATATACATGGAATCATGCAGGCTTGGGAACAGAGACAGACCTAAGTCAGAATCTTAACTGTAACATACATAAAGTGCACAGTGTTGGACAAGATGCATAACAGAGCTGTCGGATAAATGGATAGATAGATACATTCATGTATCTCTTTGTTGCTTACATTAAATGGAGTAGCATATGGGCAGTTCCTGAAGCCAGAGATTATTAAATAATTACTAAGTCATTGCCATTCTCCCTCTTTCTATCTTTTAAAGGAGAAGCATGTTCAATAATAACATCAAATATTTATACAGTGCTTTAAACCATTTTACACATGCCTTGTCTCATTTGATTCAGATGATTCTCCTATAGAAGTCCACATTCATTTCCTTCTTTTTTAAAGAGAGGAAACCAGCTCAGTGTTCTGTTCAAGGTCATGTAGCTAATAAATGGCAGGCTTGGGGTTTGAACCTAGGCTCTCCAATGCTGAATCTGCGCTGGTGCCCCTGGACTAATAAGCCAGCTCCGGATGAGTCATACATATTTGGTTTCACCTATCATCATCACTTGTTCTGGTTCAACTCACCCATGAGCCTTCTGTAAAATGAAATTGGCAATTGTTTATGACATCGGCAGTGGGCTGTTATGTCAGCTCATCTACTGAGGCAGCCATTGTGAAATAACATGTGCAGTGACCCTTCATTGTGAAGTCTAGTACCTATGTCATACTTGTCATTGTTCAGCATTAATATCTGCCCTACTGCTCCTTAAATACACTTTCCAAGAACTCTCACCAAGGCATTTGCTCTCAAAGGGGCTTGACTTCCAAGTTTGGGAAAATTACAGACTGAAAAGCATACCTTTCTTTGTGTAAACACAATTCTTGATTTTTACTCAAAGTGAAATACTACTAAAAATATAATGTTTCCAAGGAGAGTTTTGGATAGCCAAGCTGTTTTCTCTTTAAGGATGCTGTGTAGAGATAATTTTCATTGATTTGGTTACAATAAGCAAATTTCTACTAACAATATAACCAAATTCTGCCTTTTCCTCCTAATTTCTCTCCATGTAACAGTAATTATTTTTGATGTAAAAAGACGAAATGAGTATTGAAGTTCTGCTTTCTCTGATAGTTTTAGTGTTCATCTGCTACAAAAATAATTCTTTGGAAAAAATCTATCTTTGAATTTATATGTAGCGTCTTTGAATTTCTCCCATTTCAAATAATTTCCTTCACCCTTAGGATTTAAATCTCTTCTTTCTCAAACTACTCATGCAAAGCAACACGTAAATGGATAAACAACAGTAAAAACAACAACACACACCCATAGGGCTAGCAGGGAAATAAATGAAGCCTATGTACGACCTGTTACCTTTTAAACTTATGTTCACCTATGCCTGTCTTCCTTTCACACCCAGCGTCTAGACTAAATCAAGTCCTGTCATCTCAACCGGGAAGAGATACAGAGAATTCCCTCTGTCTCGCCTCCTCACACTCATTGGTCACAGCCCCCAACAAGGATTATTTCAATGGCATTAACTGCTGTTTTAGTTTTTGGGGGGTTTTTTGTCACCGAGTCTCATCCCAACACAATAGACTAGAAAATGTTCTTATGAATGAGATATTGTCCTTCTTTTGCTGTGAACCCAACAATGACAGCCCATTTCACTCCAATGGCCAGAACGCGTACAATGCCCTTGGTTTTATCAAGCCTGGACCCGTGTTATCTTTCTTGCTACGTTTCCTTTGTTCCTTTTGCATAATGACCTTCCTGTTGTTCCACACTTGTACCTTGCCCCAGGCACCTCCTGCCTAGGGCCTTTGCACTGCAATGGCCTTTACTTGAAAAGCCCTTCTCTAAGACCCGCAGGGTGGCCCTCCTCCTGCCCTCCTACAGACCGTCAATCACATGTAACCATTTTAGTGAGGCTGTCTCTGATCACTCCAAAATTGTCTGTCAGCACACTCTATCTCTACCCCTGTCTCATTTCCACTCAATAACTATTTACCTTTAAGTTTAGCCAAAAGAACAGTTTTTCCACAATGTCCTCCCTGTCTTCCACAGTTTATTTTTATGTGTTTCTGTCAGACATCAAACTTTATCATCCTGATATTCTATAAATGCAAAAGGTTATTTGATGCATGTCTTCTCTGCTGTAAACACCACAAGGACAGAAACTATGTGTTTTGTTCCCACTGTATTTCCAACTCCTACACCAATGCATTTTTAGAAAAAATGAAATGATACCAGTAGATCTCAACTTTAAGTTTTTATAATACAATTTACTTTTCCCTAAAGATATTGTTTTCTTTTTAAGATTCCATTTATTTAATTTTAGAGAGAGGGGAGGGAAGGGAGAAAGAAAGGGAGAAAAATATCAATATGTAATTGCCTCTTATGAACCTCCTACAGGGGACCTGGCCTGCAACCCAGGCATGTGCCCTGACTGGGAATTGAACCAGCGACCATTTGCTTCACAATCTGATGCTCAATCCACTGAGCCACACAAGCCAAGGCAGAATATTACTTTTTAAGCTTTCATTAGACAATTTGTATATATAACTTACCTATTGGATTCTTATTATCTACATGCATTATCAACTTCATGTTATCCTCCACATATTTAGGAAGCATATCCTATGATATGATAATATTTTCGAGCACAGTGTATTTTACATGCTATTCCAATTCATTTAATTTTACATATTTGTATGTTGCATGCAGTAATTTGTTTGATATTCCTGACCCAATCCATGTATATAAGTTATCTCATATTCATCTCTATTTGCAGAAGAAAAATCTAAGCTTATAAGAAAATCAAAATCTTTTGTGGATCCATAAAGGTAGAAAATGCAGGACCAGAATCTTAATTCTGGTGGTGAATTTCCAGTGTCCACATCTTACCAGGAATATAGGAAAATAAGAAAGTTCCCCAGACATTGAAAAAATTACTATTTAGTGGCATGGAAATATAACTAAATTAATAATTTTGATACAATTGTTATTAATGATTATACTGCCCACTGAATATAATAAAAATCTTGGCACTGAATAGGGTTTCCAAAAGGGTTTAATAAATAATGATATAATTTTAGCACATAGCTTTTTGAATTATTCATACCCCAGCCAATTTTTTTTAAAAACACATTGTGGATATCTGAGTAGGTTTGAACAACTTATTGATTAAAATTGTATATATACACATATATATGATTGTATGTATGATTTATGTTTGTATATATATATAATTATTATTCAAGACATTTTTAAAGTTACAAAAATCTAGCCATTTATTACATTTACATTTACTTGCATTCCCTCCTGGGAAACTTTATCTGGGTAAATAACTTAGTTCACAATAGCTTCTGAACTTCGGTGTAGTCACTCTGTAGTGTCTGCAAAATAACTCAAGGGAGTTGTTAAATTTCTATAATAAAAAACGTAAAAGCAGCATGAAGAGTCTGTATTTCATAAAAATATGGAGCTGGAAAGAGCTTTAAAATGTCATCAGCCTCTTCTCAGCTGAGAGAAGAGAGGCACAGAAAGGTTAAGTGACCTCACCAACATCACACAGAGCATTGGGTTCCCAGAGGAGTGCTTCAACCAAGTTACTTCTCCATTAATTCTCCTGTGAATTATCTTATTGCCGAAAGACTCCCTATGCAATAAAAGTTTATTGGCCATATGTCAGGATCTTTTCTGGGTGCTGGAGTAACTGTGATTTATGAGACATGGCCAGTGCCCTGAAGCATATCACAGCCCAGTAGTTAAAGGTAGGTGCAAGATATTCTAGAGAATTTGATTAAGTAAAATGCACATAGAAAAGGGACACCTAAACCAGCCTGGAGGGGTCCGGGGAAAGGCACTAGAGAGAGATGTGCCTCTAATCTGGGTCTTAAAGGATAAACAGAAGTAGAGCTTTACCAGACATCCTGGGAAGAAGGAGGGGAAGGAGGAGGCCTATGCACAGTAAAGGGTTGGCAGTGCAGAGATAGACGTAGCAAAAGCAGAGTAACACATTAGGGGGGGTTCAGTTATAAGGAAAATATAAGCAATTCATTGTTGCTGAGGTATTAGAGGTGAAGAGGGAGAGAGCACATAGTAAGTCTGCATGAGTAAGTCCAAATTCAAAATCCTAGTAGGCCATATTTAGAAAATGGGGAGTGACTGGGGAATTTTCAATAGAAGTCACACAGTTGTATTTATAGAACCTTGGTGCCAGCAGAATCTAGGGAGTCAAGAATGAAAAGGAGAGATTACATGGACTGTTGGTGCAATGATCCATTTTTGAGAGTTTGGGGACTTGAACTTGTACAGAGAGATTGATATTCGGAAAAAAAGTAGATGTAGATTAGATAGATACAGATATAGATAGATATAGACATAGGTATACATAATTTGAAATATGTATTTATTTCATATACATTTGGTAAATAATTCAATGTGGTGAATGACAGCTAAGTTCTTGAGCAATAACTTAGATGACCAACACAAATGGTTGCACAGAAGTAAGCAGAGATTTAATTGGTACATAATCAATACATAACGACTGAAGCACATTCAAGTGATGGAGTTCGGCATGCGGACATAAAAAGTTGGCTTAAGAAATACATCCTAGCGTGATTAGCATGAGGCTATATAATTTAGGACCCTCGTCTTGGGAAAGCATGCTGAGTAAGAAAAGCATAATGGGAAGAAAAAGAGGAGAGTGTGGGCAAGGTGAAAAAGGTGTGTTCAGAGCTGTGAACATAGGCAGGAGAGCTAATGTTACAGAGTCAAAGAGAAGAAAGCCTTTCAAGAAGGAGGGAGTTTCTAATAAAATACAGAATAAATATTAAATAATAAGCAAGTAGACATTTTCAGTTAAATTTAAGAGTTAATGTTACTGATGATTATTTTTGAAAATATGGATTGGAATGGCTTGGAGAGGACATGGCTTGAGAATAATATGACTCAAAGATGAGATGTTTAGCTGGAAGATATTTATAGGCTGGGGGGACCGTTAACTAGAGAAGAGGTTGAAGATAGAGGAACAAAAGGGTGAAACACTGGTGGAACAAGATTCCAAAGGAGTCAGGAATTGACAAGGTCAAAGGCCTTCACAGAGTCGGAGATTGGCTAAAAATAGGAAGAGGAATCTCATTCTCTGGGATTACAGAAAAAGGAAGTATTCAAGGTCCATCCAGAAGATATCCAGCCATGTAATATGAAAAACAGTGACATTTACTGAAGAAGCTACAAGAAATATTGTACATGGGACAACGATGCCTCACTCTTCTTCTAAGTAGGCACCTTGGGACCTCACACAGTTCTCCCAGTCACCATCGGCTCCCCCATCCTATTTACTGAATCTCATTGATGGCCTGAAATCTCTTCCCTTTTAAAGGTGACTTTAGTTTTGGGAAAAGCCAGAAGTTCCAGGGCACCAAATCTGGGCTGTAGGGTGTCTGGATCACCTGGGTAATTTGATATTTCACCAAAAAAAAAAAAAAAAAACCTTCACAAGATGTGATATATGAGTGGGCACGTTGTCATGATGAAGCTGCCAATCACCAGTTGCCCAAAGCTGCAACCTTCTGAATTATCCCAATAATGTTCACGGAGGAATGTTGAAGCTTAATGCAGAATTTGATGCAGATCCATTGCTCTACTTTCTCGGTCATTTTGAACACAATGACCACACAGTGCACATGCTCACTCAAGGGAATCTACTCCCACTGACTAGTACAGTGAAGTTGTCATTGTTCACACATGCACATTCCAGTCCACTCTCCTTGGCTGCCAGGTTACATCGATGTTGTGTAAACTGTTCTCATCATATTAACAATGGGTGGAATTTTTTCAGACAGACCTTATAAATGGTAATCAAGATGATCAGACATAGGAGAGGAAAGTTGGTAAAAGTATGCCAGATTACTTTATTTTCCAAGTGAAGCAAGAATTTACACAGGGACTGACTATGTGATACTGCCTTAACATTGGGAAAAATGGGATGAATGATAGGAATGCTGAAAGCCAAGCAGAATTATTCATGAAGAGTTTGGGAAAATAAACATTCTCTTTTAGTGAGTGATGTAGAGGAAGTTGTGTCTTCAGGTAGAGCCAAGATTAGGAGAATGCTAGGCCATAAAAAGAAAAGGCTATGGAGAGGGTTAGGAAATAGATTTGCCCTCTTTTTCCAGATGAAATAGTTGAAAGTATTCAGAAATAAGGTAAACATCAAAAGAAATCAGGCTGGAGAAATTCTGAAGAGTAAGAGAGGGAAAAAAGCTCATATGGAGAATGAAGGATGTTTTTGGACACTCCAGAGATCAGAATAAGCCCTCCTCCCAGTTTCATTCAGATGTCAGAGCTAACGATTTCATACACATGCTCAGAAGTTATGAAAGGTTTATTACCCACATAATGAGGCTTTTTGGAGAGAGCTCCCAAGATGATCTGAGAATGGCTTGAGAGAGCAGGCAAAGGAGACTAACTTGGAATCTTAGAGTTGTCAGAGGAAGAGGCTGCGAGTGAGGATCCCTGTGCACTAGCTGAGGTATGTGGGGCTTGAACTTCCCTTTGGCACCAAAGGAGAGGGAAAGCAATCTTGCTTATCAATCTAGATGTGAGGTGGAAGGGCAGAGAGGTGATGGAGCTTGAAAGCTGTTAGCAATCAAACACCAAATATGAAGTCACAGTGGGATTACCTTCCCTGTAGTGGCCAAGAATTGCATGGGTAAGAAACACTGCTAGAAAGGCCAGTGACCAGGATCATTAAAAATAGGAAATCAAGGTGGAAGAGGGCAAACAGCCTAGGGCCCAAGGAAAAAGCTCCATTCAAAGATGCAGTGGAGCACTGAGCCCAGAAACAAAAGCCTGGATACAGAAATCCAGCCTAAAGACACAAAGATAAGATCCAAATGCTGCTGAGGAGTTCACAAGTGCTCAAGAATTTGGCTGGACTGAGCCTGCAGGTGAAGGGTATTATTGCCTCCAGCTGGGAGATGCCAGCTCCTGTCAGGTTTTCAAGACTTTACAGCCTTGTTAGTAGAAAGGAAAATAATTCCTCTGAACAATAAATGACACATCTTACCTGTAGGAGACAACCAAGGCTGTGGTTGGAACGAAGCCTAGAATTATCAAAGTTCTACATTTAAGACATCATGCCAAGCTTATGAACCCACATGTTTTATCCTCTTGGTTAATCCAAAGAGGAAAAGGAAGAGATTTCTCAGTTCTCCAGGTCAAGCAGCTGTCTAAGAGGGCTTCAGAACAACAATAAAATAATGAAAAATAAATATATAAATAATAAAAGAAGACAATAAAGATTCTTATTGGGATGTGTAACAAGACTATCTGCACGTGACATTCTGCTCTGCAAAGACAGCAACAAGCCAAGTGAGTTTACTTCTCTATTAACTTATTTACTGTTTTTTCAGAAGTCACAACCTGATTCATTAAGTTCCTGCTTTTATTTAGCAGTTCTTTTTCTAAGCTGACTTCTCATAATACAGGGCTTTTTTCCAAATATGTTAACCACATAGTTGAAACCAATTTCCACCAGTAACACACTGTCAAAGATATCATCACTGAAACTGTGAAGTGTTGTACAGAGTCATGAAATCTCAGCAGCCTACTGCACACATTTGTACCTCAAATATTTTAGCCTTAAGCAGGTCCTTATTAACAGATCTAAGGTCTAGTAATGTTCCCATAGTCTGGAGAGAAGGCTAATGCTGATTAGAAAAATAACTTCAATAATGGAGAACAATTGTCATAATAAAAGGCAGAGGAGTTTGAAAATATGAGTATTTTCTGGAAGCTAAATGATACATAAAATATTTTATTCATGATCTCCGAACAGCCAAGTGTAGGAACTTCTAAGGAACCTGTTCTTTAAAATAGGGTGATATGAAATTCCTTTCTTTTAGCACAGTTATTAAAATCATAGAGACTGCAACCAAAAATTGGGGTTCATATCTTTGTTCTGACAGTGACCAGATCTGTCTCTCATAACATCACGAAGAAAAGCAGTAATCATTGGACTTGCCTCATAGGGTTGTTGGGTGGACTAAAGAGATCCATATTGTAACATTCTGAGAGTAGAGCTCAAATCAGAGCAACATCCTATAAATACGTTAGACTCGTGCGACTAAACTTATTCTTGGGAGGTGTTTCTGATGGGTAAGTTCTCCCGTCCTTCTGCCCGAGGACCGATCGTTGGAGGTTCAGAACTTCCACTGTTTACTCACGGGCTGAAATCAGGGCAGAAGCCATTGTGTGCATACACTACATCCTCTCAATTGTTGCCACATCACTGTAGTTTTAATTCTTCCGTTAATTCTGCAAATTGGCTCACATTCTCTATCGTCTTTGCCATTATCACCTAATACCAGGATGAATGCTCGACAGAAGTTGGTTCCCAGTGCTATGTGCCTTCTGAAAACCGTCAGAAATTCGAAAGCAGAAGTATAACCACCTTGGCAGCGTTTCGCTTGGTTTCGTGGATATTGTTTTGGATGCATCTGAAGAACCGAGATCCAAGATCGGTGGGATTCAAACTTCCCTTCTGGCAGCAACCGCGTTTGACTTTGCACAGATTGTCAAAGAGGTGAGGCAGCTTTCTCAGCAGGTGAGAGAATTATTTCTGTTAGCCATTACAGCTGTCATGCTTTGGGGAAGCAATGTGAAACCCCCTTTCATAACGCTTCAAAGGTTCCCTTGACTTTCAGTAAAAGAATGGGGGTGAGGGTGTTAGGGAAATGAATTTAGTCAAAGCAAACTGATAAGAAAGGTAATCGTCCTTTCAGATATACTACAGAATTCATTGCCACCCATTGATCCAACAAAAATTTATTGAATGTTTTCTATGTGTCTCTCACTCTTTTGGTCCTGCAATAAAATAGTGAATAAAACCTGGGATTTCAATTCATATGCCCTAGACTAATTGACTTTTAAACTATGGTTTTGAATATTAAATCTACAATCTCTGACAATAATTGAGAAAACATTACTTCCCTTGCTGTTACTTTAATCAGGCAGGACCAATATCCTTGTGTATATAATAAAACGAACTGGAATTTGAAACTCAGCAATTTAGAAATAAAGATCGTTTCTGGAGGGAAATTTTCTTCATTCATTGTATATATTTCTGTGGTCAATTGTTCCATGTCAGTGCGATGTGGAAAAGGGATCATTATTTTCATTTTACTTAGTGGTTCATAACTGTTCTAGACTGAAAGCTCTTATAGGAATCTTTTGTTATTGGTCTTTGCATTTCCAGTGCCTAGAAGTACATTTGAAATAGTGGTTTTTAACTCTGGTGTGTATCATTATCTCATTTTCTATATAGCCTCAATAATATGGTTGTCTGGACCCACAGCAGGACTACTGATAAAGAGTCTTCAAGGATTCAGACATGTCTATTTTTCAAATAGTCCAAAAAGGTTTCAGTTCGTCAGTTAGGGTTGAGGGTTGAGTCTCACCAGTATAGAACTATTAATTGAATGAATGCATGAGTGAAAAAAGAACAATGGCATCACAAATTGCACAAAAATCAGGTTAGCATACACTTTGATTTATGCAGCCAAATTAAAATCATGATTGCAACAGAACTGAAGCCATTATTTGAATAAACAGCTCATTATCCCAAACTAATATTCTCAGTAATCAAATTTGTCAATAACTTATCTTCTTTTTACATACCTCTGTGTTTCCAAAGGAAAACACTATGAACAGTGGAGTGGGGAGCTCATTCTAGGATGACTCACAAATTAGAGAAGGGAACATTCACAAGATGTGAGCTGTGTTGATTTTTTGAGCAAGCTGGGTGAGTTGCAATAAAATTACTGAGAGATCTGGGACCTGAATATCATGAGTGTTCCGGAAATCAGAGATGCTGAGATAAAGGGCAGCTGGTCTGCAGGTAGTGGCCCACAAGTTGCCAAGGACATTAACAATTCAAAACAAGTACTTACAGTAATATTTTATCCCTGGATCCTCAATATCTATTAAATGTTTATAGAAAAGTCAACATTTAAATATGGATTTCAAGAAATAGTAATATTATGAATTACATAGATTTACGTAATTTTAAGTGAATTCATGATTCCTTTGCAAATGTCTGGGTATTTAGGACATGCTCGAGATATGTTATTTAAAAAACGCTAGTAATGTTGAGATAGCATATGGGTAAGAATCAGCTTTGCCAACAATTTCAAGCTCTAAATAATGGTTTTTACAAGAAATGATTAATTATTAAGTTTTAATACTAATTCAATTAAATCCATTTATTTTTCTGTATCACACTGTCTCTAATTAGCAGATTTGCCTTTAAAAACAGCATATTTGTGTCAAGAATTGTACAGGAAGAGAAATGGAACAAGCTTTGATTTGAACTCAAGTGCTAATTTGCAACTAGCACATAGAAAAATAAATTATATTTTGTTTAAAAAATTAAAATGAAAGGAGACAAGAAAAAAGTCACTTCTAAACAATGCTAAACACATATTAATCTACCTACAAATATTCTATAAGTATAAAGCCTATAGAATAAATTGCAAGTGGAGGAACAACATTTCAGCAGTAGGTTCTACAATTCCATCTAATTTACTATAATTGTAATATTTTGTAATTTTTTCAAAAGCATTTTCTTCCAATTATTTCTTAATCACAGAACACAAACATGTTAGTCTAATTGCTCAAAACACCACTAATTCCCAAGATTGAATCATTTGAGTTTCATGATAGGTGAGCATTAGATTTCCAGTAGAAAAAATTATCATTACAGTGGAACTTAATTGAAAGCTTGACCTGAACCTAATTGGCAAAGTTATTAATGGATAAGCTTTTATGTAAATTGATATTGCTTTGGAATCTTCTTTCTGTTTATATAAAGGGCATTGTGCTTTGAATGCCTGGAAAAGCAGTTACAATTAAATAATTTCAAGGAATATTTTAGTCATTTACAGCTTACTTTTTCAAATTGTAAATCATTTAAAATCATAGCCCGTATGCTTTTTCTATTGTAATACTCTCAAAAGCAGAACCATGTTCATTAAGTTTCACCATTAAAGTATACATTATTCTTTTGTAATCTCTGAAGATAGATGCCATTCTAGTGGTACAAATATGAGCCCTTATGTGCAAAAAGAAAAGCAAAACAGAATTCAGAAATTCCTTGGAAAGGCTAAAATGGCACATACTATATTCCAATCTAATTTTAATCAAGGAATTGAAGTAGAATCCAGTTGTGTATGTAAAATACTATATTATACCAACAGAACAATATTTATTAGCCTTGTCACTTTGCCTTTCAATTGTGTTTTTAAAATGCTTTTACTAAGTATTCATCTTTTTTCCTTTTTATTAAATTTATTGGGGGGAGACACTCGTTAACAAAATATACAGGTTTCAGGTGCACAATTCTGTAACACATCAGCTGTACATCATACTGTGTGCTCACAACTCCAAGTGGACATGTGCACCTGAAACCTGTATAAACATTCACATCTTGTGAATTCTGGACATGACCATTCATCCCCCCTTACCCTCCTCCACCTCCCTCCACTCTCTTCCCCCCTCTCCCCCCTCCAGAAATCACCACACTGTTGTCCACGTCCATGAGTGCTTTCTTCCTTTTTCCCCCTTTTTGCTCAATCCCTCCACCTCCTGCAACCATCCTCGTCACCCCTCCCCGCCACAGAGAGCCATCAACCTGCCCTCTATCTGTGAGTCTGGCACTATTTTGCTTTTTGGTTCAGTTTGTTCATTAGAGTTTAATTTAAAATCCAGTAGCTTGGGAACACAGAGATCTCTAGGGTCACTTCATTTCTAACTCTGTCCATTGGTGTATGCATGGGGATTGGATTTAATATCATTGAACCTGGGTTTTTGCAAAACATTTCTAATTAATCTTCTGTATCTAATCTCTTATCCCACCACCTACCAAACAGTTCTCTCATATAAAGTCACTCATCTTTCAATAGCTTTATTAAGATATAATTTACATACTATAAAAATCCTATTGCAATCATGCAATTCAATGATTGTTAGCATATTTGTGGAGTTATTTAACAATCACAATTTAGAACATTGTCATAAACCCCCAAATTTCTCTTATACCTGACTCTTACTATTAACTCCATAACATGAATTATCTTCTATTCTTCTTTATAAGTTTGCATTTTCTGGGCATGTCATAAAAATTCAGTTGAACCATATATAGTCTTTTGTGTCTGGCTTCTTTCACTCTGCCTAATAGTTTAAGTTTCTACCACACTCTAGTATGTATCATTAGTTTATTTCCTTTTCTTGATGAATAGTATTGCTTTATATGGATATTACCACATTTCGTCTATCCATTTACCAGTTGGTGGGACTGTGCGTTGTTTCCAAATTTGAGCTATTATGGAGAACATTGCTGTGCACATGTGTGCACATGTCATTTGGGGAATCAAAGTTTCCTTTCCTCTTGGCTAGATTCTTAGGGATGGAGTAGCTGAATCTTATGGAAACCCACACTACTTAAGAAATTGCCAAATGGTCTTTCAAAGTGATTGCATTATTTTACACATTAGTCAGCTGTGTATGTAGCATTCAGTTTTCCACGTGCTGGCCAAGCCTTGGTAGTGTCTCTCTTTTTTATTACAGCTATTTTAGACTGTGGATAGTGGCATCTCATTGTGGGTTTTTTGTGTTTCTCTAGTAGCTTATATTGTTGAGCACTGTTCACATGTACAGTAGTTTCAGATTGTGAAATTTTTCATGAAACACCTATTTAAAGAATTTTCCCATGTCAATCAGGTTGTCTACTTATGATTAGGTTGAAAGTGTTATTTATATATGATGCATACAAGTCCTTTTTTAGATATATGACTTACAAATACATTCTTGTAGTTTGTAGCTATTCTAAATACAATATATATCTGATCATGTTTTTCTGCCTGAGGCAGGTTAGTATCTTTTCTTTTCTCTTAAGGTAAGAGCTTTGATAGTCCTACTCAGTGTCTCATCAGAGGCCCTTTCACAGCAGTATCGTGCCTGGTGCTCCCTCCTCCGATGGTCTGGCTGGCTGATCTTGTCTGAAACACCGTGTCTCCTCCACAACACAGTAACTCTTTTCTGACTTCATAGCTTAGCTAACTCATCACTTCTAATATTTTCAGCCAGATTAATTGTCCTATTAATTACTCTTGAGCAACAGCTAATTCTACTTCTTCTATACCACATTTATTTTCCCTTTATCTCAGACTCAGTAATGATGTTTTGCTTTTCTTTATATGCTTGGTGCCTCACAAGGTGTCTGGCCCACATGAAAATACGCAGTTGAGAGATCATTTTCTTAAAAAAATTTTTTCAAATACAGGATCTGATTGTCCTGAGCTGGTAAATAAAGTTTAAAATATAACTTATTTACTTTTACTGTGAACCAGAAATCTTGGTAGGATGCAAAGATAAATTGGAATCATTAATAATCTACCACACTTTCTCAAAAAAGAATAAAATGAGCAAGCCAGGCTTTAATTTAGTAATGGTACCGTAGTTCAGAGAAAATAATGGCCTGGTGATCAGATAGCATCTTCAGAATATGGTCATTCAAATAGATAGCCTCCTGTTTGCTACTTTTGACTTGTTCAGGTTCCCCAAATGAAATATTTTGATTTGTCTCAAAGATTATTGACTGTGTGCTATGACCTACATGTATTTTTATTCTAGGGAGAATTTTACTTTATTCATAATCTCTATAGTTTTTATAGGTTCTCTTCATAATATTTTTATGCAATATTATCTACTGTGGCAACTGAAGGCAAAATACAAAAAAAAAAGTTTTGTCCTGGCTACCAGGTGGTCACACAAAAGACACTGAATGACAGGGAACTATGAGAGTCCAATGTCAACCTCATTGACCTTGAAGATTATATGTAAAATGGGTGAATTATTAAATTGTATTTCCTACTAATTCGCCACTGATGGAAGTGACCACTTCGCTCCCAATAAACTAGCAAGGCAAATTATCGTCTGCAGGAACGAAATTCAGAGGTAGCCTACTGGCACTTGTAACTTCATGCACTGCAAAATTAGCCTTCCATCCTATCGCTCATTTATAAGGTAAAACTCATTACTTTTAAAAATTCAATGGAAACATACAAGACACTTTGGGAATTACCTGATTCTGTTAAAAACTAAACCAAAATACACAGGTAATAAAAGCAAGCCTTGTTGCTATAGAAAAATTGCTCAAATAAGGATTTTGGTGTATTATTGTTTTTCAGTGAACCAATTATAGTGGCTAAAATTGGAACCTAAGTGAATAGCTATTTCATGTTGCTGTAAGTGAATGGCAAGAGTTCTCCATTTCAAAGTCACTTGACATAAAACTTACACATTCCAGACTTCTGAAACTTTCCACCTACTTATATCGCTGCCACTTACACATATCGTTAATCCATCAATAACTCTCACGGTTGCAACAGCTGAATGGAAAAATGGCTAAGGTTCCCCCATTTCATAAATCTCAAAGTGCTTGTGATTCTTAAAAATACTGCACATATTTTTATTTGCAGTTTCAGAATGATTGAAATAATTTAGAAACAGATACTCTTAACTGGTGAGTGATTTAGTCTGGGGTTAGAATTAATATTCCACATTTTCTCATTTTTGGAAAGAGCACTATTTACTAAAAGCATTTCAAGTAAGAGAAATTAATACACGTTTTATGTTGACTTTCCACTTTAATATTAAAAAGGAAAGCATTTACTGGGGAAAATATGATTTCACATTTACTCTATATAGTTTTGTATATTGAAAGTTTCATGTAGAAGAAAATATTGAAGTTTTAAAGATATTGAAGTTTATTTTATTCCAGCCCACATTGAATAGTTTAATAACACAAAGACTGGGTTATTAATTTATTCTTTAAACCTGCCCCAAAAGTGGGGGTCCCTAAAGAGAAATAAAGCAAGTTCCTATACACTGCCAGTATAAAAGTGAAAATTTATTTAGAAATCAGAGTTAACTTTAAATTATGTTAATTCATAATTTCTGAAGGTATACCACATAGAAATGCAATTTGAATAATCAAGGACAAATATTGTGTGGTTAAAGAAAACTATAGGGAAAAAAGAAGCTTAGAGGAAAAACTGTCTCTCTAAAGAAGAGATACAATACAAAACTTGATTTTTATCATCCCTTACTTTTGAAAGCATTAACAAATAAATACTGAATTCTTCAAAAGCTCTTAGAAAGAAACGGAAGTAGGATAGCACATGTCAGCTCAAGTGATTCCATTACAATTTGAAGTGGATAATTAATGCAAAGAAAGTGTAGAGAGACCAGCTCATCTAGGAAAGTCTCTAGTATAAATTGCTATTAAAAAAATAAAGTGAGTACAAAGGAAAATAAATAAATGTACCCTAGGGTGTGGGCCTTTGCTAATAAAGGCATTTTCCCCAGGGAACTTTCCAAGAGCCCTTGCTCTGACTCTGACTCCCTGCTAATTAAAAGCTTTTTCTTTCATGCCAGTTGTCTCTAAGTTTCTTAACCTTAGCTGCATCACTGAGATCACTTGTTCAATCTGATTGTTTGGAGCCCGAGTAGATATAAAAGCCCTTTAGCTTGCTATGCACCTATAATTTTAACATTCCCTTCTCTGGTATAAAACCCTTGATCACTTCACCTGGCAAATATAAGATCTTGAAAACCTTACTTCTGAAAACAAGTGAAAATTTTTAGGAGCAAACTTGTTAGGAACCTTTATACAATGATTTATCCAAAGGCTTTGTTCATTAAAGGGAGGGAATGGTGCACTCGATAAATAAGGCCATAGAGGTTTTTAATTAAGTAAGTAATTTTTTGGCATTGTCAAATTGGTCTGGCAATAAAATGTCTGGAGTTTTCAAACCATCTCCCATCAGGATTGACATTTGGAAATGGCTTCATTTGGCACCTCATTCATTTCAGAGAGTTCCTTTCACGCGCACACATTTTTGTTCCATGGTTTTGATAATAAGCAACACACAGGACACATTTCCCATGTCATTCTTATAGACAGACAACATGTAGCTGTGTGAATGTTTCAGTTCAACCTGAGAATTTTATATGAGGGAGTTTTAACACTTTTAACTCTATCATCATATCAGATATATTTGGCCTTAATTTTTTCATCTTATTTTACTTCTTAAATGTTTTACGCTTTTTTAATGTCCTACCAATTTTTATTCCTTGCTATTTAATTTTCTCTCTAATAATTTGAAAGACACAAATCCTATTCTCTTGTATACTCTCTCATACCTTCTTCAGTTTGCATATACTAAATACCAAATATATATTAAACCCTCACTCTGTGTTTGGCACCAGAATAAAAGTTTAGCTCACAATAAATTCTCCATTTATTAATTGTTTTTCTTCCCCTACTTTACAATGCTGTACCACTGATGCTGAGTGATATACTCAAATTCAGAAATTGTAAGGAATGGTAATAAGAGTGTAATTCAGATTTGTTGGACCTGGGTGCTTGTGTTCTTTTCCTTTTTCTTTTTTTTTAATTAAACAATATATTTTATAAGAGGGGAAGGAAGGGAGAAAGAGAGGGAGAGAAACATCAATGTGTAGTTGCCTCTTGTGTAGTTGCCTCTTGTGTAGTTGCCCCCCACTGGGGGACCTGGCCGACAATCCAGGCATGTGCTCTGACTGGGAATCAAACCAGCAACACTTCGGTTTCTGGCTGGCTCTCAATCTACTGAGCCACACGAGCCAAGGCATGTGTTCTTAATATTATAATTACATATTCAATAAACATTTTCCCATTTGTCATTTGTTTTACTTTACTTATTGGTGTTTTCGTTTATTAGAATTGTAGTAATTCTAAACCATTTCAATTTTAATTTCACTTTTTCCAAGTTCTTTTAAGTAAATTTTATTGATTATCTATTACAGTTGTCCAAATTGTTTCCCATTGGCCCCTGTCTGCCCAGTAACCCCCTTCCCTCCAGTAATCCTCTTCTTAGTTCATGTCCATGGATCATGCATATAAATTCGTTGGCTTCTCCACTTCTTGTACTTTTCTTAACATCGCCCTGTCTATTTTGTACCTACAAGTTATGCTTCTTATTCCCTGTAACATTGCCCCCATTCTTCCCCTTCCTCCTTCCCACTGACAGCCCTCCACATGATCTCCACTTCTATGACATTTGGAGATAGGGTCTAAATAAAGGTAGACAGCAGGACGCATGGCGACCTTCCATTGCAATTCTATGAAATGTAAGGTAGAGTCATTAGCAGAGAAAGAAAAAGGCAACGGAAGTCAAAGATCTGAAGAAAACAGAAAGAGAATACTGGTCAATGAGAAGGCATAACAGTATTCTCACCAGGTAAAAGCAGGTAAAGAGTCCAGATTGCGTTGAATGCCCAGTTGTGATTTTATGTTATGATATTCCATTTTTTGAACATTTGGTTTGCTTTCTCTCCATTTTTTCCATTCTCAAGTAGCTGTATAATATCTAGAAAATGTGTGCATGTAGGCATATGTGTTTTTAATAATGGTACATGTATGTACCATTGTGTGGTTTACAAACCCTAGAAAATATATTTTATTTTCCAGACATGCCCGTCAACTAGGCCAGCCATCCACATTTTCTCCTTAAAGCTTTAGTTTGAAGAGTGTAATTTTGGAACAATATAATTGTATTTTTGTGGGTATTTGTTTTCTTGTCAAGAATTAATATTAAATTAGATTTTTCTAGGTATACACTGTTCACTTTACCTGGCACAGCATATCTTTTTTACTCTGATTATATTTGTCCTTCTTTATTTTAGGAAAACTTAAATCCACCAATGTACTATATTTTGATTTATTCCTAATCTATTTATATTTTGACTATTTACTAATAGACAATACACTTTTACTAAAATATGTTATTGTGGAAGAAGCTATGAGAGAGTGAGAACAAAGATTAGACTGTAGTTCAAGCCCCAGCATTTTTTTTTTATATGCGAGTCAAGTCCACACTCTTAACAGGTGGTTCTTAAAGTCAGGTGTGGACTAGAACCACTTAGAGGACTTGTTGAAAGATAATGGCTGGGTCTCATTCACACTTTCTGATTCAGTAGGTTTAAGGTTAGGGCTGAGAATATGTATTTCTAACAAGATCCCAGGGGCCATTGACACTGCAGGTTTGGGATGACTTTGAAATAAGTACTCTAAATCATTAAATTGTCTTGCTTCATCAGAGTAAGGCAACAAGGAGAGGAACGTTATTGAAAGAATTTTAAAAAAATGTGCTGAGCCCTGACTGGTGTGGTTCAGTGGATTGAGTGCCTGCCTGAGGACTGAAAGGTCACTGGTTCAATTCCCAGTCAGGGCACACGCTTGGGTTGTGGGCCAGGTCCTTGGCTGGGGGAGTGTGAGGGACAACTGATTGATGTATCTCTTAAGTATCAATGTTGCTCTCCCTCTCTTTCTTTCTTCCTTTCTTTCTAAAATAAATAAAGACAATCTTTAAAAAAATTACACTGAAAAAATTCCAGTGGATGTATTAATTCTTCCTCACTTGAAATGTGGTTACTTGAGGGAAGCTTCACAAGGGCTATGATTTGAGTTAAGCCTTGAGGAAGATGCATGGCTTTCTTTCTCTTTGATTGTTTTCCTTTTCATTTCATTTACTGGGTTAACACTATTAAAAATTATACAGATTTCAGGTGCACAATTCTACATCACATCATCTGTACACTATATTATGTGCTCACCACCCCAAGTCAAGTCTCTGTCCATCATTTATCCCCCCATATCTCTGCCACCTCCCTCTACCCTGCTTTCTCAGCAATCACCACACTGTTGTCCATGTCCATGGGATTTCTCTCAATTTTTTTCTTTTATTGCTCAATCTTTCCACCTCATCCATCCAAACCCTTCCCCAGCTGTCAACCTACCCTCTATGAGTATGTTACTATTTTGCATATTAGTTCATTAGATTCCATATATGAGTGAAATCATATGATATTTATCTTTCTCTAGTTTATTCCACTCAGCAACATGTTCTCTAGATCCATCTATTTTGTGACAAAAGGTAAGATTTCTTCCTTTTTTATGGATGATTCCTTTTTTTTTCATTGTCCAAGCGAACCACAGCTCTTTTATCCACTCACCTACCGATAGACACTTGGGTTGCTTTTAAATTGTGGCTATTGTAAGTAACACTGTAATGAACCCAGGGGTGCATGGATTCTTTTGAATTAGGGTTTCTGGTCTCTTTGGATAACTTCCATGCTGTAGATTATTCAAAATTGACATGGTCAGCCTCAGAAGGAGGAAGACACCGTCCATGGTGACACTGAAGGAGCGATGGCTTGAGCCACCTATATGGATGTTACTGGCAGAGCAAAATCACCATCACGTGTGTCTAACCAAACACCGTCTGAGGCCTTTTTTCCATGTTGCTTGCACTGGGTTGAAGAAACAGGAGGGCTTAAGAATGAAGTAAGTAGACTGACGTCAGATAGCTCGTGCTCCAAATCCAAGCTCCATAGCTGATCGCTTCTTGTATGATTGGGAGAAATGCTTCATTGTGCTTAATCTCCTGTTACTTTGACAAGGCTGCCATGCAAACTGGAAACTTAAACAGAAATTTATTGTCTCAAACCTCTGAGGCTAGAAGTCTGAGCTCAAGGCGTGGGCAGTGTTTTGCTTCCTCTGAAGTGAGGGTAGGACCTGTTCTAGGCTTCTCCCCTAACTTCTGGTAGTTCCTTGGTTGAGAGGAACCAATGTGGTGTTCCCTTCGTGGTGTCTATATCCCACCATAACTCTCCCCCAGTATGACCTCATCTTAACTAATGAGATCTGTGACAACCCTGTTTCCAAATAAGTTCACACTCGGAGCAGGGTTGAGGTTTCAAAATATGAATCGATGGCCGGCAGGCCACAATTCAACATAAAACACTCCTCACCCTCTCCTGTGAAAAAGGTTTAAAGTTACATAAATAATATTATTTTTGTAGAAAGTAGATGAGAAAAGGCACGCAAAGTTTCATCTCATAGGAGCTTTTCATTGCATTGTAATATTATTAATTTAAAATGTATCCACTCTTGTGTAACATCCTTCAAGTTGTCTTCATTTTCCTGCCTACCGTCTGCATTAAAGGCACAGGTCATCTATAATTCCTCCTGATATGTTAAAAATATAGACATTTCAAAGAGATATACTGGGAAAACTGTTTTTGCCTTTTGTTCATTTGCTCGTGGGTGGGGTTGGATCTGCCCGAGCGGTCTCTGCTAGAGCAGAGCACCATCGCCCCGGGGGTGGCCCCTTTCAGCCAGAGCATCTCCAGAGCAAAGGGCTGCTGTATTTTTGTACTAGATCAGCACCCTCTTTTTTTTCTCCCTTTTTCATGTACTTATTCAGTTTTTGCTGTTTGCTGCCAAAGGCGTTGCAGATGATGAGGCCCCCTGCATCGGGCCTGTGATCAGCAGGAATGACTCAATGCTGAGAACACATTCTAACAGTGGAATGGGCAGCTTGCAGGTGGTAATGACTTTCAGTCACAATTTATGCGGGGCCAAGTGACAGGCTTCAGCATGGTAGTCTATTACCGATTTCCCGCACTCGCAGGCCATTACCCATTTAACTCTCCAAAGTTCCCTTTCACTCTCTCCCTTTTGCTCATGTTCTCTTTCTTATTCAATTACAGTGACTTTGATCAGGACCTGAATGGAAGGTCGGTGCAGCACAAGGCAAAATTAAGTTGCTGCTCTCATACCACCTGCCTCTGCAGGCATTTGGACTGAAAAGGGGTTTGACCATTTGTGGGCATGTGCCTTTATCATACAGATGTAACATTCTGATCACCTTTCTAGGATACCTGGTCTTATATTTCCTACTCAACAAAGGACTATTCTGAAAGATAAAACAGGAAGCACTATGTGTTTGTTTCTAAGAGTCGTACCAAACATCCCCCCACTGCTCTACCATCTTCCTCTGTGGGAGGAGAAAAGCTAAGTTAACCCTAACGAGAAAGAAATGACCAAATCAATATGGAGGCTTGTTTTATATGTGGGGTTGGCAAAAGTAGCCTTAGAGTCTGGAGTATGTGAAACTGAGTTTATACTTTAATTATCATTTATTCATTATTGTATTATTTTCCATACAAAAAACAATAAACCTACTTTTCCCATCTATGTACACATTTTTGTTATATTTAAGAAAAATGAGTTGAGTATGTTTTTAGACAATAACTACCCCTTCCTAGGCATCTACAGTGTATGTACCTAATTGCTGATCTTCCCTCCGAACCCTGAAAGTTTATGTATTATTCATTTTTCTTGGATAGGAAACAGAGATTTAACACATCTAAGTTGCTACCCTACAGTTACACCACTTTAAACAGAAGAGCCAGGGTTTTTTTATCTTGAAACTCTTGGATGGGTTCCCTGGAGCCCTGCCCTGCTGATATAACCTAGTACACATTCTAGGTGCACAGAAGACACAGTGTGTCTAGTTTTACCTGATACAGTGCTTTACAGGCAAGGCAGAGATGCCATGAGTGAGGGTCTACAGTGCTTTCCTTGGTATCTGCCCCTTTAACTCATCCTCCTGTCTGAACGAGCCGGAGAAAGGCAGGTCCAGGTGAGATCACTGAAGTTCTGCATCGCTGTACAAACAAGCTAAGGAGGCAAGCACCCATTGCAGCTTCCATTTTTGCAATTCCAACAGAGCCCAGAAGATAGCAGTGAATTGTAACCTATTCCCAGATCCGCTGCCCTGCCCCTTCCACAGTTAATTGAAAAAATATTTATGTTTATTTAATTACATATATATACACACACACACATATATATATATGTATGTATATAGAGACCCTATATATTATCTCTCTATATTTACTAATATTGTCTCCATAATAAATTGATAATTTTGTCAACCAGATTTTTATTCACATTCTGTTCATATTCTACCCCAAATCTGGTCATTTGGGAGAGACCCAATACTTGAACTTCTTGCTATGAAATAATTTTTAAGATGCATTTGATTGTGTTCGCTCTTCCTTTATTGTTTGTAAATATATTGTAATCAAAATCACTGACTAAATAATGATACAGGTGCTGGGAATGAACTGGATTATCATGACCCTTATTTTTCTTATGAAAGCTAGTATGGTTCTATGCTATTAAAAAAGTATCCAATATGAACTGAATTCACATGAACATCTTTGCTCACATGACTCAATGCTTTCAGACCCATGTTGTTATTTGCCTCTAGAAGTCTGTGCTAAAACAAAGCCAGAACAGGCTATTGCCAGTGAGAGACCCTTGGTACTAGTTGTTTTTTTTTCCAGTGGAAAGTGGAGATGGACCACAGTGAGAAGACTGAGACCATTAGGGACCCTGATGAGTGAAGAATGGTGAGCTACCTAGTTTCTTTCATCAGCCTTTTTAAATAGGGGCTTTGCAAGACAATCAAGCCCTGAAGTTTTAACAGGTCTTTATTTTACACAACAAATTTTCTTCTGTTCTATTAATCTAGTTTGACATGACCTGAGTACCATCTTTGAGTGAATTGGATTCTCTTCCCACTACGGCTTCTTGTTTTTCCCTGTTGCTAGTGGGTAATAGCAGTAGCTCTGATTCTGAGCCTGAAGAAGCAAAGGTTGAAATACTGGAAAGCCTCAAATAAGCAAATCGACCAAAAAAGAGAAAAAGAGAGAGAAAAGAAGGAAAAAGCAGGAACAGCAGTTGAGTGAAGCAAATGAACTCAGGAATCTTGCTTTTAAGAAAATTCCCCAGAAACCCTCCCAGGTCACCTGGAATGCTCAACATAAGCTTTCTTTATCAAACCCAGTACAGAAGAAAAAATTCATGAGAAGAAAATTGGCAAGAGTAGAGACAAAGAGATGAGCAGCATTCTTCTGGTTTACAAATATAAATGATCTATTCATTTAGACAGTCATACCATTTACCAGTGTTTTCACCAGAGAAAATTTATTCCAGTGGTCTCCAAAATGGGGGAAAGATTATTTGAGTGGCAAATACTGATTCTCAACTTAGGGACAGGTGGAGACCAGTGCACATGAGAATTCATTTCTTCCACTCTGAGCTAGGTTTTTACAAATCTTACTTCTAGGGAGGCTACTTAATGCCTCCCTAGCCCCAAAGTATCTTTTATTCCCTTAAAGAAAGAGATGCCTGTGTAGATATATGTCCATATAAATTTGACGAATGAAGATAGTGCATCCGGTCCCATTGGTCACTGTCAGTGATGCTGGATTGTTGTGAAATAATAGAAGTATATTTACAGAGAAAAGGGAACTTGCTAAGTAAAGACTTCATTGGCAAAGTGTCATAAAACACTATTGGCCTCCTTTTTTTTCAACTGTAGATTATGATGTCCTCAGACAGGCTGTTTTAAAGTACTTTCTCATCCTGAGAAAAGGTCACAATTGTGACAGTTATGGTTATTCCCTTCTTCTGTCACAGTAAATTTACAGGTTTTATTAGGTGAAGTCTGATAAATAATGAAACAATAGAAACAATTGATCTTAGACAGGGAGAAGCTGGGCATAGTTTCATTCCAGTTCCTAAATCATCTTTATGAGTCATGTGACCTTGAAAAATCCCCTCAGTTTCTTTGAGGCTCTGTTTCTAGAACTAATAAATACTAATCTTCAGTCTCAAGGGTTATGGTGAAAATCAAGAGAGGAGATATAAATAAATCCCACATACGCTCTAAAGAAATAATTATGAAGTCTACCAAGATTTGCTAGTTAAAGTAGGAATTTCTTTGTTTGTATTTTGTGCTTTACAGACATTTTATCCAGTTCTCATAAGTCCAAGAAGTAAGCCCAAGAACATTCAGCAACTTGCCTGAGGTCAGAAAACAAACACATAGCTGAGCCTGGACTCTTCCTGTCTGCCTGAGTCTGAAGTCCAATTTCTGTAGTCTCTGCACTATATAACTCCTCAAGTTCTCTCAGGGATGTGGAGAAAAGGGAACCCTAGTGCACTGTTGGTGGGAATGCAGACTGGTGCAGCCACTGTGGGAAACAGTATGGAATTTCCTCAAAAGACTAAAAATGAAACTGCCTTTTTATCCAGCAATTCCACTGCTGGGATTGTACCTTAAGAATTCCAAATCACCAATTCAAAAGATCCTATGCACCCCAATGTTCATAGCAGTGATATTTATGATAGCAAAGTGCTAGAAACAGCCTAAATGCCCATCAGTAAATAAGTGGACCAAAAAACTGTGGTACATTTACACAGTGGAATACTAGGCAGCAGAAAGAAGAAAGGAACTCCTATCTTTTGTGACAGCATGGATGGAACTAGAGAGCATTATGCTAAGTGAAATAAGCCAGTAAGTGAAAAACAAATACCATATTGTTTCACCTATAAATGGAACCTAATGAACAAAACAAATGAGCAAAACAGAACCAGATGCATGGAAACAAGAAATGGACTGACAGGGATCAGAAGTTGGGGAGGGGGATAAGGGAGGAAAGAAGGGGAAAGGCCTAATTGAAGAACTTGTATAAATGACCCATGGACAACAGGGTGGGGATTGACTGTGGGAGCGGGGGTTGGATGTGGCAGGGGAGAGCAATGGGGAAAATTGGGACAACTGTAGTAGAACAACCACAAAATAATTTCTTCAGTTTTTAAAAATGTCTCTACTGATTTAACTTCTGTGAATCATTTGCATCATAAAGTACACTGTGAGGGCCACCATTTGAAATGCACAATGAGGAATGAAGGCAGAATCTTGGAACCAGAAAGTTCTGTCAAAGTCATCTAAGTGAACTCCCTGCCTTATGTAACGCTCACCAAACCAGTCCAGACACATTGTCAGGGATGGAATTAACTGCTCTGCTAACTCCTCCTGTGCTTAACCATGCTTGCTACCCCCAGAGCTCCTACTTACATCATTTGAATTCCCTCCAGCTGCAATTTATGCCCTTCTCTTGTTCTTGCCTCGTCAGAGTGAGAACAGCTGTTCACCATCCTCCATATAATCACACGGGTTTTTGCATCACTCTTCAACAATTCCAGTCCAGGTCTTGGGACACAGACTTATTTACTGGGGAACTGACCAGGACGCCAAGTAGAGAGAAGTGCACTTAGCACATATTCACACCTAGTAAAATGCTGAATAGAAAAACTGATTTAGGAGTGAATATCATTCCCCGTTATTTTACCGCAGCTCATGTTCTGCAATTGTTTTAAATCTGAAGTCCATTCCATAATGGCTAATGATATGATTTTTCATACAGTTTGGATCTGGCTTTATCTGAGTTTGAGATAATTAAGTCAGGAAATCCAAGGTGGAGGAAAAAATGGTTGGGCAGGGGCCAGCAGGATATTTGATCCAAAGTACATGTGTCTGAAATTAAATTTGGGAGTTAGACTGTGCTGTCCTTAAATCACGACAGCAAATGAAGGGGAACCTTCTGGATGCTAAGAAAAAAGGAATAGGAAGGCTGCTGCCTTACGGGAATCGTAGGGAACAGGGATAATTCCCAGAAACTAGCCAGAGCGTCTGAGTGGCTGCTTGGCACGCAGAATGAGGAAAGAAGGATGGCAGGCTTGCTATAATTACCTTGTTGAAGCTCCTGAGAGATCGCCTGTGTGCCCAATGAACTGGGGCAGGTACAGCTCCTGGAATGTGTGGGAAACCTGGATGGCAGGATTTTTAAGGGGAACAGGCCTCCAGTTAGAAATTAGTGAGATGCATATATTTCACTCACTCTAGCTTTTTTCGATACTTAACATTTCTTTTTTGCACCTGTGTGTCCCTTAATGGATAAGTAATACTCTCCATTAACAGGTCAGCTAATAACATCCCCAAAGCATGATTCTGTAAGAACAGGAATGGCGTTCAGGCTCCGATTATGGCTCTAGACAGGTGGGAGAACAGTCAGACAATCTTTTCACTCAGTTATTCTTTCACCCAATCATCTATCAGTAAAATGGGGATAAAACAGTATCCACCTCATGGAGGAGAGCATTAAATGAGTTATCCTGGGAAGAGTTTATGCTACTTAATGGTGCATAATAACAACTCATAGATGCTGTTTATTGTTACCTATTATTATTAAATACAGAAAGGTTCTTAGTTCTTGAGGAGGGTAGGCATGAGCACACAAGACTATTGTTTAATGTGAAAAGTCCATGAAGACAAAGTTCTAGAGTAACAAACATCTTAGTGGTCAGCTTTTCTGAAGGAATGGAGGGTATCAGAAAGAAGAGGATGCTGAGCAGTGCTGATTAGAGAGCCTCAGGAACATTTTGTTTTTCTGGACATAACACTTTAAAAGAATATTGATGAATTTGACTGTATCCCTGGGAAGTAATCAAATAAAAATTTGGTTTTTAAACTCATGTGAGTAGGGAAAACTTGAGAGAATTTTATGTGTTCATCTCAGACAGGAGTTAGGCTGAGATACACCAGTGTTCTTGCATGACTCTATGGAATATAAAATCTTCCCCAAGAGTAAACTTAAGAGCACATAGAGTGGAAGCCTCAAGGAAATTTTCAAACAGTAATTTTTTCTAATAATGAAATATGATCAAAATATGATTGCACTGTCTCAGTCGGTATATGAGTTACTAGACTATCAAGGTTAGGCATTTATTTAGGAGAATATTTAGAGACGGTTCATAAACCTCCCCAGGGAATTTTTATATTCCAAATTACATAACTTGCTTAAGTGCATTCTTAACCTTGGCATTACTAGTTAATGATGTTTCATAGACCACATGGAAGGTATGGCTCAGTGGATTGAGCACCAGCCTATGAACCAAAGTGGCACTGGTTTGATTCCTAGTCTAGGGCACCTGCCTGGGTTACAAACCAGGTCTTCAGTAGTGGGTACATGAGAGGCAACCACACACTGATGTTTCTCTCCCTCTCTCCCACCCCTCCCCTCTGTCTAAAAATAAATAAATAAAATCTTGAAAAAACAGACCACAGGGACAGAAGACACACTTACCAAAATAGTTTCTTTCACAAATCCATCTATCTAACGGTGATTCACCCAAACCAAATTTTAAAACTACAAAATAAAAATATACACTAATTTGAAATAATATGTGCACCCCTATGTTCATTGCAGCTTTATTTACAATAGTCAAGGTTTGGAAGCAGCTAAGGTACCTATCAGTCGATGAATGGATAAAAAAGCTCTGGTATGTTTCTACAATGGAATAGTACTTGCCCACAAAAAAGAAGGAAATATTGCCCTATGCAACAGTGTAGATGGCTCTGAAGACTATTCTACTAAGGGAAATAAATCAGTCAGAGAAATGCAAGTACCATACGATTTCGCTCATGTGTGGAAACTAATGAACAAACCAAACTAACAAACAAAATAGAAACAGACTCATAGACACACAGACTGGCAGCTGAACAGAGGGGAGGGAGTTTAGGGGCTAGGTGAAAATGTGAAGGGATTAAGCAAAGAAAAAAATTATAGGCACAGACAATGGTATGATGATGACCAGAAGCAAAGGGGAGTGGGGGGAGATAGAACAGGGTAAAGAGGATATAAATGGTGACAGAAGAAGACTTGACTTGGGGTGGTGAACACACAATACAATATACAGGTGACGTATTAGAGAATTGTACCCCTGAAACTTATATAATTTTATTAACCAATGTCATACCAATATATTCAATTTAAAAAAGAACTTCCTGTGATTTTCTGCTTTCTATATTAGGAAACCAATTTGTACAAACATCCTTATGAAGAATTTAACTCATGACTGTTCAGTGGGATTGGATAAAATCCAATCTTCTAACCATGATCTATATGATTTTGAGTTCATGACATTATGCAATCTTATCTCCTGCTGGTTCCCCTTTCGTTATGTTTCAGACATACACTTTGCTGGTTTTGGTCAAACAAGCTCATTTCAAGGTGCATTTGGACTGTCCTCCAACTGTTCGTTCCCCAGACCTTGATTTGAATATCATGAATATTCAAGTTTTAACTGGCTGATATTCTTCCCTGATCATGGATCTAAGCATGTTGTTGACCAATTCCATCCTTCATTATCACTCTCTATGCTATTAATTCACTTTATTTTTCATAGAGTTTGTTTTTTAACTTCTGTGATACAGGTGCCCAGAATAGTGTTTGGCACATTCTGCCTAGTGCATATTGGTTCATCTCAGGTATTTATGGGTTTATTGCCTTCCCTCACTAGAATGTGTTCTTCATGAAGACAGAGACCTTTTCTTCCCCACATCACATAATGCAATGCTAGAACCATGCTTAAAAGAGTGACATCTCCATAATTATTTGTTGAAGGAATGAGTGTTTTTTGTACTAGATGTTCACATGTGAGTAATTTAAATGCACTTAAGGACAGTAGATGGTGTGAGTTTTTGTTTGCTTGGGTGCATTTTAGTCTTTTCTTTCTTCTCCGGACTGTGTGAGCCCCACTGTTCTAAACAAGACTCACTCCACTGAAGGTGGAACGAGAGGCCCTGCCTGAGGTCAGTGCTAAAGGAGCAGCTACGAATACAGACATGGTCCCACAGTGCTGCAGCGGAGTCTCAGGGGTGTGGGTAGAGAGGAAGCTTACAGGCAAACAGTGCTGGCAGCAATGGCTTCAGTGAGGTATAATAAAAACCTGTTAAGTAGGTGAAGCAAGTCGAACTCAAAGAAGTAAAAGGAGAGACCAAATTGATTTTGACAAATAAAGTCTTCGGTGATATAACCCCTGAGAAGATCCAGCAGCGGGTAGACCTGTCCCTCTCTGTCCATCTGAGAGGAGCCCAATGCTTCTGACACTAGGCTCCATTATCTAATTAGATGTGGTCATTCATTTCACAAAAGTTACTCTTCTGAATAGCAAGTAAGTATAAAAATCAAAGCCAAAGATAGTTACAGAAAATAAAAAATACATGTAGTTTCTGCACATAGAATCCTAAATCATCTTTTACATTTTTATCACAATTTACTGTTCTTTGGAAGAATATTTATCTCATGTCTTCTCCACCACTAGACTTTATTAGTGTCAGGGATATATTTTAATCACCATTCATCTCTTAATTAATTTAAATCAACTAATTGATTATTAATCAATTAAAAATCAATTGTGAAGTAATAAAGTTAATTTGGTAAACATTTATTGAGTAAGTTTTATGAAAGTCAGCATGATAAGTCCTAGGTAAAGATGGTTTCTGCCCTGTGGAATTTCTGTTCTTATAAAAGGAAGCAGACATTGAATATACAGGATGATACTAGATATTAATCAGTGCCTCCTAGAAAATGAAGGGTCCAGAAGTGGCAGTGACTGAGGATGTGAGGATGGTGCTACCCAAGATAGGATTGTGGTTTGGTCCCAGTAGAATTGAAGTTGAAAAGAAACCAGAAAGGATGCTCCAGTCATAGAGACACCTACAAAAACTCAAGGCACAGATGAGTGGGCGTGGTCAAGCAGCTGCAAGGAGAACAACGTGACTGCAGCCCTGGGGGCAAGGATGGGAGCAGTAGCGGATGATGCTAGAGAGGCAGGCGAAGGGAAAATAATGCTAAGTTTTGTCATCTATAATTAGGAAGTGATTTCATTAGAAATATATTGGAATCTTTTGAGCAGGAGAGAGATTTGATTTGGTTTTCATGTTTCAAAAGGTTGCTCTAGTTAAAATAGAACACATTCAGCCCAGGCTGGGTAGCTCAGTTGGTTAGAGCATCATCCTGATATGCAAGGTTGTGGGTTTGCTCTCTGATCAGGGCGCCGACAAGAAGCAACCAATGAATATATTATAAATAAGTGGAACAAAAAATTGATGTCTCTCTCTCTCTCAACTACTATATCATATTTTCTTTAGCCTCATGCACAATCCTTTAGTCATCGGATATTTGCAGTGGAGTAAAACAGAGCACTAAATTGTGCCCCCTTGCTTTGTCTCAATTGCTATTTTAAATCGAAGTCTCTGCAAAATTCCCCAAGTTGAATCTCAGACACTTCAGGAATATATGCCAATTAACGAATCACCTGAAATGATACAGGATTTTTCTAAGTGATTTCCAAAATATTGGCTGTGGGGAGGCTTAGTAGTAGAGGAAGTTTATCCCAAGAGCCAGGGTCCATCACACTAAAGAGCTAATTTCACAAATATCAGAAGGAAGTCTAAGAACCCTGGGGACTTTGGGACCCAGGGGGAGACATCAATTGTGAGTATGGAAACGTCCCACCTCCCTAGTCCTCCAGTGGAGAGATGCACAAAGCACATGGCTCCCAGACAAGTTTCAGAAAAGGACTGAACACCTTCAGTAGAGGGAAAGCATGTCAACATGTTGAAATGCTCTTGGGGATGTGAACTAAAGGGAAAAGAGAAAATAAAACACACATGTCACCTAGACAACATAACCACCAGCCCCAGCCCTGAGGTACTGATGTGTAGAACATGAGTTCACTATAAATACAGCCAGTCTCCACCTTTCTCCTCGGAGAGGCACCCTCACATTCAACTACATTAATAGTAAATCCTTGTGAGCAGAAGATGCGTGATTATTGTAGGAGCCGCACCCCCATGGTCTAATCTGCTTCATGCTCTGTTACACAGCAAGTAGCCAAGTTACGGAAGTGAGGGCAGACACAGACCACTGCCAAGACTCCCTATGAACGTAGGGAGATTAATAGTTTTCAAAGAGAATTCCACGATTATTCTATTAAATAATTAAAAGTAGGCTTGCAGCTATAATCAAACACAAAGCATTCTGGTTATAGTGGAGAACAATAAGGACAATGCGTCGACACCAACTGTGCCTTCTAAGGCTGTCTGTGGGAGTACAGGCTGTCATAGTTTATATTCAGACTCCACCACCTCAAAGTCATGTGTCCTTGAGGAAATCACCTAACTGCGCCGCGCTTCAGTGTCTCTTCATTTGTAAAATCTAAATAATCACAGAGCCATGGACAGGATTAAATGAATTGATAAGTGTGAAGCTCTTAAACAGGACTTGACATATAGCAAGAAATATATGTGTTCATCATTATTATATTATCACCCATCAGAACATTCCTAACAATATCAGCAAAGACCTAGGTCTAAAATGGTCAAGGCTACATGTTATAAGTGATTAAGGAGACAGAAGAATCATTGTAGGCTTTAATAATAACAGTCACCACTCTAAACATCCATTTAATTATCTACAGAATAGAGGTGGAAATGCTCATCCATCCAGCATCTCACAACTGTTGTGATAATTAAATGAAATGATCTTCAGAAAGAGTTTTATAAGTTCATGAAGTGTGATATCTTTGCAAAATGTCAGTATTGTTATTATTATCATTTTATAAGGAGCCTCAAGAACATAGCAGGCCTTAATGTAGAAGCTAGAAAAACAATTTTTTTATTTAAGGTGTAGGCAAGGTTTCCGAGGGCCCTTCAATCATTCTTGCATTGTATCAGTGGACTGGCTGAAAGTAACTCTCTAAAAACATTCACTCTATTCTCTTTTATTCTTTTCTGTTTCTGTAATTCATGCTATTTATTTAATGATAAAAAGTTGAGAGACACAGAGAGAGAGCTCACCTACCCACATATGAGTTGGAAATTCTTTTCACTACTCTAACACCAGCATCCAGGATACAAAACTGTCATCTACTGGACGAGTGAGACATCTGTCAAATATCTAAATTGTCCTTAAAACAATGTAGTCCCCTCATTCCACCTTTTGGAAATGTTTCAAATGTTAAAAAAATATTTTGTTATAGTTCAAATGATATGAGGGAGTGAATATATATATATATATATATATATATATATATATATATATATATATTTCTGCCTAAAAGGTAGAGATACTTCTTGAAGAAGATACAAGATACAAGAAACATTGTACACAGGACAAGGATGCCTCAGTCCCCTTCAAAGTAGGAACCTTGAGACCTCACATAGTTTTCTTAATAGCCACTGGATGCCCCATCATATTTTCCTGAATCTCATCAAGTCTGAATCTCTTCCCTTTCAAAGGTGATTTTAGTTTTGGGAAAAGTCAGCAATCCCAGGGCACCAAATCTAGACTGTAGTGGAGCTGGGTCACCTGGGTGATTTGATGTTTCATCAAAAAAACTCCAAATGAGACATGACACATGAGTGGGCGGTTGTTGTGATAAAGCTGCCAAGGACCAGTTGCCCATAGCTGCAATGTTCTGAATCATCTGGGTAGTTTCCATGGAGGAATTTTCAACACAAAATTTGACGCAGACTCAATGCTCAACGTGCTTAGTTCTTCTAAATGTAATGGCCACACAGTACACACTCCCACTCAATGGCATCTACCACCGCCACAGAGTACAGTGAAGTGGTCGTTGTCCTCACATGTGCATCCCAGCCCACTCTTTGGCTGCCTAGTTACATGCATGTCACATAAACCATTCCTGTTATATTAATAATGGCTGGACTCTTTCCAGACAGTCTTTGTGTGTGTGTGTGTGTGTGTGTGTGTGTGTGTGTGTGTATAAGGCATACAATACCTAGGTAATTTCATCACTATATCTTCACCATCATCATCAAAATTTTCATTTTGATGTAAACTTAACCCTCAATATTTCCTTTTTTGTGTAAGATTTGATTTGTCATAAACTTTCTGTAGTTGGATATTGGAGTTCCTTTTTTTAAATCTCATCAGGTTTCTGATTAAAGGCACCAGGTTGTTTTATGAAATTTAAAAAGTTAAATACAGATTTCATGATTGTTAATTGAAAGCTTGTTAGACTCATAGAAGACCCACCGTACTTGGGGAAGAGTAAGAGGTCAAGGTTAAACCCCAGGTAGAGACAGTTTTAAGCTGAAACCTTTGTAACTCCCCTGGTACTGATTTATTGAGCCATCAATACCAGTGTGACTTGATTACACTGTGTTTACTGACTCTTCTGAGAAGGTTGGGAATGGCATGGGGGTATCATTGCTTTCTATTGTCTGTTTCATGCTCAATTTCTGAGCTGAGTCATTAGAAAAAAAATTCTTTTAAATGTTGCACTTTTTAAATAGGCTTTTAGCAATCTAGCAGGGACCCAGAGTTTCTCAGGGGCAGAACTATTCCACAGATGCAGGTTGGATACATTAGGAGATAAAATTTACATTAACAGACTGTGTTTGGACAGGTTTGGACAGCAAGCGAGGGTTCAGAATCAGAAAAACTAGGTTTAATTCCAAGCTCCACATCAGTCTTTGTTCTCAGTGACTGCAGGTTTCCTAATCTCTTAAGTAAAAGATTCTGACATCATAGAGTTGTTCTGAGGTTAAATAGGAAATACATGTCAAAGTGTCTTCTAAACTCTAAAGCAGTTTAAAAGCAAAGCTTTCTTTCTCTGGGTACAAAAGGCATCTGGAAAGCCAACCACACCATTTTTGGAGCCTAGGTAAAATAGTCTGTGGTGTTCTCAGCACACGGTGAGACACCCTGTGTGTATAAGAGGTAAGAGCTCTGTCTCTGTCATTTTTAAAGACACAGTTATGGCACTGTGGGCGCTCTCCTGTGTTATGCCAAGGTCTCCTATGGGAACCCCCAGCTGGCTTTGGAGAGGACTTACCCTCTGGGGTTTCTGTTTTGGCTTCACTGTGGGTTTCTGATGGTTTTTTGTTTGTTTGTTTTCTATTATGCCTGCTGATAAATGCAATAAAGATTTTTTTAAAATATTTTACTTTCCAACATTTTATTGATTTTATGGAGATGTCATTCAGGGTGCATGGACTATCATGATACTAGAAATAGAAGTCTCCCCCTTAATTCAAAACTCAAAAACAGGACTCCTGCTGGTGAAGAGATGAATAAATATTTACATCCACTTAATTTTAAATGGAGTCAGTATTTCACTTTTCAGTGGCTGACAGTTGGCTTTACTGAATTCCCCACATGTTCAAGGAAATACGCTTCCCCTTACCAGGACACTGGTATGTTCTGAATTCTGATCTCTGCTCTCTTTCTGTATTTTCCTTCACTCCTTTATTAAAAAATAAGGTTGTCAACCCTAAAATGTATCTGTTTACTAACAACCTTCAAAAACTCAGCTATATAGTTTACCACTGACTATATAAATGGCTTAATGAAAACTAGGGGCCCAAGGGAGTAGGGAGAGTTCAGGATGGGCTCATCACGTGTGGTGAAAGTCTCATTATTGCTTTTCCACTTTACGTAAGTTACTGTGCTAAATATGGGAATGACGTTATGCATTTTATGTCTCTGGGTAGCTTTATACATATTTTATCAGAATTTCATTGTCTGTGCTTTAAATATTTGGTACAAAGAGGAGTGCTATATTTTTTAAGGGCGATTTGTGTTGAAACATAGGGTAAAAGTAAAATTTTAGGAAATTGCATTCCAAAATGTTTAAATGCAACATGTTCATTAAGTGTCTAATGTGCAAAATTGCGTTAGTGATTCAATTGAAAACATCTGTTAATAAGCCCATCCACCCTCCTAGTTAACAGAGTGAGGGATACCTTTATGGACTACCAAGGACACTGTAGCTATTTCGTCTCCTGCGTCAGCTTCCTGTCACGTCATCCACACAGAGAACCACAGCAGACACAAACCACAACATTTTGCTAATGAAAAAAAAAATCTGAAACATATTTGCTTTTCTATTTTCCAGCGGAACTCATGGGCACTGAATGACGATCTCTTATGTCCCTAACCTTCATCATGCCAAGAGTTACCATATGTCCTTGTCAATGTCGCTTCTTTCAATCCTTTTGCAATTGGGCAGATGATGACGAAAAAAGTGGTTTTGAATTGACGAGATACGTGTGGGAGGAGGAATAGGTACCATGGACCGGTGGGTTCTGAGGATCTCCACAGCAGTGCTTTAGCTGGTTTCCCAAATTATCTGTGCATTTTACGGTTATTCAGCAAATCTCCCCTCGCAATAAATGGATCCCCTGTGCTGCATTAAAAAGCCATGACATTCATTTCATTTCATTTCACGGAACAGGAGCAGGCTTGTTGGTTAGATGAAAAAGAAGTTAGCCCTGCAATAGGTTGCTTTTTATTCTCCATTTACAAGGCGATTGGAAATTTCATAGTAATGGTCTCTTCATTCATGTCTTCTGATATTACTTTTAAAGTCTATTGGGTAGAAATTTTTATTTTTCCCTTCAAGGAAATCAGTTTAGGGGAGTTCTTTACTGTACATCACATACACATGATTTGTTTGAAATTTACTATGAAGATTTATTTTTCCCCCTTTGGGAGTTCACCTACAATAAATAGCTTTTAATTCCCTAATGGGTGGTTTTTCTAGTCTGCCACCAGCAGAGCTTCCTGTCATCCTGACACTCACAGGGAAATCCAAGCTAGAACATCTTATTTTATCCAACCTGAGATAATCTTCATTTCTGGACCCAGAGGATTTGTGTGTGTGTGTGAGTGTATATGCAAGACTTTACCCCATTTCAAATGGAGATCCAAAATCAAACTTCCAGGTAAGTCCCTGACCAATGTTTCTCGTTGGGAAAATTGATAACTTGACTTTAACAAAAAGAATTTACCTCCAGAAGTTTTAAAGGTGCAATCTTGTCATACTGAGCAGTCACAACATTGTGCTACAGAATACTGGCCCTCAACAAACACTACTTCGCATGGCTCATTCCTCTGCTGAACTGCCATGACTGTGAATGGCCTGACAGTAGCCACTGGGGTGAAGGGTTAAACCACGAGGACAGGAAAAAAACCCACCTGACACTCGTGATCCTTTTATTTAAAAACTCTCCAGAATGGTAAGGGGCCAAGTAAAAAAAAATAACTAGCTGTTCTGAACATATAATTAACCTTGTTTATTTACGTCATTATTGTATCACATCATATTATATTATATTTTGGAATAATTGCTTTCACATTGGTTCTGAAATGGGCTTCCTTGGTGTAAACATAGTTCTTCTCCTTTAAATCAATTTAATAGGAAAAAAAGTTCAGCATCCACAAGATACAGGTATCCACCTGTACTTTTTTCATAAATATATTCTACCCAGCTCCCAACAAAAAGTGAAGGCAATTTAGTGTACAATGAAGTATTGCTATTCATTCACATTGTTAAATGGGCTGCTAAAAAAATAACAGGTTGGATGAAACTGAAAACTTACACTGCTTTTCATAAATACTTTGATGCTCAGAAAAATTTATAGATTTTTTTGGATCAGTCAAGTGATTTACCAGAGTTTAAGGTCGTATAATATAGCTTTACATGCTGCATTCTAATTTTGACCATGACTTTCTCCTCGGGGCACATGCTTCTCTATCCTTAGAATCTATCAGGTTTATTTGGTTTTTTTTTTCTGTAAGCATGGATAAACACCAAAGGAAAATTAAGTGGTCATTATGACCATGAATATTTTTACTTACCATTCTACACTGAAGAAAAGTACCTTGAATTATAATGGTAATTACACGTTTTCAGACATAGGTGAAGGTTATATGCACTTGTTTGATCGTATTTATTGAAAACCCCAGGGAAAACTGAAATTTCCCAGTCAGATATATCATTCATTCTCAACATCTTCCCCAGAACTGGCAGGCTCCGTAGCACAGCGGGTACTATTACTTGAAGGAATGCTATTTACATTGGGCTCCTCCTTGCCTGCTTTGCTTAATAAGCTTCGAATGCAGATTCCTCCTCCCAAATCATGTCACTGCAAGAGCACTCAGTGTGTCTGAAATGCCTATTTCGGTCCCTGCCAGGAAGATTCCATCAACTTCTGCCTGTGTCATTTACTTTCTTCTGTTGACTTAGCATTTCCTGAAATACAGTCTTCACTGACCTAGCGCTCCAGGAAACACCAATTTAGCATGGTAAATTACCATCCTCACTGCTGCCTCAGCGTTTCCGGCAAAGACTGTGTTTTTCTTCCTCAGTCCCTTCAGTCAGGGAGCTCTGGCTTTGAGGTGGATTTCGGAGTTGAGGACTATTACAGAACATAATGACAGGATGCCCTCAAGTGGTAACACTTTCTCTCTCCAGAAAGCTGTACATGCTTTCCAACAAGAAGGCACAATTCTTCTCCTCAAAGAAGGTGCATAGCATCCCAACAGGTCAATAAACAGGGTAGCCTGCAGATTCGGAGTGAGAGTGAGGTTGTGCAAAAACTTAAAAGAAGATAACATGTATTTAACCAGAAGGATTTCTTTGCGTGTCTCAAATTACCATTCTTTAAATAACGATTGGGACTCTTCCTAACCATCTGCCATGGGATATTAACAACATCCAGTTGGTTATGGGAATTGCTTAAATACTGACCTAAAAAGGCACCCATCACAAGGACTTGATTTTACTAACTAACCCCTTTAAACTTCATTTTTCTCATATGTGAAATAACAACAGAATAGATGTGCCAGATTAAAATAAATAGATGAATATCAGGTAGAATGGTGTCTGATACAAAGGGGGTCAAGGAAAGACCATTTTAATCCCATCCTATTTCTCATATTTCTCATCATTAATGATAACATGGCCAGGAACACTAGCTCAGAACTCAGATGGAGAAAAAAACCCTGATACTCGAAAAGGGCTAGGACTGGAATGATGGACGGACACTAATGTGATGACATGAAATTAATCCTTCAGAGCCTCGAACTGAACATTTCCCAAACTCAACTTGTTTTTCTAGTCTCCGATTCTCTGGGTTCTTTTCCCCAAAGTCTTCTATGTTTTATTTGGTTAAGTGGATCTACTCTTTTTAAAACATTCAGATACTCAACTCTGCAATCTTGGAGTCATACTTGAGTCATCCTTTCTATTTCCCACTTGAATTGGTTTTCAGTCGGCTCCTCAGTCTGTTGCTTCCTCTGTACTGCCATCGCACTAGCTTTGGTTCAGGGTCTCAGTGCTTTTCACCCAATTGATCTTTTCAACCTCAGTCTCTTCTTACTGTAACCATTCAGTTTATCTCTCAAAACTACAGGTATGGCTATCATTCCCCAGGCAAGGCATGATAATATATACTTTCTACTTTTCAACACAAAAAAATATCCACCCCTTCACAAATTATAGATGTTTCTTCAATGTCTAAATTGTATCTCTAGCTTTTTCTTTCTCCTTTTCTCTTCCCTCTTTTCTCCCTTCCTTCCTCCTTCCCTTCCATCCTCCCTCCCCTCCTTCCTTCCTTCCTCATTTTCCACCTGTGCCTAATGTCTTGAAATCTTTTCTTTCACTCCTCTGTACCTTGAGCAGACATATCTGAATCAGTTTCCCATGTTCAGAATGTCCACCACGCCAACTTATTCACCTCAAAACCCATATATCCTTTCACTCTATTTTATTTACACTTTACCTCCCCTTTGAAATTTTCACTACTTCTCTAATTATTATTTTTTGCTATTTCTATAATATACACCTTTTATCAAATTCCTAACTACATAGTTATTTCATTCTTTTGACTTTGTACCATTTAAATGTACACACTAGAGCTTACTTGTATGTGTCTGCCTCAATATTACTATAACTGACAAGTAGGGAAGTGAAAAAATATTTAATCTATCAATGATTAAATGGATAAATTAAGCATTAAATATATACATTTTTAAATATTCTAATGCATATGTATACTATGAGAAAATGGAAATTTAATTG
Organism: Sturnira hondurensis; assembly: GCF_014824575.4. Lineage (NCBI taxonomy): Eukaryota > Metazoa > Chordata > Mammalia > Chiroptera > Phyllostomidae > Sturnira > Sturnira hondurensis. The sequence continues at coordinate 8,970,960 of NW_028073411.1, forward strand.
GCTAGACATCCTGTATAAACTCAAAAGTTAAATACTTTTGTGTTTCTTTAATCACGAGTTAGAGAATATAGTTTAGAGCAGCCTAAATAACTGAAAAGTGAGGGAGGAAACCTTGTAGCACATAGGATGAGCCCCCAATGGTATGTAAATTCCACACAATCTCTTGACTAATTCATGAACTGCCCACTGGCCAGAGAAATGCCAAGGAGGTAGGCAGAGGAAGCAACTGGTGTGGAGATAACTGAATAGAGGTCTTTGCTGCTGCCTCTGGCACTAAAGACGGGATGTGAGTCAAGCCAGATCGGCTCCTCGTTAGATTCCAAAACCAAGATTCTTTAGAAGTTCACAATAGTTCAAATCACTATAATGTATCGTGCTTAATTTCCAACACACAAACAGAAACTACTGAGGGAAAAAAGCCTGGAAAATAGGAAAGGATGAACCATTGTCAACAGAAAAAGTAGTCAATAAAAATAATCTCAAGATGACCCAGGGGTTACAATTATGAAATAAGGATTTTAAAGTAGTCAGGGTATATTCCCAGTCTTAAAGAAAAACATGGTTGTAGTTCATTAACAGGTAGGATTTTCAGCAAATAAATGGAAACTATAAGTAATAACTATATACAAATCCTAGAACTGAAAGTAAAATACCTGAAATCAGAAAAAAAATATTAGATATGCTTAAGAGCTGACTGAGAAGGCAGAAGAAAGGGTCAATTCACTTATCAATACAAATTGTTCAATATAAAGAATAGAGATTTTTTTAAAAGGATCAGGGGAAAAGGGGGGAATGTGGTCTCTATGTGATAATATTAAATTATCTGATCTATGTATTACACAACTGAAGTTCCAGGAAACAGAGAGAAAAGAGGAGAGAAGAGCAATGATGAAGAAGAGAAAATACATAGTTACATAAGAAAACATTCTTGTTCTTAGGAAATAATCTCTTAAATACTTAGAGGTTGTATTAGTTTGCCAGGGCTGCCGTAACACATGAATACAAACTTAGTAGCTTCAGCAACAGAAACTTATAGTCTTGCAGTTCTGGAGACTAGAAGTCCACCATCAAGATATCAGCAGAGTCAGGTTCCCTCTGAAGGCCTCAGAGAAGTGTCCGACACCGGCCCCTTTCCCAGCTCCTGGTGGTTCTTTGACTTGAGACAGCGTAACTCCATTTTTCATGGGGCATTCTCCCTGTGTGTGTACCTGTGTCCAGTATTCCCCCTTTTCTCCAAGGATACCAGTCCCATTGGATTTGCACCCACCCTGACGACATCATTGTCACTTGGTTACCTCAATAAAGACGATCTCCAAAGGAGGTGATACTTTAAGATACTGGGGTTAGGACTCCAACATAACTTTTTGAAGGGAGACAGTTTAGCCAACTACAGTGATAAAAAGCTAAATTGATCTCTAAAGATTTGGGGAAATATGCAGAGAAGCATATACACACCTCCAAACACAAGCACACACAACTTTGGGACTCTCTGGGACTTGGGTCTCACCATCTTCTGAGCTTCAGCCTGGTTCTAATAGCTGGCCTGAGCTCCTAGACACTGTCCCGGTGCTCCTTGTCTTCAAAGTCCCATTAGGAAGGAAAACCCACCTTTACTTAATCAGCCCTAAACAAGGAAAAGCACCTGATGTTGAAGTCCCATCCTTGTGAATAAAGAAAGTTCTATTTATATTTCCCCAATACTCATTTCTCCAAACTAACTACTGTTGTAGTCTAGCTATATCTAAGACTACTCATTCTTATTTGGACTATCTGATATCTAATATTTTACTGAATTTACAGAAACATAACTGGTTGATTTAGGCTTGGAATACCATCTCTTTACCCATTGAACAGGAGCTCTCTCATCATCTTTTTCCACTGATGTCTGTCGTCTCAGCTCCTACAGGTGGCTCTGTGACTTGGACTATCTCAGTCCTTTGCATTTATCCATTTTACCGCTTCTGTCTTGTAACCGCACCTTTCCTTTTAGAAATCCATCCAGGATATCTTTATTAAGCGGGGCTGTACAGCATACATTAAGCTTTGAGGGAAATTAATAAATGTGAAGAGTAAGGTAGCCTACATTAAAAGTGCACAAGGCATGGCACATAATTGGTGGTCCTGAACATGTATTTATTTCATAACTGTGGAAATGCTGGACCCATGGTCAGAAAACAATTGCTTTTTCTTAAATATCAAATTGTATCTGTTGATAGTGGCATCTGGCAATATTGTGTGGGGAGGGATTCTGTGCCTCTTAAGGGTTCAACTAGTAGACTTTTTAGTAAGAACTACCAGAACATGGTAGACCTGGCAGGTCCAGTACCCCATTTTTGCCTTTTCACTCCCAGCTTCTATTATGCACAAACAGAATAGAAGGATGTCTTTAAATAAAGGTGGCCTAGATGACCTTCAAGATACCAATCCAACTGTAACATGTTTCTCTATAAAGTGAAGGGCACAGGAGTTACCACTTATTGAGGTTATTCTATGCCAGATGCTGAATCAGACACATTGGTAACTTTTACTTAGACTTTTATAATACCCTTGTAAATTATATTATTAAACCAATGCCAAACGTGATAATAATGTGGTACAAAAATATGAAATTTCTCTTCCTTCTTTGTATCAATTAATGAGGAAATTTGACCCTATACCAAAAGAGAGAGCCTTGCAGTTCACTCAGTTGTTGTGATTGTTGATTTTGCACGTCACCTTGGCTGGGTCATGGTGCCACTTATGTTTGGGCAAACATTATTCTCCATGTTCCTGTGAGGATGTTTTTTGCATTTAAGTCTGTAAGTGTTGAGTAAAGCAGATTGCCCTTCATAATGTGTGTGGGACTCGTCTAACCCATTAAACACCTGACTAGGATAAAACGCTGATCTCCCCTGAGCAAGAGGTAACTCTGCCAGCAGACAGCTCCGAAACTTCCTCTGCGGCACCAGCTCTACCTGGCTCCCCAGCAGGTGGCCTTTGGACTCAAAACACAACTCTTTCCTGGATTTCCAGCCTGTCAGCCTGCCCTGTAGCTTTCAGAATGCCAACCCTTCACAATCATGTGAGCCAATTGCACAAAATAAGTGTGTGTGTGTGTGTGTGTGTGTGTGTGTGTAGTGGTTGTTTCTCTGGAAAACTCTTACTGATGCAGGTGGATACTTTCTGGCTGTTGTACAATTGGATGCGTCTTTAACTCTGCACTCATTTCAGACACTGTATGTAGTCATACACCATTAAATTGGAGATCCTATGAGGATAAAGTAGAAAAAATACAGTGTTCTAGCTGTTTATTGCGGTGTAACAACTCATTAGTGGCTGAAAACAACAGCAGTCACTGTGTTATCTACCATGTTGTCTTGTATTCTGTGGATCCAGACATGGGGGGACGCAGGTGAGCAGTTCTGGTTTGGCTTCTGTCAGGTTGTTAAAGTCAAATTGTGGCTGGAGCCAGAACATCGGGTGACTGGAACACCTAGGGATCGGTGTGTGGTGTGTTGGGTGGTGTGTGTATGGTATATGTAGTTTGTGCCTGGGATATGTGTGGCGTTCATGGTGTGTGTCTGGTGTGTGTGTGTGTATGTGGTCTCTCCATTTGGGTATTTCAGCTTTCTCTCACCCTGACAGCCCCCCTCATATTTTATGATCTAGCTTCCCAAGTCACATAACACTATGTCCTATTGAATACTACTGGTTGAAACAGTCACAAAAGTATATTCACTTTCAAGAAGAGGGGACATAGAACCTCTATCTCAATAAAAGGAATATTAAAGAAGTTTGTAACTTCCATGCTGTTCCTTTCATTTCTTTCTTCATCTCTCAAGAAATATAGCCAAGTTCTGTATGTAAAGCCAGTAAGAAAACCACCACCCGCTACTCACTCAGTACTGGTTCCCAGATTGGTACATGCTAGTCACAGTATATGCTAACCAAGAAGCTGTTGTGCTCTTAGCCCCTTGTAGGCAATGTTAACAGAGAAAATAAGAAAGTATAAAACCAGTTCCCTGAGCTCAAAAGCTTAGCACTTAATTGTGAATTATATAGTTTCCCTTTTCTTTCTGAACTCTCATCCGTTTTTTGAAAGTCTTCATAGTTGTGGGTGGCCTAGTGGTTATTTGGTTACTATGTTCACGATTCTGCGCTAAATCCATTCTCTTCAAATGGAATTCCAAAACATTTTTCCTGTCCACAGTTTTTAAAATTGTTCTTCACTGGGAAAGAATGAAGTGTACTAACTTCAACATATCTACCAATTACTTAGCTTTCCACTTCATGGAAAGTTACCTTCGGAAAAGTAACTTCAGCACCTTTAAACTTCAACTCCACAACTGAATGCAAAAACAGATTCTAGGGTTTCTAATAGTTATTTTAGCCTGAATAAATTACTTTTTTAGTGATATGAAAAAAATCAGTCATGCAGAGGCTGGAAATTTATCAGTGTCTTTACCCTCTGTGACTAAAAAGACTAGTCTGCTGGTCTGCTGTTGGAATCAATGTGTTAGGACGTTTTCCTTCCATTTTCCAAAAACCAGAGGTCAGCAAATGCTTAAGGCATCAATGTTACTACTGTGTTAAAAAGCACCTATAAGACTTTAAGGAATGGATGGGGTGGAAAGAAAAAAAAACACTAAAAATAACTAAAAATCAAAATAAATAGATAGATGAATAAATAAATGTCACTAAATCAAGAGAAAGAACAAAAGAAAAAATTAAAATAAAAAAGATAGTGGAAATGAAAGAAAAAAAGACAAGGCAAATTGAAAGAAGAAGAAAAATACTAAAAAGAAGAGTGGAATGCAGGGCATGAGCAAAAGTGTTACTAAATACTCTTTTTCCTGTAACTCTTGGGTTCTTCGTGAATTATAGGAAAGAAATAACAGTAGTGTCGTAGACATGTGTACGACATCATAACATGATGCCGCTTGGGACTTGGTTTAGAATTATGGGTTTTTGCAGATGAAATGATTGGATTTTACTGTATTCCTTGAATTATAAATATTCATCAAGGAGTGTGTCCGAGATCTGCAGCATTTTCCAAGCAAATTTGGATCTAGAACAAACTTTTCTTTTAATTGAGAGGACAGACATTTTTATAAGCAAGTGTTCAATACAATCCCATTGCACGAAGTCTTCCTTAATCCAAACACGTGATGGTGCTTATAATCAAGCTCCCTTGAGGACAAGACCACTTTCCGACTGTGCCTGATGAATCCTATTCTTTCTGACTCTTCTGAGGGCCTGTGCTTCACTTACTCTGTCAACGGCAGCATCCCAAGCTCTGATTATAGAAATCATTTGCTCATCTGCATCTTGGTCATAGATAATTGTCCTTTTATTAGTCTGAATTTTTCTATATTGAGCTTTTGTTATTCTTCACTCTCCACCTGGGTTCTCATTTGTATCTTTCATAGCCTTTCTGTTTTTATCTCTCTCTCCCAGAGCTTTAGTGACTGAGTGTCTTCTCTGGTTCATTACGTAGTAGGTAATTCAGGCATCCATGGAAGTCATTTTACTTGTAGAGAGTTAAATAAAATTAGGCTATGGCCTGTTCTTGGGAAATGTTTAAAATACCATTCTCTTCCCCAATAATTCTTTATACATCTAGTGAGTCTGAATTTCAGGATTCTGCTAAACTCCAGGTCTCATTTTTGCCTCGTTTCCTAAACTTTTTCTCTCTGTTTTGAAAGACTAATACATGATGGGTGCTTTTACCTGATTTCACTGGTCCACGGTCCAAGTGCTCAAGTTTGAGTCCCACAACTTTCAAATTTAATGACTTTCCTAAACTCTGTGCTTTTAAGTTCACCATATATGTTCAATATTTTCTGAAATGTGATATTTTAAAACATATAAAATGCAATAAATTGAAACAACAGTTTAGATGAATGGCACATTCCTAAATTCAAGCATACTCTGGGTCTAGAATCCATAGTTTCTCATACTTTATTATTGTGGTAATATAATTTTCATTTCTTCTAAAATTGTAATGTCCCAAATTTCTTTCAATTTGACTTATAAAATGTAGAGTAAATCTAATATGTTATTGTCATTAATGAATAAATTATTGATAAGTATTAAAGTTTTCTAAAATTAGAATAATAAACATTAAAAATCATTTCTTATCAGTTATATTAATAAAAAGTAACAAACCGATTGACAAATATATATTTTTTTTCTTTTTCGGAAGCTATTTGCTTCATGAATTTTCTTTGTGGTCTTAAACTGAAGCATGAAACGGTCATTTGATAGAGTATCATGGTTAAATTATGATTTAGGAAAGTTCTTACTCACACTGTGGATTTTTATGAGTATCTTAATTGTGGGGCTAATGCAAGCTATAGATTTATGCTGATTAAATCCAGATGGCTCACTCTCTTGATCCTTAAAAGTTTAAATTGTCAGTTACTGATTCTCCTTTTCCTACTGTGTATTCTTAGTAACAAAATCTCTCTTCCTTATTTTGAAAAGATATCCCACTCTGTATTATATTTGATCTACATTTTCTGCATGATAATGCTTGAATTAATACTATTTTAAACTTATGGGAAAAGGAAAGAGAGTATATTTTAAATATTTAAAACTTCCCTGAATACCAAAAGCTCTCCTGTTCACAAGAAGAAAACTATCTTCTCTTTGTGGTTCAAACAATTTATTTAATTTGAAGAGTAAGAAAATGAACTTGCTGAACAATTCAGCTTTATCTGTGTTTGTGTTGATCATCTGTAATAAAGTTGTTTGAAAATGAAGTCTCATTGCTTTAGCTAAGTTTAATTTTTAAAGGTGTATGTGGTAAAACAGGTCCCTAGTTCCTAGTCACACAACATAGAAAATAAAAGACCAGAAACAAGTAAATTAACCAGTTAAAAACCAGCAGTCCAAGATGGATTTTCTACCTGGAGCTCAGTGACCACAGCAATGCTGATACGGTAACTCTGAGAATGACACCCTGGGTTCAGCAGATTCACTGAGGTTGTTTTTCAAAGACCAGTCACTAATGCCTTACTGTCCACTGAAACATGAAATAAGCAAAATGTGGGGTTCTCTGGGTGGTTTAACTCGTACACAAAATGGAAAAACGTCACATGAAACAGGTGAATAAGGAATTAGCTGACAGCAAAATGGTGTCACCTTCCTTCAGCTCAGGAAAGTGTGGAAGGGCTATGTCAGTGTTCCGTGTGGAGAATGCTACCCCCACACAGGGTGATTTTCTTTCATCAGGCCCTACTCTAATGAGTTAACCTCATCTCCCAAAGTGCTTCTCTTGAATTTCTGATTTTTTCTGAAAAAAATCAGAAAAAATGGCTTTTTCAGTTCATACTCATTCTGACTTTGCCTTGGAGGCCATTGGAAGAGGACTAGAAGATGATTAAAGAGATTTCAGCTGGTGAGCAACATAAAAATAGAAATTATTTTTCTGCCCCACCAAATTTTTAAAAAATGAATAATTCAGAGACTATGTTCTACAATGAGAAACTTCAAATTCTGATTATAAATACCTTATAACAGTAATACACGTCAATTTATTTTTTAGAAAATAGAGAAAAATATTTTAAAAAACTAAATTGAAGTAATATATAAATATATTATTAGGTTAGGAAAAATGTGGCAACATTATGATGATTTTTTCACTTTTTTATATGTAATCAGACAAAAGGTCACACAGCATTTTTTTGTGTGCTACCTTTTCCACTTAATATGGTAACAGGTTGTATTCAGGTATCATGGCAAATGTTTTAAAATACAGTTTTCCATGCCTATATATACTATTTTATAAAAAAGTATCAATTTCACAATTTTGTAACACTTAGGAAGTTTCTACTTTTTATATTTTTACTAACAGTTATTACACAGTAAATACTTTAAAAATCATATATATGAATAGTTTCTTAGTAATTATATCACGATGGTTAAGAGAGTGGTGGGAAATCCACTGTCTGAGTTTCAAGTTCATATAAGCCATGTAATGTTGTGCAACTTACTAAGCTATATCTGGAGTTGTATATTTGTACAATGGACATAATGGTAGCACCTACTTCATAAGGCCATTAAAGAGGTTTAAATGAGGTAACACATATAAAGAGTTTGGTGCATTGCTAGACACCATGTTGTTAAAATCACTATCATCATTATTATTGGTCTTTAAATATCACTCACAATATAACTTTCGTGAGAATCACAATGCAAGTCAATAAAACAAAGGTTCTGAGAGATCTCAAAGCTGACTAATTTATCATCCACTCAACACATTTTACCAGAGTTCTTTTAGGGGTAGTCACTCTTTTTAGTTAGCATTTAGCATAATAGGTGTGGAAAATTTTACTCCATGTAATGACATTCACAACATATTACCCTGGACCTTTGTTTCTCAGTTATAAATAACGTTGCCACCCCATGGCCACTGTGACATAACACCCATGACAGCATCTCCTACTGGTGCACTGCAGTCTGTTTCTAACCACCACAGTCCGCCTTGGCAGATTATCTATTTGACGGGTTAGTATTCCAAATGTCCAATCCTAATCACACATGAGACCTCAGGTAAGGTGCCTTCAAAGGTTTCCCTCAGGACTCCTAATTCCTCACCTGCACCCACGAATCCCCCTGATTTGTGCAAGTAATCCTCCAATGCTATAGTCCTTGGTAGGCATATTTTCTATGGCCCTAGAAATCTGTGCTGATGGTCCTTGTGCACTGTTGCTTGGATTGCAAATTAGTGTGGCCACTACAGAAAGCAGTATTGCGGTTTCTCGAAACAGTACAGAAAATAGCATAGACAGTAGGTAGAAAATAGATAGGGTGGAGGGCAAGAATAGTAGGGGAAATATAGAATCTAAAGAACTTGAGACACGTGGTCATAAACTAAAGGGGGAATGGTGGGGGGGTGTGCAGGGTAGAGGGGAATGAAGGGGGGAATAGAACAACAACTGTAATGGTATAATCAATAAAATATATTTTTAAAAAATAGAGCTACTCTATGACCCAGCAATTCTACTGCTGGGTATTTATCCAAAGAAATTGTATAATCTCTTGCTCAATGTTTTTGCCTGAGTTGTTTCTTATATCAAAAACATTCTTCACTTTTCCTCCCAAATTTAGACCCTGTGTTCCTACTTAGAACTTGCCATGCTCTTCTTAAAAAAGATCCGTATTTTCTGTTGGAGGAAGAAATGTTCCGTGTTTTATCTTCTATAGCTACTGTCCTCCAGTGGAACTCATTATGTTCTGATTTGTGCTCTCATATTAGGTTTGTTTAGGGTGGTTTTATATTAGTTCTACAACTAGGGTTATTTATGTACATATTTCATCTTTATTTCCGACAGTGAGCTTCTAAGCAACCTTTCTGGTCCATATGATCTTTGCACTTGTCACAGCCGCGCCAGGACAATGTTTCCCAGATGGCGACTGCTCACGTGTCTCTGAAACATGTAACGTCCTAGCCCTTTACAAAGGTTGCCATTACTTCTGCTGAAGATCTTATAGGTCCCTCTCCTATCCAATCCTTATAGTTAAAAAACAAAGGAGGCAATGGGTCCTTCTCTGGAATTCATCAACGGCCCCAAGAACAATACTCTACTAGCTTCACTTAAAGGGCAAAGTTTTTTAAAGAACAGAATTATACTGACTGAGGAGCTAAAGATATCTTTTGAAGTAGTAGATTTTTATGAGAAGACCATCATCTCAGTCGGAGCAGAGGTCAGAGTATCTTTTATTGGTGAAGAAAACCAGAATTCTAGCTCAACCTCTAGTGCAGTTATTGGACTTTAGGAGCTGTGTGTGTCATTTCCAATGTAATTAAGAGGTTATAACAGGAATATTGGATCTTGTAATTGCCAATTAACATGAGTTTCCAATTATTACTCAAAAGCCCTATTTACATAAATTGTATCCCAGATGCTTGGCTTTTCCATGAATAACTGAAGGTGACTCTATTTTTAGAAATTTTGGATTTCCCGGATGTGGTACTTTGTTGTGCTAAGAGAATATTTTGAGGAGATAATTGTACCAGATAAGCAAGACAGAGTCTTAAGTCTTGCCATTTCACACGCCAGTACAGGAGTCTGGGAAGGGTGTGCTGTGGCTCAAACCAGGACCTCGCCACCCAACCGCAGTGGCCGTGTTGTGACTCATAGCCTGCCTCCTGTCTCTCTCAGCAGCATTGCTGCTCCTCTCGCTTCACGGGCTCAGAGCTCAGGAAAGCCAAAATCCCTCCCTCATTCCACAAACGGAGGAAGGGAGGAGCACCTGGAATTTGCCAAGTGGCTCCTGAAATTAATAATATCATCATTCTTGTTTTTGATCAATTTAAACCTTAATTCCAGTTTCTGTCTGAAGTAAAATTTTTCCTTTGGTAAACCAAAACCTCTTTATTTTATGACATTAGTGAAAATAATAATACATTATCTCAAGTGAAAAAAATGTTCTTTCTTCTTACACCCTAAATCTTATTTTTGTTCTTGGGATTTAGTTTTTATGCAGTTGGATAATTCAAAGGTCCATATTCTTCAAAATTGATATGAAGAGATCAAGTTACCCATAGGGTGTGGGAGACAGTAGATTTGGCCGGAGCTCTGTTTTTCTGGCAACAAATGTCTTTGTGCATTTGCCAAATCCTCTTCCTCTGTCTGAAGCTCCTTGTCCTCCTTCGTTCTACTATTTCCCCCTCCGATTATTGAGAATGACTTTCAATCATGACTTTGTAATGCTTCTTTCATCAATATTCTGTAAAGAAAGACAAAAGCTTTTCAACTTTTGCCCACTTCGGAGATGCTATTAATGGGAATGTCTGCTGAGCGGGCTTCCAGCACTCCTGCATTCCTGGTGCCTTCTTCACTCAGTGACTGATAGGAACTAATTCTGTCAGAAGACCCCTGACTTAACTCTCTCAGGATGACCATTCACAAGGAGGGCCCTGCTTGTTTAGCTGAATTCCTATCCTTCCTCTGGGACCAGCTTTTCAGGCTGGAGGCTCAGTTTGCATGGAGGGCCCTAAGTCCTTGAATTTGCAGGAGAGGCCTGGGAATTTTGCAAGAACTCTCTTTCCTTTTAACATCCTAGTGCTTCCTGTCTTCTATCAGTTTGCAAGCCCGAGTCCCCTAAGTGAGGAAAAAAAACTGTGTTTGTTTAGGAAACATTCTCCCTGTCCAACCAATTCTCCACAAGCAGGATAAGAGAAAGCTTGACCTATTTGCTCCATGGAGAGTATAAAAGTTCCTGCTTCCTGGCCAGATGATGTTTTAGAAGATAACAATAATTCTTCCTTGCTCTCTCTTTCCCTCTTCCTTTCTCCAGAAAATGCAGTCCTTTTTCAGATGTTAAATTGTTTAACAAGGAGGCCATTAGGTTGAGGTGGATCTGATATCGTGGTGGCCTACGTGAAGGAACCCAGATCTAAGCCTCCATACACATCAAAGTGATAAAATTGAAACCTAAGGGCAATTGATCACAAACTGGGAACTAGGCCTTAGGCTATAGCCAATCAGTACATTTTTTGTTTCTGCCTTTTCTCTCTAAAGTTCTTTCCCCAGGTCTTCACCTCTTGTGGCTTGGTGCTGCCCTATTCAAATTCCTGTTCAAGTAAACTCTTCAAAATTATAATATTCCTCGATTCATTTTTTAGCACAACCTATCTTCTCTACTTTCCCTGACCTCTGACAGAGAGCTCTGAATAACTTTGATACCCTCTCACCTCTTTGATACTACCCACATTCTTAGGAACAAAACCAATCCCTCTTCAGAGTAATTCATACTGAAAAAGAAGCAAGTCTTCAGTTAACCTCCCTCCTGAACCTTACACATGAAACACAAACCATTACTTTATAGGGGAATTTACTTGTATACTGTTGTTCTGATAAGAATATTTATTAACTAGAAGTTTCTTGGTAATAAAATACAAATTTTATTCTTCACTATAATATGCATTTCTTAGACATTTTTCTACCAAAAAGGAAGCTATTATTGGCCTATGTTAGGTTGAACAGACCCAGTTCTTTCCTCCTCCTTCTACTTTGGTTTCTCTGTGTTCTTTTCCTTGGCGATGTGATTTCCTTCCACTGTTCTTTTTGTCGCCCTTCTCCCCCCTTTCCTTCTAATGTGCTCATTGAATATTATTTATGAAGCATTTTCTATGTTATTTGTTTTTTTCTCTCATTCCTTCCACAAAGAGCAATCAACATTTTATATGGGGCCAACATTGTGATGGCCTTAGTGCATCAGTAAATTTGCAAACTAATGATGGAGACAGTTATTAAACAGACAAATAGCCAAAACTGCATATAATTACATGTAGGGTAAATGCTATGGGATATAAGGGATTGCCGTGAGAGGGACAGATACAGAGTGCCCAATAGCAGGCTATTCCATCAGGGGAGAGCTCTATGAGGAGATAGACTTTGAATAGAGACCTGAAGGAGGAGAAGGGGTTATCTAGGTAAATTAAAGGAGACAAATATCTCTCAGGCCACGGAGGCCTTTTACCAAGCACAGGGACTATTAAAATGAAAAAGGTATTTTCCTGGCTTCACATTATGTCAAACTCACATCTATGCAGAGCACTGAAAGACCTATATTTCTAAACTTGACTTTCCCCTTGAGTGAATGTTTCAAGGTCTATCAAATCAAATCCATCATCTGCTTTCCAAAGCTGGTCCCTCAAAACTTGCTGGTGAACACAGAGATGGATTAGTTTGATGTGTCTCCTTGAAACCCTCTGGTAAAGTATTTTCTAAGATATATAAAAAAGCAAAAATTGACAACAGATCTATGTATTAAAAACTAGCAAGGAGCATATGTTTAGTATGGATAAACCTTCTATCAGTGCTGTGAATGTTAATAGACTGAGAAACACATAATTCTACAAATGCCATATGTTTCAGTCTAACACAGAACAGGATGTACTGCCAAAGACATTCTAAAAATGCTTTGCCTTTTTTCTTCCCATTGTGTCTAATTGTGGAATACAGAGAGCGTACTTGACCAGAAAACTGAACACTGTGGGGAGGTGGAGGGAGTTCCCTGCTCTTCCATCTCAGGAAGCTGACAAGCTGCATTTACTCCTGTTCAGCCAGAGAACCTAACAGTGCGGGGAAGAAACCACTCTCCCAAACACACGCAGCTCCGGGACAATCAAGTAGCTGCTGAGTGTCAACAATTTTATTAAAACCTGTGCACATCAGCTTCAGGTTTGCAGTTCTGCTCTAGCTACACTAGCCTTCTGCTGAGTCTCAAACAGGCCCACCTCAGGGCCTTCGCCCTGACCATGCACGCACATCGGCCTGTAATGCACTATGCCTACTTGTTTGCAATTCTGCCTCCCTTTCTTTACCTAGGTCTCTGCCCAAGTGCCTCCCCCTGTACTCTATTCCTTATAATTCTCCAGCCCCTTACACTGCTTTATTTTTCCCAGTGCTAACATTATTTTATATATGCATATGCTGTTTGTTTACTGTCTGTCATATGAGCAGTAACAATTTTTGACCTGTGCTTCATGTGCCCCCATCGTCTATAACAGGCCTGCAAATCAGTATGTGCTCAATTTTATATTTTCTTGATAATCGAATGGATAGCTGTTACAGGGGAGAGTCTAGTCACTGATTAGACATTGAAGAATATTGGGGGTCAAACTGTTTGCTCTGTGAGTAGATAAAGACTGTAAACAATATCACAGGTAAACACAGCTTTTCAGTTTATTTCTAAGAACATCTATGAAAAGGTTGCAATGTCCAGTTATTGAGAAAAATCAAATGCCCTGGAAATAATCATCATCTTCTTCTTAAAACTTAAACTATTAGAAAGCATTGCCTAGGCAACTTAAAATATTTGCAAGATGATGTGTTTTTAATAAAATGAGAGTAAGATATCATATGAAGATATGATGAAGTCATTTCAGAGATGAGAAAGAATCAGACTGATATGCAAAAATTATAAGGAGATACAAAATGTAAGAGTAAATTAAACTATGTTTGCTCTGAAGGAGAGCTGTAAAGGCCCCTCAGAATGCAAAAGTAAAAAGAAAATTTAAAAAATAATTGCAGAAAGCAGATATATAGAATATAGAAATAATTATTTGAGAAAAGCAATACTAGAAATAATAAAAATTGGCAATTATATAGTGCCTGAAAATGTTCTAGGTCTATGTTTATTAACCTTTAACACATGCAAAACCCTCTAGGGCAGGTACCATGCGTTTTCTATTTTGCAATGAGAATGTTGAGGCACAGAGAGATTCTGCGATTTACTCAAGGTGGTAGAGCTGCATGGAATAAGAAATAGGCTGTCTGGTCAAAATGCACAAGATGTACTAATTCTGCTAGTTAGTATTTTAATGGATATGATTTACTCTTTAATCTACTGTATTATTGTTTTTATGGCCAATTAAAACTATGTTCTCTATATTGTCATTATTCCTTGCCTGCTTCAACTGGAAAGTGAGTATAAAAAAGCATACATATACCTCATAATACTGTGTTTATTCTAAACCTCCTTGTAGTTTTTATATTATTTTCCAACTCTTTGCTCATCCTTTAATTTTGAACTTTTCCAAACAACATAGTTTTTGATATTTTTGCTTTTACATAGTATATACATTTGCTTTTTTGATTCATTGTTACATATGTAAGATATGTTTGATCTTGCCCTGCCGTTTTGTGTAACACACATTTTCTTCATTTCTTTTGGGGCTTTCTGGCAGGAGAATTGAACAAACACATCTTCAATTATTTTGCAAGAATTGCTCAGCTATTCTCTCGGCAGAGATTTTATTTCTATTTTACTTTGAGCTGAATTATTGAAAGACAAAGAGACTCTCTCAACCAATAATGTACCCAGTAATATGAAGAAGATACCATTTTACAAGGGAGTGAATGAGCATATTATGGCTTGGTCGATTATATCAGGAACAAATCCAGAGTAATTAATAAATTAGCTATATTATAATAGAAAAAATCACTCTCCTTGAGACAATGGGCACAAAATCCTTTTTTGTGATGTTCCTTGTTAGTCTCAAAACAAGCAAATGTCTACAGAGGTCACCTTTCTGTCTGCTCATTCTAGAATGTCTGCTACCAGAATGACTTCTAGATAATCATTCAAATGTTAAACAGGATCGTTGTACACTCGCAGGTAGCTCTTATTAATCTCTTCTTTTAGACACCCTGCTACTGGAATCCAGAAAGTTTCATTAAGTTTGAAAGAAAATCTCACTACGGTTACTCAACAATCATGAAAAGAAACAGACAGTGTTAAATGACTTATTTCTCTTTTCTTGTATGGGAAATTTCTATGAAACTGTAATATCAGAAATGTCTTAAAATAAAATTAAGTCATCTATTGTTATCAGTTTTTGAAAAGAAAAAAATCTTTATAAAGTTTAGTGAATTTAAGTTCTTATTCTGTTCATATACACATTTACAATATTCATAATCAGAAAACAAAATAGGTCTTATTCAAGCTTTGAAATGTAGTTCCTCCTATTTCCATGAATGCTGTTGCTTACTTGAAAATTGCAAAAAGCTGCCTGAATAATCAGAGTGATTCACTTACTTAACGAATAACTTCTTAAAAGAAAATGTAATTCCCTACACACACAACTCCTGCTGCTTCTGCTGTTGCTGTGAGTCCTACAGGATTACAAGGCATGCGGGCAGGATTTCTGCATTTCCTACTTACTCTGGGTCCCCATCTTCTGGCACTTTGCCCTTGTCTGTGTGTAAGATGCTTTCCTGAAAACTTGCTTCTCAAGGCTCTTGTTTGAGTCCATGACCCCGGGGTGAACCTTGATAAAGACAACAGCCTCCTGGGCTGAGAGAGGAAAGCATGGAGGGAGCAAAGGTCCCACTATGTTTGGGACATTTGACTTCTTCTAAATGCAGGTATATCATTTATTTCCTTTTGTATTAATTCACTGTCTGATTCCCTCAGTTGGAGGTAAGCTTCCTGATGGTGGGATCTGTTTTTTTCTGCTTAATCCCAACTCCCTAGAAGAGTGCGTAGTTCACCTAAAATAGGTGCTCACAGTAGCCCCCCTTATCTGCACATTTGTTTTCCATGGTTTTGATTACCTGCAGTCAGCCAGGTTATGAAAATGTTAAATAGAAAATTCCAGAAGTAAACAATTCCTAACTTTTCAACTGTACTCCATTTTGAATAGTGGGATGAAATCTTGTGTCATCTTGTTCTAGATGTAAATTGTCCCTTTGTCCAGCATATTTCTGCTGTATAAGCATGCTGCCCATTAGTTACTTGGTCATCTTGGTTATCACATCCATGGTCTGGTATTGTAGACCTTTTGTGTTCAAGTGATCCTCACTTTACTAAATAATGCAATATTCACATGCTTTTATTACAGCATATTGGTATACTTTTACTATTAGTTATTGTTGTTCATGTCTTTCTATGCCTAATTTATAAATTAAGCTTTATCATTAGTATGTATGTATAGGAAAAAATATATATATTAGTCCAGAAAAAGCCCAGCCATTATTAATACGAGGAAGATTTGTGCAATATCGATGTAACCTGGCAGCCAAAGACAGAGGATTGGAATGTGCATGTATAAAGAATGACAACTTCACTGTACTAGTCAGTGGGGGTGGTAGACACCATTAAGTGAGCATGTGTACTGTGTGGCCATCACACTTAAAATGACTGTGTGAGCAGAGAAACACAGTGGAATCTGCTTCAAATTTTGTATTAAGCTTGCACATTCCTCCACGGAAACTATATGGATGATTCAGAAGACCTCGGCTATGAGCAACTGGTGATTGGCAGCTTCATCGTGACAACATGCCCACTCAGGCATCACCTCTCAGGCAGTTTTGGGTGAAACATCAGATCACCCAGGTGATTCAGCCTCCCCCTTACAGCCCAGGCTTGGTGCCCTGTGACTTCTGTCTTCCCTCAAAACTAAAGTCACCTTTGAAAGGAAAGACTTTTCAGACCATCAGTGAGATTTAGGAAAATACAATGGGGCAACTGATGGTGACTGTCCCAAGGTGCCTATTTTGAAGGGGACTGAGGCATCATAGTCCTGTGTACACTGTTTCTTGTATCTTGTGTGCTCTTCAATAAATGTCTCCATTTTTCTTACTACATAGCTAACTACCAAAAGACCACACACGCACACATATTGCATACACACATAGTATGTGTGTGTGTGTGCTACGTATATATGTATAAGTAGTTTGGTGCTACTCTGGGTTTTAGGCATCAGTTCAGGTTCTTGTGACACATCTTCCATGCATGTTAGGGGAGCTACTGTATTAAATAGTAGTTGCTGAATGAATGAACTCGCATTAGACCTCCAGGGACCTGAGCTTTGAGGTACTGATCAGAACTCTCTCCTGTTGTGATCTCATGATTTATTTGGTATCCCAGAGCTTTGTTAAATGAGAATGACAAAGCTTCAGCTCACAGCAGTGTAGTCATGGCAGGAATGATATACCAAGTGTCTGACCCTATCCCTGGCAGAGCTCTGGACTTCTTAGCTTCTGCTCATTCTGCACATGCCTGCCTCTGACCCTTCGTATACAGCTCAGAAACAGAGCATCGCCATGAAGTTCACAGCCACCTCTGTGGAAATGGATCATCTTGTCGTTTAGAGTGTATCTCCTCTAGAGCGTTTATACTCCTAATGGTTTGGCTAAATTCTTGGCTCACCTTAGTCAAGATGATCTTAATTGCAAATTTTCATGCTATATATATATATATATATATGTGTATATATATATATATATATCAAATTATCCAAAAAAACTGAAACACTAGCAGGGGAAACTTTCTGCTCTCATCCAGAGGGAATTAAGCTAGTCGCAGTCAAATCTTCCTCCATCAATAACCAATTTAAACCATTATCCCAATTAAATATCATTCTGAAAGCAATCTTAATCAACCTAGACTTGATAGGCTTCCTGAAAGAATTGCTTAATTAAACTCTCTATAACATAAAGTGATTGCACTCAGTCCACCCAATGGTGACAGAAAACCAAGAGTCAGAGGGGAATGTTTGGAAGTTAATTTGCTGAGACCATCCAAAGCAATCCAGAGGCGGCAGGACTAATGTCCCTCTCCCAGGGATATTTTAAGGGCACAGAGATAATTTATAGGAAGCATTTTTGAGAAGCAGTCTGAAATGAGAGTTATAAACATGAGTTTTGGAGTGTGGCATCCATACCACCTTGCATTTCTGCGTTCTTTCTGTTAACGTTCTGACCGTCCGTTAAATCAGAATCTTGTTCTCTCTCTCACTCTTAGAATCGTCTCCTACAGTGGGGCAGGTGGTTCATGCCACAAAGGTACCTTCCGAAGCGATAAGTGGAGGCTAAGATTCAGCCCAGGCGCTTCCTCCTGATGCTGGTCGTCTATGAAATACAATATGTTCCGTCCAGAGAGAGGAATCCTTTTCTAATTCGCACAAAGCATTTTCTAATCTTACCTTGTCCCTCCTGTGTTCCTTTCCCACCCCAGAGTGAAGGACTTAGAACAACATAACTGTGCTCTCTCACATAACGGTGATTCTCAGGCCAGATGCCTGAAATCCAGGTGTGGGCAGAGCAGCCCAGCCGGCGGACGCTCTGGGGTTAGAATCCCTCCCTTGCCTCTCTTCCTGTTTCAAGCAGCTGTTGGCATTCCTTGGCTTGTGGCTGTATCTTTCTGCTCTAACTCCACATAGGTTTCTCTTCCCTGCGTCTGTGTTATGTCCTTTGGCTCTGTCTTATAAGAACACTTGTGATAGCTTTTAGGGTCCACCTGAAAAATTGAGGGTAACTTCCTCATCTTAAACTCCTTAATTATATCCACAAAGGCCCTTTTCCTGAATAAGGTCAGATATATAAGTCCCAAAGATTAAGACTTGATAATTTTTAGGTTCTTACGACTCAGCCTACTTTATCTCTCAAACTGCTTTCAGATGCCAGGGGCAGTATGATTGACTGAGCATAGCTGTTTCAGACAGACAAGGGTTCAAGCCCACCCAGATCTCAGTGCCATTTGGAACAAGGAAATAAACCCCAGGTTTGATGTGGTAAAACTTGGGAAAAGTTCTACCGAACTTTCTGAGATGATAAAAGTGAGGCAGATGGTTCCTGTTAGATCTAGGCAGGGCTAGGAGGAATGAAAATCACCAGGTGAGAAAATGGCGCTGCGGGAAGCTGCCTGCAGACCCTAGGAAGGGTCTACAGATGCTGCAGATGCAGGAAGATTAGGGTCCGGGGCTGTCTTACCCAGCATAACAGGATGAAGCTTTTGCCCAGCAACCAGCTCTAGCCAATCAGACTCTAACACGCCAAATGCAGGTTTTTGCATTTAAAAACCCTGATGTAAGAACAACCCAGCCAGTCCCAGCTTTTTTTGGTTGGCTCCCCAACCTCCCTCTGCTTTCCCGCTTATTTCCCCCCTAATAAACCCTGCTCTCCTTAGCTCACTGCATCTATCAGGTTTCTGGAGCGACTCTGGCCTAACAGTTCCAAATTTGGGACTCCAGATGATCTTGCCCACCTCTTTGTACCACACTTGTTAGACCCACTGGAAAGGAGACAATTCTGAGACTTAGCTGCTCACTCTTTCTTTTTATGCAGCACAGCAGTCCTGTTTGCTGAAGGGTAAGCTCTGCAGCCCGTGTCTGGGACTACTTGGCACTCACGCTTTGTGGCCCTGATGAGACAGGGCCCTTTGCCACCCCTACGGCATGGCAAACGAATTCTGGAGAGCTCCACGTGACGGGGAGACCATCAGAACTAATGAAGCAGCTTTTCATTATGAAACCCTAATCTCTGCAGGAAGAAGGTGGAAAAGGACGCATAAGCATCTCAGCTGGTGAAAATTACTCCTCTGAGTAAATGACTATAACTTTAGTAAGAAAATTAATACAGCACTGTGTTTGGGGAGAGTATCCGCCTCATTTATTTTGATTTAAAGCATATTTTTCTGAGAATAGAAGTGAGGAATGCTTATTAACTATAATTTTTGGAAACATACAAAACCGTAAAGAAGACAAAAAAAGCATAAACCTAGTCTCTAAATGTATAGACTTCTGTCCAGCGCACATCTCACTAACCTGGCCCAAATCGTTGTTGTCTCTTACCTGGATTATTACAACCACGTTCCTGCTTGGTCTCCTGCTTCCAGCTGCCCTCCTATTTGCAGCTAGTTAAATGTTTACACGATTGAGAAAATATTTTTCTTCAATGATTTCCCATTGCCTAATATAAAGCCAAGACCCTTCACAGGTCTCTCCCTAATCCAGGAGTTTGGTACCCTCCGACAGTACCTGTCTCATAAGGCACTCACAGTCTTTCACGAATGGGTCCTCTGCACGTAACATCTCCTGAGGTCTTCATGTACCTGTTACCTCCACCCATTTCCCCCTCCCTTTCATTCCTAATCTATCCTTCTGGCCAGAGCTTACATTTCACTTTTTCCTGGAAGTCTCCTTTGACTCCACAGTTCTAGCTTAAGCGCCTCCTCTCTGGGCATCCACAATGCCCCACACACTTCTTGTCTCTGCAACCTGTTACATTTGCTGCCCTCCTGGGTATATCATATTCCCATTAGACAGGATAACCTCCGAGGGCAAGGACTGACTGTATTTGTTCTACAACAGTGTTTCCAATGTTTACCACAGTGTTTATCACAAAGGAGGCACTCGGCCAATATCTATGAAATCATGTATCCTGAATGTTAGTAAAACTAAGATTAGGAACAAGGACCTTAGATCCATAGTACTTAAGTTCAAATCCCAATTTCTTCAGTTACTAACTTTTGACCATAGACAAACTACTGAATCTGAATCTGAATTCCCTCATATGTAAAATAATAATGAAAATAGTGTATTATGATGCAAAGTGAGGAGACCTTCAATGAGGCATGTCCTTGTATGATTTCCTCTTAAGTGCAGGTAAAATCTGTAATTTGCTTCCAATCAATAGAATAGGACAAAATGATGGGGTGGAACTGCATTCATTAGGCCACATCATGTGACAAAGGAGATGGAATGTCATTCCCATGACTATATGACATGGTGTGAGACTCTGTTTCGGCAGACTGCGCCAAGAGAAATTCCCTGCTGACTTTAGAAAGGAAAACAGCCATGGTGCAGACGGCCTTTTGAGAGGGCTGTGTGTCAGGGCAAATCTCAGACCTGAGGACAGCCTCCAACCAACAGTCAGAAGCCGAAACCCTCAGTTGTAAACCCAGAGGAAATGAATTCTGCCCACACTCTGAGTGAGCTTGGGAGCAGGTCCCTCCCTGGTTGAGCCTCCAAATACAACACAGCCCCGACACAATGCAACAACTACTCCAAGGGACCCTGAGCAGAGGACCCAGCTAAGCTGCGCCTAGACTCCTGACCAATGGGAACTGCGCCATCACAGATGTTTTTGCTCTTAACCCTTTTAGCTCGTGGTAACTTTTTACACAGCAATAGAAAGCTAATGAATACTCTCTCTCGTGTACTTACTTGAAGGATTAAACAAAACAACATGCTGAAAAATGTGCCTGTTATCTAGAATTATATTAGTATTTGTTAAACAAAAGGAAAATTGAATATTCCTGTCATTCAATGAAATTGATGTTAGCACTTTATGTGTTCTGTTTTGTTCCCCACTATTATCACTATGTTTTATAGGTAAACTTGCACTATTTGTACAATGCATATTATAACAAATGTATCTTCTGCTGATATTTTCCTAATGTTGAAATTTATAAATGCACCCAAATTTGAGAAATTCCCCCTATGTTCAAATATTTAGGATCTTTCCAACTTTTGTTGATTATAAGCAGTATGACTTTATAATGAGTATTTGAAATCACAACATCAATTATTATATTAATTGCATTGAAAATATTATTTAAAGTTTTCCTTTTAGATATTTGTTTTCTTTCATTCAGCTGCTTAGCACAGAAGAATTTTGTAGTCTCTTCTTATAAATGCTATTAATAAAGTCATGATAATTATCACTTTAAATTCTTCTAGAAACAAGCCCTTACAGTGTATTTCAACATACAAAATATGCATCTCACCCATTTTATCCCAATTTACTCTAAGAATAAAATTAAGGCCAACGGATCTTTAAAAATAAAAGATTTAATTGCTTAGTCCCGCTTAGTCCTTGACCTGAAGATAAATGCTGCATTGTATAGCTTTCGAACTACAATGTAAAAACATCTATATTTCTGTTCCTTCAGAGCGTGTGCCTGAAATATTGGTAGAGCTGCGTAAATTGCTCGATCAGCTGTGAGGAGTGTGTTCATCTCGATTCAGAGATGACCCCACCCACTTTCTGAAATAAAACATTTGATGATGATGATGATGATGATTTTGAATCTAGCCAAAGCCCCTCCATGGCGTAGGGTAGTGCTTAAGAGAATCACAGAATTTTTCTGTTAAGCCAAAGAAACTCTGCCAGGACCAGGGAAGTGGACTGCACAGATGTTACTACCATTTAGGTACCTCTGAACCTCCCAATAGATTAAGGTTGTAGCCCCATCGTATTATGCAATTGTGAGATTTAGGTAATAAAATCTTGATATTTTAAGAGCTTCATTGAGGTATAATTAGTATACCTCAAAGGTATACTAATTCATTGAGGTATAATTAGTATACAAAAAAACCACACAGATTTAATTTGTATAATTTAGTGAGTTGAGATGTAAGCAAATACCTGTGATATCATCACCACAAACAAGAAAATGTAAATACTACACATCCACTATCTCCCAGTTTTCTTGGGTCACTTTTGGGGGGTGTGTGTGTGTATGTGTGTGTTAAGGAAGCTTAACATGAGATGTACCATTTTAGTGAACTTTGCATAATACCATATTATTAGCTATACTGTATGTTATATGACATATGTTGTTGTATATGTTATATATGTTGTTATGTATGTTGTTATATATGTTGTTATAGAGATCTCTAAAATTAATTCATCTAGCATTGCTGAAACCTTATACCCATTGAATAACAAGTCCCCATTCCCTCAACCCCAAGCATTTTTTAAAAGTTAACACAGAGCCTATGTCCCTCTGCACACCATTAATGAAAGCAATCCAATTAAAATATTTAACAATATATATTTTTCTACATTCCCAAATGTTTAGTTAATTGTAGGAGAGTTTACATTGATACAATGTCAATATTTGGATCACAACAGCTGAGTGTCTGAGTGAAATGTGAAATATTTGTCCAATCAGCTATCATTGGGCTGACATTGTTGTTTGCACATATTTTTAACATTTAATTGATATCAGTGAGTCAGTAGGCAGAACATAGGGCTGAGGATAGTTTACACATGCACAAAGATACACACACACACACACTACTCCAACTTGAAAGGAAAGCAAGGCAGATGCCAAACTGAATTATGTCAAACAATCAGATGTTTTAAAATCAGCTAGGTAAATTAAATTACATGACTAGCTTTAACCATGGATTCCATGCTTGCCAAATGGTTTTCAAGAAGATATTTGTATTCCCTTATCCAGATGCTGTAAGAAGAAAAAAGAAGTCTTGGTTGAAGTTTATGAGTCAAGTAGGAGTGATTAGTCCAAATAACACAATTATAAAATTCAATACTTTTTAAGATTCATATCTACTCAGTGAACTTTCAATGAGTCAATGTGACTACATATGATCTTGCACAAATTAGGAGAGCTGAAAATTACTTTAAATCAGAGGTTTTAATCATTTTATACAAGTAGAAAAATACTTTTATTATATTATGGTGCCTTGAATTCTTTCCAGTTGTCCTCATAATGGGTCTGCTCTACAGGTAATGACACAGATTGCCTGTTCATAAGGTCAACTGATTACTCTATTAGTTAAACAGCTTTAGAAGTAAAATATAATGATGTTGATCTTCTTTCATAGCTACTGGTAGTGTTGTACTACAAAGACCATGGACCTGAAAATGTGGTCAATTGTATTATTGGCTCATGACTATTTGTTTGTTCCATGCTCTTGTTGTGTTTTCCAGTGAACACATTACTTTTGAACTTGGATGTGTGATTTCTTTTGGACAATTATCTACCCATCTATCATCTACCTGTATATATGAATCACACAAAATATGCACACGTATATATCATATACATATATCTAGATCCATGTCTAAATATAAATTATAATACTGACTCCATTAATAAATATAGGTGCTATGTTGTATTCCTGAGAATTTCTTCAGGTAACTTCAGCCTTTGCTTCTAACATCTTCAACTTATTGACTGAGGCCCACCTACCTTACAGCGGGTGGTCTGCTTTTCTCAAAATCTACTCATTTAAATGTTAATCACACTTAAAAATACCTTTGCAACAAAATCTAGATGGATGTTTTCCCCAAGACCAGGCACCATAGCCCAGCTGAGTTGACACATAAAATTAGCTATCACACTAGCTATCTATTTGACTTTGACTTCTCGGTTTCATCATTATCTATTAAAATGGGGCTACCTCATATAATTCTGATAAAAGTGTTAATATATGCAAAGTACTTGGAATAGTCACAGCATAGAAAATATGGCCTGTAAATGTTGGTTTTTATTAATTGTCACACTACCTGGTCCTTCTGAGAGGTGTTTTCTGTGTCTTTCACAGATAAGATGGTCAAGTCAGTTGATATCTTCAGCTAAAAATGCATTTAACAAAAAGCCATTTGCAAAGTTGTTGTAATAATTGCAAGTTTTTCATACAAAATATTTGCCACAGTATATGACACAGAGTAAGTACCAAATAAATAGATAAGTAAATGAAGCATACCTCTTGATACTGATCTTTTAGCATGATTATCCAACAGTTCTTTTTTTTCTTTTTAGATATCTACATTTTCTCAGAAAAGGGATTTATAAGAAACTGTTTCTGACAAAAAATATTAAATTTAAAGCCCAGGAGGAAGATTCAGTGGGAAATAAGGAAAAACAGAAGCAGTCTCAAGAATAAATTAAGAAAAAAGAATACAAATCCCAGGTCTTACTCATTTCTTTTTAATAGAACTGTGCAGTTTACAGTAGAGAACCTTGATCTCATCTACCATCCATCACAGAAAGAAATGAAGAAGAGAGGCAGAAGGCAGGCAGGAGAAGAGAATCACTCATGTAGTATTTGCCATTCACTCAGTCTCCCTACGCTCTCTCCCCACCTTTCAAACAGTCTGCTTCCGCTCCTGTCTCTGAGTCATCTCAGTAGTTATCTAAATCCCCAGCCAGGCAGTCCAGAGAGAGCTTTGATTTGGCTGGATCTCCATGGCCACAGGTGGTAAAGCCATCTGCAAGCACTTTCGCCCTCCCTGGACAGAATCCAGATCTTGGCTGGTTTGAGATTGGAAGTGGAGAGAGTAAGAAAGACAGTGGCACAAACAGAAAAGGTGACAGCCCCGCCAGTCCTGTGAAATCTCTGGCTTCATCAAGCTGGAGGCTTGTGGCTTGGCTATGACCTTCTTGGGAGGATTCATGTCCTGAGAATCTTTGCTCAGCCAACCATGGTGTTAGTAGCACCCACGGAGCACTGCAGCGGAGCCAGAAAGGAGTCTCAGGGCCTTGTTGGCTTTGGCCAACTTTTTCTATTGTGAATATCCCATCATTGTTATGTTTGGGCCTGACCTGTTGCTGGGTTTCACATACAATTAATATCAAAGTCTGTTTTCTTTGTGCAACTCCTGGCATGTCTCAGCTTTATCTCTTAAACACTGGAACAAAGCTAGAGTGCATCTCCAAGAGGAAACAGAAGGAATTTTGGATGAGCACAGCTCTCTTCATCCTTCAAAATGGCTTGGTTTGCTCTGTCCTCTTCTGAATTCGCAAACTAAGACATGCCCCTAAGAAGCCATCATCTTTGAAATTCCACAAGCTCTATGGACTTTCAGAGCTGGGATTGTTTTGTGTACTACAATGAGAAGTGAAAACTTGGATTTTCTGGATCAATCTTGGGAAGACAATATTATTTCAAAAGGAGAGGTTTATGATTTCTCAAGGGTTAATGAAAGCATTCCAGAAAAGCATTTCATTTCACCATGAAATATTCTGACTATATGTAGACACGTATATTCTTCTCGAGGTATGGTCCTTAACTTGTATCATATACTCAGAGGAGTAGATACTGCACAAGAATGAATCATGCTTTTAAATATGAATTTTGATACAACCTCAAAGAAGAGTGTCAGATCTAAACATTTTATGAAGAAAAGCTTCCCTTGAACTAGAAAAAGGCTACACCAAGTCTTATCTGGCACTGGTATAAATTTGAAGAAACTGTTGAGTCTTTTCACTAGACATAAAAGCTTTCATGCTATTTTCTGAAGTGAACTATAAGCTATTTTGATCCCTAATCAAACTATTATAATGTTTGCTATAAAATGTAACATGTGCAAAGAGCCCATCTTTGATGTTGCTCATCTCTACTTCTTTGTTGTAGGGAATTAATCTTTTTTTATATTCTTTGGGGCTTCCTTATATTCTTGATCCCATTTCATCTAAGCTATTCTATAAAAAGAAAGAAAAAAGGAATCCATATGATGTTATAACTCAGCTGTTCATTTCCTTTTCTACTTTTCTTGCTCTCTGCTCTCCCTCTAAAGACCTGAGTGGGACTGTGTTAAAAGCAAGGCAAGTAGACTAAAGAGCGGACTCTCTAGATAGCTCCAAACAAAGTCGGTTACAAAAACCAGGGGATTAGCTTCTGCTTTTGCCAGTTCTGGTTTCGCAGGATGTCTTACCAGTTAGACATCAATAAGACACAGCAACCAGGAGAATGTGATGTGTAATGAAATGTGGGCAACACCTGTCTCTTGCCAGAGATGTGACAGGAGAGGGAGAAAAGGGAAGGAAGAAAGAGAAGGACAGAGAGAGAGAGAAGCGTGTGTTCCTAGTTTAAGGGTTTTCAGTATACAAGGGCATCTTCCAAGCAGTTCAGAGGATCATAGTAACTGGAATGCATAAACATAGCATTGAGTTGCAGAGTTTTATGGTTGGAAGGGGGTGACTATTATTCTTTAATATTATAGATCATTATAACTGAGAGACTATATGAGCCATTAAATTGAGGGATCAATTCTAAGTGCTTAGTACATAATGATAATAAAAAAACATGATTGATTCCTTCCCATATGTTGGGCCCTGTGCTAAGCACCTTCTGTACATCATCACCTTCATTTTCGAAACTATTCTAGGAAGTAGGCAATACATCATTATCCTCCCTTTAAGAATAAGGCAACTTCAACTGGGAGAGACAAAAAGTGGAAAGTCACCTTGAATGTGTTTTTAATCATTTGACTCTGCTTTCCCCATAGAAATGTTAACAGATAAAGACATAAGAGAGAGTAGGGAGGGGAGACCGGGAGGTTTTTGAATAGGTGTATTAGACCGAGAGGATGAGGAACATCACAGAACAACAGGAAAGTGCACAGGCATTGTTTAATATTAAATCGTGATTAGTTCTGGGTGGTCTCCACTATCTCCATGTCAGGGTGAGACTTCTGATATCTCCGTTCAATCTGGTTTTTGTTTTATTACTGCCAGATATGCAACCTTCTATTTTATTTTTAATCCATTCTGTAATTATCCACTTTCTAACAAACTAATACATTCACTCTAAGGAAAATATAGCTATAGACCTCTGTGCTTTTTGCAATGCAACTTTAAATGTCAAATATGAGTTGCTCCATTTGTTCATTTATTTCAAAACACCTATTTCCTTATCAAGACATTTTAATTCATCATGAAAACTGAGTCCTAGTATTCATACTCCTTAACACTTGCTTTTGCTTCTAAATTACAGCTGTGACTATTGGTTGTCCAAACACCTCTAGAGACCTTCCCAGAATTGCTATTTGGAAGCACGTGACAACTTATAGTCAGTCCCACCTCAGGCCTACCCTAATGTCCAAAATTATCATCTAACTTTTGGAGTGTTTGCTTATCCGGTGTGATTGGATCTCTGACTTTGTTTTCTTATTAACGTTTCATTGGTCACATAATTATTTATTCACCCAGCACTTGGAAATTAAAATCAACCCAAAAATTCTAGCTGAGAGCAGTCCTAAATACCTCGTGGATCCAAGAGTCAATGAAGGTGCAGTTGAATGAATCCCCACACGCTCCAGCAGCTCCTCCGCTTGCCACCTTCGTAGCAATTAGCACATCACACAGCCACTGCCTGGTGACTCATTGGTCCCTCTTACGAGATGTTCAACTCTGAGGTCAGAGATTCTATTAGTCTGTTATGGATTCCAAACTCCTGAGAGTGGAGGAGGTGTTCACTCCACGGGAATAAAAAACATGCATCCATGGCAACAAAAACTTCAGGGCACACAGCATTCTCTTTAAGTGATATGCAAAATATTCTGCTCAGGATCGTATAGGCATTTTCCACAAAGCTGCGTTAACTACAGCCATCTGGTCTAGTATTGTGACAGGTTTCTAACTGCACTTTTATCGCGGTTCTTTCTCCTTTAAACGTCTCTATCCTCTCCTATCAGTTGAATGATCCCGATCCAGTGCTTTACACATGGCACCCTCTTCGCAAACCTTCAGGGTGTCCCCTGTATCTGCAGGAGAACCCTCCACCTCATGCCCTCAAACTGTCTCTTCAGTCATAAGATCAGCCGCCACGTTACAGCTCTGAGTGATTCAGAATTTGTGTATTTCCCTTCTCTCACTAGACTATTTATGCATCTCATCCCTTCTACATTTATTTGGTCTTTGTTTTAATAGCACCTTTTCTTTCAAGTCCACTTCAAGTTCTATTTCTTTTGCCAAGATTCTTTACAATGCTCCCTGGGTCTCATATGCTAAGGAACAAAAGATTCAGGTGACATCGCAAAGTCACTAGAGTCCCATGTCAGAAGCCCCGTGGAGCTTCTTGAGTCTTGTACACAGGTTGGGGGTCAGACTCATCTTTCAGTATTAACCCTTTCATGTGCTAGATGGGTTGAAAAAGCTCACTCGTCTGAATTTTTGTTTCCTCATGTGTAGAGTGAGCATTGTAATCTTCACTCATAGAAATACTATCAGAGCAAAGTGACAAAAATAGGTAAAGCACCTTGTATGTCTGGCTTCCTTTTCCAAAGCTTAGTTACCTTTCGTATATAGCTATTGAGTCCTCCAAAGTTTAAACATCTCTAGTCTTAGAAATTGAAATTAAAATACAGACAGTCTATTATAAGAAAGGTGGAAATTATCTGAATATCTATCGGCACATCAAATTTGTCTGTGGAATAACTAGAGATTCATTATTTAAAGTGTTTAAGAATCAAACACTAAAGTAATAATTTACAGCTTATGTGATCAAATATTCACGTAATAGCATGATGCATTAAACGGTTTGCCTTGTAAGGGTTAGAAAACTGGAATGGTAGCTCAATATGCCTGGCCTTTTCCCAATGTTTCTGCCTTAATCCCACAGATCTCCTAATGATATGACCCCCACATGCAAAGGAGAAATAACAAAAATAAAGTTCCTTTGCAGAAAGAAAAACAGGATTGAATGTGATCGTGTCTTCGGTTATTTATGTAACCTCTTAAGAATTAGATGTGTTTGAGTAAAGCACCGTCACTTGCTTTCCTAAAGTGATGGTTCCATTAAAAAGCCCTGGAATGCAGTGCCTGGATAAGCAGGTCAAAGTTCACCATCCAAACTGCTCTGCAAAATGTGTTCGAAACTACCGGAAAAAAAATTACAAATAAAAGTATCTGCTTGTGCGTGTGTATTTATGCTTTATATCAGAGAAAAAGAAAAGAAATGAGCACGATCATGAGAAAGGAGAGCCTGAGGAGGATGAGGATGCTGAAATGGGATTGAAGTGAGTGTTTCACGTACTTCTACACCATTCTCGCAGCGATAAGGTTGGGCAACCTGAAGACCTTTATGGCAGTCTGGAAGGAGGCAATCATTGGCAAGAGGGAGAAAAACAAACTACATTTATCTCTGATGATTTATCAGATTCATAACCATAAATCTTAAACCAGAAGATTCCAGGCATTTCTTTATCTTTTGAAACAGCAAAACAACTTCACTACCTTTCCTGTGTCTCCTGACTGAAATTTAAGGGCCTGTCATTTGTGGGCTGGGATACTCCGGGGCAATGGGAGGCTTCGAAGAGGGCGAGTGCCGGGAGCCTGGTTTGTCAGCCAGACCGCTGGCTTCCTCCTCTCACTGCGAGTGGAATGCTGACCATGACAAATGGTGCCCTGAGTAACTGTCCTGTTAGCACTGGAGTGAGACAAGGAAGTGTCAGATTGCCTACACGAAGAATTCAGGGAAGCACATTTTTCTCTGTTTTCTCTTTTCTGCCTCCAACTTTTGCTCCAGTTCATTGTCCTAAGATGAAGCAGAATTTTATGTCACAGGCTCATTAAATTATTTATAATTATTTATTCAGCCCATGGTTGTTGAATACACATAGCCCTTCAGTGAGTAAAACATGCAAAATCACTGCTCTCATAGAGCTTCCATTTTAGACAGAAAATAATTAGCCAGATTAAAATATACTAATTCCCATGGTATATATGATGACAAAAATCTAAACTGGATAAAGGGGAAGAGGGAGAAGGAGGGACAGGAGGATGGTGAGTTATTTTAGATTGGGCAGTCAGTGTTGGGTTGTATGGTTTGGAAACACGTAATCTAAGAGCTGACCGAAGAAGGGAATGAGTCAAGGTGATGCTTGGGATAAGAGTGTTTCAGGCAGAGAGAACAGCATGTACTAAGACCCTGAGTCAAAAGTGCATCTTGATAGTGTTGGGATGCAAGTTCGACAGCAGTGAGCCAGGTCATTAAAGGGCTTTTATTTCCAAATAAAGCCTATGTATATAATATGAATGAGATGGGAAGGCACAGGAATGGATCGAGAAGGGTAGGGGCTGAATTTTTCTGGGAGGAAGGAAGAAAACAGCACTCTTCCCACATGGTCCATGTGGTAAGACTGTAGAATTCTGCTTGTGCCTTAATAACCAGAACTTGATCACATGAACATAATTAGCTGCACAAAGCTTTGGGTACAAGTGATTTCTGTTGTTGTAATTGCTCAGTTCTCTTCTCTCTTTTTTCCCCACTTTGTATTGAAACAAAAATCACATACAAAAAGATGTATCTTTGACAAAAAATTTATACATTTTTACAAACAGAACATATCCAATTTGTCCAGTTGATGTCCAGATCAAGACCTAGAACCTTAGCAGCACCCCATGCACTCATCTCAGTCCATCTTCTGGTCACTGTGTCCTAAAGTGAGAGGGATAATATGTTAGTGGATGAGCTCCTGGCTGTGTACCTTTAGAAATGAAGAGAAGAGAGGGTGTCGGATATGAATCCTGTAGTGTTTGCTGCAGAAAAATAAAGTCTCAATTGCAAATGAGGAAGGAGGGCATAAGAACATAAGAAACCCGCATATGGTGGGATGGGGTCATGCATAAACCATGACAATGAAACTTTGTCCAAGTTCATGGACATGGAGACCTAAGAAGTACAAAAGGAACGAGTGGTTCAGGGACCTCCGTTGGAAGCTGAGTGCATCAAACATTGCACCCATCAGACTCGTGCATCAGACATTGTGCACTGCCTGCTGGGACCACAGGTCTTCTCTCTGAAGACACTTCTTGAGTGAAGATTTTCTTCTGTTAAAATATGTATCCAGCCCTGACTGGAGTGCTTAGTTGGTTGGGTATCATCCTGCAAAGCAAAATATCAGTAGCTTGATTCCTGTCAGGCCAAGTGTATGGGTTGCGGGTTGGGTCCCAGGTCCGGGCACCTACAAGAGGCAACTTATCAATGTTTCTTTGTCACATAGATGTCTTGCTCTCTTTTTCACCCCCCTCCCCTCTATCTAAAAATGTATAAGTGAAATCTTTAAAAATCGTTTATCCAATACAAGGCAACAACTGCAACATGAAATGTTCCTATGAGAAAAGAGTTTAAAAATTATACAGATATAGGTTTAAAATCCAGCATTTTAGCTTAACTCAAAAGTATGGGGGGTAGTTCACATTCCTTATTAATAAAATACAATTTACCTCGCAGATGTGTTAAGATAAACTAGATGGGGCTGGACAAAAACGGTTACTGTTGGTATGTTTTCTCCAGCTGCCAAAGGGAATGGAGTACTTTCCATACCAGGTTCCGTCGCCTCCCCCCTCGTCGCTGAGCCTCTTCAAGAAACAGCACTCTTTCTGAATGGTGGGAAGCCAAGCAGATTGCCATTTAGAAATGGAGAAAGGGAAATGAATGTTAGGAGCAAAAAGCAATGGGGGCGGGGTTCTGAGAAGGAAATTCAGGGCCAGGGAAGAAGATGCTGCAGAGTAATGATGGCTTGCGATAGAAGTGGATTTAAAAGGGGGAACTGTTATGTAGATATTCTTAGATAACATATTTGTGTCTCTTCCCCGTATTTTTACAAATGAAAGTAAATGCTTGGTAACATTTTGTAATTAGTTGTTCGTTTGTTTTTTTATGGACTGTGTTTCTTGAACTTGCATAGTCTTCTGAAACAGAATCTTACAGAGCCCTACTTTATAAGTTTTAAAGACATAAGCAGTAATAGTCTTATTAAAAACAGTAAAGAAATAGTACTACAAATGATGAATTCTTTTCTCTCTGGTTAAAGGTATTTTCAAGCAGCTATAATAATAATGACAATAATAATAACAACAGTAATAATAAACATACATAGAGAGCTTTCTAAAATGTGGGCTCATTTCCTCCTCACAACAACACTAAAAGCAAGAACAATTATTTTTTTTATATTTTACAGATGAGAAAATTGAGGTCCTGAAAATGTCAAGTACGTTTCTCGTTGGTTACACATCTGGTAGAGTAATATAACAGGGGCTTGGACCTCGGTAGCTAGTCTCTAGAACTTGTCCTTTTAATCAGCATCCTATGGTTCTAGCAATGAATGACCGCATCACTATAAACAGTAACAGCCTTCCTGGGTAATTACAGGTAAGAGAACAGGTGTCTGGGTATGTACACACTGGGAGTTTATAAAGAAACAAATTTAATTCACATTTAAAATTTAAATTTTAATTTAATAATAAAATTAATTCACCCAAAACCGAACTCCTTTATTCATAAAAATAAATATCTCAAACTAAAGTCAAGTTAAAAAAGTGGATAATGAACTATTTGATGCATGGGCCTTTGCATTGTGATTTTGGCTAACTCAGCATAAAGACACTTTCTCTTAATGTGGAGTGACAACTTCACAAACAACACAGAAGTTACAACCACATTGGACTGAGAGGCCGGCTTCCCCTGTTCATCATTAGAATGTGCAAGAGATGACCAGGGTCATGTTAACCTGGAGACAGAAAGTCACAGTCCACAGGAGAGCCCTTTGATCACAATCACCTTGACATTGCCAACGGAGCCACACCGAATTTTCTCTGGGGCTGTTAGACAGTGCCCCGTTGCCTCTGGTTATCCACTCCTTTGTGAATAAGTTATTTCTCATAACTTTTCTCAGCCTTTCTTTTTATCCCAAATTGGTAGTGATTGTTGACATTGACAAAATACTATTGAAACAAATGGAGGCAGAAATGTCTTCTTCTGAGTATGGATCCCTTGTTTCTTTAAAATAACTTTTATGCACGAAACACCTGTTTATTATCACTAGTGCCAGCGAGGGGACATGCAGAACCACAGGAATATTGCTTCACACTACAACTGAGAGTTGTTATGAAAATAAAACACTTTGAAGGATAAAACATAAAATGGGTATGCAAGTGGGGAAAACAGCTAATTCACAGCTCTCATTAATCGAATGACTCAAATGTGCCAGAAAGACTCAATGTTTATCCTTCTATTTTAGCAATGCGAGACTGGAGCTCCCAGAAATTTATCATTTTGTCCAAGATCACGCCACTAGCAGAGAGAGGTCATTTTTTTAGCCCAGTGCGCTGTGACGCCAAAGCCTGTGATCTTAACCACGCTGTAATAACTTGGAGTATTCCACTCAAGGCTTAAATAGCACAAGTAACACTTTATTGTGTCCAGAAAGAGACATGCTGCATGGTATTTCTTTTTCAATTTATCATAAGGAATGCTAGTCAGTAGATAAAAAGTTTTTAATTCCGAAAGATACTGGGCATTAGACACCTGTGGTTAATTCACTGAGCTTTGTTGGGAAGTGTTTATCTCTAAGGTCTCTTTTATAATAATGCTCATCTCTGAAATCATCTACTTGCATAAACCTATTTTCTTTTTGTATCTTGTTGTGCCTTATCCATGGCAAAGAGACACATTGTCACCGATAACGATTTTATAAAATTTGAAGTAACATGTAGTTCGGGGAAAATCCTGCCTCTGGAGTGGAATACTCTAAGTTCTTTAATGGTTAGAAACATTTTAATTTAATTTAATGCAATTTAATTTGATTTACCAATATATCCTCAAGATTAAAAATAGTTGCTGGGACATAGTCAGTGGGAATTAATTTTTGAACAAAAATTATAAAATGTCCTTCCTCGTGGTGATTATTTTCCTCACAACATCTTTTAATTTAATTTTTAAATGTATCATCCTGGTACTTAAGATTTCAAGCCGAACTTCACCGGATGGGTGGATAATTCCTATATTTCAAAACACAGCAGGGAGGGAGGCAGTAACTCATGCCACACATTATTCAAATTATAGAAAAACGTCAAATCAAATGCTGGTGCTAGAACCTTCCATTTCAAACTGGAAGTCTCCCCAGGTTGACGTCTCTTACTGTGTTCACTTCGTAAGATGCAGAGCTAAGTTTATTTATTTGCTAAGTTTTTCCTGAACAAATGTGGCCCCGCCTTCTGAACACCCAGAGGGCCTCATCTTGGGTGGCAGCCGTGTGGTCAGGAGTCTCGTCAGCTCTGTGAGCACTCAGACTGCCCAGGTCGCTCCGAAACCTCGATTGTCTTTGAAACCATTTCTTTTTGTCCTCTCCAGAGCTTCTTGATTCTTGGAGGACAGAGTAAAACTTGACTGATGATTCCTCTAGGCAGGCACCATTACCCCAAATTAACCTGCTTCCCAAATCGCCCGTAAAGCATTCTCTTACAAGTACAGTTTTCTGCAACCCAGTTCTACTAAACGATCTGAGAAAGAATGCAGAGGGGAAGGTGGGTGTGTGGAGGGAGAGTGCCATATTCCAATAAATTAGAAAATGATGCATGCCACAGTCTTCTCAAAATTAAAATATACAGGGTCCCGCAGAAGTAAGACCTGCTGTGTGTGGTTGGTAGGGTAATAATATGGGTGTAATAATTTATAGTTTTAATTTGAACATTTCACCTAAAATGCCATATGGTGTGCTTGAGTGTGATATTGCTATATTACAGAATCACGTGCTTATGATTTTGTAGTATTGGATTTTGTCGTGGAAAAGCGACATTATTAGTGCCAGACCGTGAATATTGACATATAAGAGGCTTAGAGAACGAAGGGATCTGTTCACTTTATTTAGGTGTGTGTGATTTCCCCAACTTTTTTTGTTCATGCAGCAATAGTTATTCTCCCTGGGATATATGTTGGGCAAAGTTACTCTAAACCCTTGTTGCTCAAAGTGTGTTCCAAGATCCCTTCTGAGGGTTCCTCAAGGCTCTTTTAAGACATCTGGATTCAAAACTGATTTTATATAAACAAACCTTGTTCGTTGTATCGTTTCATGCAGTGTATCATTGTATCAAACATGCAGTGGAGTTTTCCAGAGGCTGCCTGACAGGGGATAACATAAGAGACTGAATGTAGGAGCCGACATGAAAATTTTGCTGTCCTCCATCAGGTTGGCATTAGAGAGACTCCCCCCCAAAAAATGGAGAATGCTGCCCTTCTAACTAATTTTTAGGAAAATATAATTAATTTTGATAAAATTTTTGATGTTACCTTGTAACTTTCAAGAGAATTTATAAATATGTAAAATCTATCCATTTTAGTATCTCATATTATATATATCAATAGTTATAACTGAAATAAGCCATATTTCTTTGGGATCTGCAACAATTTTTAACAGAATCAAAGGTTCCAAGGCCCCAAATTTGAGAATTACTACACCAGCTACCCTGAAAGTGAATATTTATCAGAATAAGCTACATGACAGGTGGTCCTAGAACTATGAAATGGCCCAAAAATGATTTGCAGGAGCATAGAGTAGAGTTAGAGAGGATGGCCATGGCTCAAGAGAACCATCAAATTAGTTGGAATAAATATTCTAAGATCAATTTCCAGTTCTGTCATTTACTATTTTTATTTACCTTTTTCTTTTTTTTTAATTTTGAGGTACCCAGTAATGTTTTGTGCCTTAGTTTTCTACTCTTGGGAAAAAAGAATATTAATTGTGACTAAAAACAAAACAAAAACTAATAACAAAAAATTTTGCTGTGAAAAATAGTGAGACCAATAGAGAAAGATTCCAGACTCCAAATAATTTGAATTCATAGCCCATTCCTATTACTGTGTGAACTAAGGCAACAAATCTCACCTCTTAACACCTCTGTTTCCTAATCCAAAAAAATGTTGGTAATAGAACCCTGGCTGATGTATCTCGGTGGATTGAGCACCAGCCTGCGAACCAAAGTTTCGATTCCCATTCAGAGGACATCCCTGGGTTGCGGGCCAGGTCCCCAGTACAGGGCACTCAAGAAGCAACCACACACTGATGTTTCTCTGCCTCTCTTTCTCCCTCCCTTCCCCTCTCTAAAAATAAATAAATCCTTTTATTAAAAAAGAATGTTGGTAATAAAAACTATTGTTTCTCTCTTAAAATTTATTTATGATTAGACAGTAATTGACACATAGCAAGTCCCAATAGTTGGTAGTTATTATTCTGCTCATTACTGGCAGTGACAAATAATAGGTACTGTTCTGATTAGCTATGATTAGCTATTGATGAGTAATATTCACCCCAAAATAGAGGCTTATGACAATACCCATTTTATGATCTCTCAGAATTTCATGGGTTGGCTGGGGCTCACCTGTTTTCTCTTTCCTGGCCTCATTGGGGGTCTGCCGTGTATTTCAGTCATAGTGGCTATGGCTGGGGTTGAATGTCTTACTGCCCTGCACTCCTCTGTTTGGCCTTTTTTTCCACATGGTGAGTTATACCCCATTGACTTTTGATGTGGCCATTCTCCCTGGCAGCCTCATTCGAGCTTCTGTGGTAGTTCAGGGTTTCAGGAGGAATGAAATGAAGCAGTGGCCCAAACTCAGAAGTCCTAGCGTGTCACCTCTTCCACATTCTAGTAATCAAATCAATCACAGGTTCAAAAGCAGAGAATGTGTCTTCTCTTAAAGGAGTCTGGCTACCACCTATAATTTGTGTCAACTACAAACACTATACACACTGGTTATTTTCTACTATATCAGCATCGCAGGTTCTTTCATGGAGATTTGTCATCCAGGTAACAGCTTTGTGACTATTGGCACCAAGAGAAATCATTTAGTTTCACGCTCAGACTGCACTGTGCTGGACATCACAGAGGGGAATGGGAAGTCATGAACTTCGGCTGAAATGACACACACTGGTCCGTGGAGTGCGGTGGAAAAGGCAGCAGCTTTGGTGTTTGGAACACCAATGTTCAGCTCCTGTTCCAGTGCTCACTAGCTCTGTGTCAGCAAATGCCAGAGTTTGCAGACTCATTTGGGTCATGTGTGCTGTTGGTGTTCCAGCCTCTGTGTCTCTGTGACAAATGACTCCAGTCCTGAATGGCTTAAAACAAGGCAGCATGACTTCCTCGTGGATCTGTAATCTGAACACAGCTCTGTAGGGGAAGTTTTGTCTTTTCTTCAGCTGGAGTGGCTCAAAAGCTGGGGGCTGGCATAGCTGAAGTCTCATTCACTCATGTGCTGGCACTTGGGCTTAAACAGCCAAGGGCTTGAGCTAGGGTCTCTATTTTCATATGGTTAGTGTTGAGTTCAGCCACCCTGAACTCATGGAGGTGAAGTGCTCTGGAGATGGGAAATGAGAGACACAGAGAGAGAGAGGATGAGCTAGTCAAAAATTCTATCGAATTTTTACAGCCTTTTATTTATCACAAGGGAGTTGTTTAATATCAATGCAACTTCAAGGGGTAAGTGAACCAATTCTCACTTTTTTCTGGAAGCAATGTGAAAGAATTTGTGGGTATGTTTTAAAACTTCACAGCTGGGATAGGATGATATCTCATTAACTACCCGCCTATTTCATGAATGTCAGTAGATGCTCACTGCACATTCGTTTCCTCTTTCTCTGCACTTGGTTCACATCCTCCTGCTGTACCCTCAATTCCATTTCTCAAGGTAATCATTTGAAAGAATAAGATATAGCATCATTTCAAGGTTGCCTGTATTGCAGGTTTCCCTGGAACCTTCCGTTGGGGCCCAGGCAGGTTCTTCTGTGCTGGTTTAGGTATTTACCTAACACCAGTCCTCTCAGAAGGCTCTGCAATCTTTTAGAAGAGCTCCTTTGAGGGTGGATGAACTAGGAACTGGCTTCCCTACCAGGAAATCTGCCTCTTCCCTACTTTCTGGCAGGACCACAACTTCCTGTGGGGTAGGGTCTTGATTCCAGGTGGCTCCAATATTAACACGAAGCCCGGAAAGCTCTAAGAACTACCTGATGAGACCCAGCACAAGAGTGTGTGTCAGAATGCAGAGACAGTCTTTGAGGTCTGGAGGATGCTTACTCCACAGTAGACTCTGATTTTAATTCTGCTGCTAGTTAATTGTGCAAATCAGGGCAGAAATCCCTTCCATTTCTTAGATTCACTCTTTTATTTTCCCCTAACTCCACTACCTTGGCTTTCTTGTCAACAACACATCTTTAAAGGTTCAGCTAAAATATAATTGCCTCTATTTTAATTGGATTCTTTCAAAGTGGGATATTTCTTTTCACCTGTGTCCCCACAAAAGTATATACAGACTTCTATTATTAAATTAACAATATTTTAATAATTCCCCTTTGTTTTTTGTCTGTTTTCCCCTACTAGGCTACAGGTATCTTGCTCATCATCTTACCTCTGGTGCATAGCTCATCACTTCTTACATAGCATATGCTACGTAAATACCTATTGCATGGATGGGGGGCGGAAATGGCCTTGCTTATATCATCTGTCCTTTTTCTCTCTTATGACTGCTGTAATAATGCCAACAGGAAAGTAAGGATTAATATGCTTTTTAAAAAGTTAATTCTTAATTCATCTCTCATTGCAATGTGGTTTCATTTATATACTTAATCTTATAAAGTCAATATCAAAAAAGAGTAGCAAAATCATCAGGTGAAAATATAGAAAAATAAACATGCCTATGTGTTTCTACTCTTTGCTGGGAAAAAATAAGTGTGAAATAGTAGGTTTCTTAAGTTCCCTGTTTTCCGTGGAGCCTAGATAAAGTGGTCGTGGCTATTAAGGGAAGAGTGACCAGTAGGTTGACAAGATTTGAAATCATGCCACATAGGTAAGTATTGATAGGCTTAGGGATTTGAGGGTGGGGCTTTTGATTTTTTGTTTTGTTTTGGTTTGTTTTAACCTGGAGAAACAAAGACTAAAGATTCAAACATTCAATGATACTTGCTTTAAATTATGTAGAAGATTGTTGAGTAGAAGAGAGAGTCAAGAATTTTGTTTGGATCTAAAGGGAGAATCCCTGTCAATGGAAGAAAGCTGGAATGAGGAATTATAAAAGGGAAGTACGAACCTGGACTTTGGCATCAGACAGAAGGATTAAACTCTCAGCTCTGCTGTTTACTAGCTGTGCTGTTTAGACAAGCGTTGTAACCTTTTTGAACCTCATTTTCTTGACTTCTGAATGGAAATGATAACAGTAGATACCTCACAGGGATAGTTTGAGGATTATATACAGCAAGACAAATTGTACAGTGCTGAACCAAGTGCCTGACCTATTGTAAAAGCTCAATACATTGATGTGAGGTTGAATTTAATTACATTTACAGATTTAAACTTGGACTTTATTTGCTGTGCAACATGTGGGACTAAGTGAATGTTTGGGGGCCTTATTTTCCCCATCTCTAAAAGGAAAAAAATTGAGAAAGTAAAGTTTGAATATACTTTTCAGCCAAAAAATGCTATTGTTCTCTTCTCAAATAACAAAACCCAGGCCAATGTATGGCATTTGAATCACGTCTTTTTTCCTACCTACGTGGGTGCTCTAGAGTCTCCAACAATGGAAATATCATCAACAACAGAAACATTTGCAGTTCTCATGTGGATCCAGTTTAAATTCTTTCCATCTAGAAACTTTGGTGATAGTTTTAAGTAATCATGATATCTTTGTTTTGATTGAATATTTTGATGAGAATTTTAAAATAAACTATAACTTGGATTCTCTTGGAATTAGAAGCAGGTGACATAATATTTTTATACCTCAAAATAATTTTGATGGGTATTTTGGTACAACTTGCTCAAGAAATTGGTTTTAACATTGCAGCAAGGAAATATGTTCGGTTGCTACCAGGAAAGTGTCCCATGAGGGTTATAGAAAGTAAATTCAGGCTTAACATGTTTGAAGAGGAAATTATTTCAGAGTGTACTTCTTTAAATGCAAATGGAATTTGAAATGGTACATTGGCACTTTCTATCCCAGTGGAATTTTATATTATTTTATCATTCCTCTTCTCTGTCATGTATATAGAGCACCCAGGCAACCAGATGACTAGAATTGCTCCTGTTTATTTTTCAATGTCTAACACATGGCAGTCTTTCTGTAGGCAATAAGGCAAATTGTGATGTCTAAGCATTTTTTAAATCCATTCTGAGTTCTTGGTGTTCACACATGAAAAAAATTTTGAACAATGAGATACCAAGATTGTCTGCTAAAGTGAATTCATGTAATTTGGAAAGAAAGTTCATATACCGTTCATCCCCCTTTTTAAAAAAGGTTTTATTAACTTATTTTTAGACAGAGGGGGAGGGAGGGAAAAAGAGAGGGAGAGAAACATCAACGTGTGGTTGCCTCTGGCGTTCCCCGCACTGGGGAACCTGGCCTGCAACCCAGGCATGTGCCTTGACTAGATATTGAACCAGCAGTCCTTTGGTTCACAGGCCTGTGCTCAATCCACTGAGCCACACCAACCAGGGCACCTCCCTCTTTATGAGTATTTCATTAGGGAGTTTTTTTGTTAAATTTCCAGACACTCACGTTCACACACACTTAGACTCACAATGTTATGTTAATTCCCTACCCACACATGTAAGCTAAAAGGGAACTGAGCTAAAATGCTTGACCTATGATCAAAAAGACAGAGACATCAATGAACAAATTAATTGTGTGACTATTTCATTTTAAGAGACACATTTAACCTTATGTGAATGAACTGTCTTAAACTCCTTTAGATATCTTTTTTTACAGCTACTTTTATATCAATTATAACTCAGTTACAACTAGTCTTAAAATAATTTCTTCTGATGTGAGATTGCTAATATTTCATTAATTTAATAAAGATAATGGATAGAGCATTATAATCAATAATTTAAGCAATAATTACGTTTCTTAAATTGTGATAAGCTTTTATCAGTACCGTGAATATGGATTGCAATATTTTTATTCAGATTTTAAGCATTTTGTTATCTATTACGGGGCTGAAGTAGGGGGCAGAAATTTGTATCAAAATCAACCTGGTGGTCATCCAATAAGTTTTTCTAAACGAAAGACAACTGATAAGACATAATTAAAGAATAATGAAGCATTAAGCCATGAGATATTAAGCCATTAGAGTAGAGATAACTAAAGCTTAGAGTACATACTTGGAAAAGTGAAAAGTTCTTAAAATAAGTAAACCTAAAAGTGTAGTCTTTGTACAGAAAAATGGACTATAGATCAGGCAAAGAGAGTCCAGCAAACATAGTGCGCAAACAGCCAGGGATGGGAGCACTGATACACACAGTAGTTTAAGGTGGGTGATGATAGTCTAACTGACATATACACGAGGGTGGCAAAATAACTTTACCATTGTGAGTATGCAAAACAGAGTTTATTCTTACACTCCTGTTCATTAATTATGGTATTATTTTCCATACAAACAGCTGTAAACCTACATTTGTTCACCTGGTATTTTCAAAATTCCATCTTTACTTGGCTCAGAAAGAGCATCAGTAATGGCCATATTATTTCAGTTTTGCCCTAAATTATTTCTAAAGGCTTGTGAATCACAAAACTAAGAAGACACCTAATACATTTGATATAAGCTACCTACCTCGTCCTTCCCATGAATACATGGACACACACTCCCTCCCACATACCAAATACACTGAGAAACAAATTACCCCGGTCTCTGATATTCCCTAGATTTCTTCTCTAGTGAATCTTTTGACTTGGTCTTTTTACTCGAGTGTTCGATTTTATGACAGATGAATCTTTCAGAGCCTCACATAGCAAAGTGGAAACAGATCTATCGTGAAATGAATTTAAGCCAAAACTCTTCTGCTTTACTATGTAACCTGTGTAAATCATTTCAACTCCCTGAACTCAACCCTCGTCTTTAAGACAGAGATAGAAAATACCTTTTATCCTACAATGGTTTTGAGGATCAAATGGAATGATGTTCATGGAAGGAGTTTTGTCAATGCTAAAAAAGTAACAAAAGCAACAAATCGCAATACCTCTCCAAGTAAACACGCAGGCTCTTCTAAGTTAACAAGGCATCTGCATTAATACTATTTTACTTGGTTGATGTGTTCTCTTTGTTTTACGTCCTACGGCATGTAAAATATTCAAGGTGTCAGTAAAAAAGAAAATAAAAGAAAAAGTATATAAGACGAGCCTATAAAATCACAGAGTAAGTGGCTATTTCCACAGGCACAATAAACATTTTTGTCC
This sequence comes from Sturnira hondurensis, assembly GCF_014824575.4. Classification (NCBI taxonomy): domain Eukaryota; kingdom Metazoa; phylum Chordata; class Mammalia; order Chiroptera; family Phyllostomidae; genus Sturnira; species Sturnira hondurensis. The sequence continues at coordinate 9,013,711 of NW_028073411.1, forward strand.
TGACTTAGATTCACATTTTCTATAACTCAATACTGAAAACTGCCCAAAACATTTTCCCAGCTATATTGAATGTCACCAAATGGTAGAAATGATCACTATTTGAAGGTGGATCTGACTTTTGGAAACTGCTAAACATCAATCAGAGTGAATCCTGACCAAAGAGTTCAGTGATTAAACTGAACAATATCATTGTTTTGTTTAGAACGAAACTGGAGACAACTTTTTATATAGTTAGTTCAAAAAGTACCTCACAGGAAGTTTGAAATCGTTTTGAGGAACAAATATAGCTACATTAATTGCATTACTTTTACTGTTGTGGACATGGAACATCTTTGGGTATAGAGAATGTCAAGATTATTTTTAAAAATCAGCCTCAATAAATCATCGGCATACCCCCTCCTCTACCTCACAGGAAGAGCGCAGCTGCGTGTAAGCGCCAGCAAAGTCATCCACATGAGACAAAGTGCTCTCACAGGCACAGATTTGCAGCCTCACATTTTATCTGATTTCTCCAGAATTTAATTTTGCTCTTGGATTTTATACTCCAACACTACCTGTCTTTTGACACTGAGGACACTGGGGATATGATATTAAAGGAGATGAAGGGCCAGAAGCAGCTGGCACTGGCTGTTTGGGCCGATGCTATGATATGATAGCATCGGACAATCTCTGTTTACAATAAATCTTTGACCCAGGGACTCGCTCTGTGCTCCAGACTCCCCCTCTCAGACATTCAGCCGGCAGAGCTGATACCCTGCCTGGATGCTGTCACCTGGGATTATGCAACTGGATTTTCCTCTGTCTCCTTGTTCAGACTCTTCTAACTGGTTATCACTTGTGTGGCCCATCCTTCTTTAGGTGTTTATTGCACATGAGCTGACTTTCTTCCAGACTTGTCCACCCCAGCACCTGGCCTGCCTCTCCAGAGTCCTCTGGAGGATCTGCACATTCTCCATAGGATGATTTCAATTTCTGAGTCTACTTCTGTAATCGGGACACAATTTGGGCCTTTATCTTCACCCTCCTGTCTTTCAGGATTAAGACTTTATCCCAACATAGATTACATCTGCCTAAACCCTGCACCTTTCCATGTTATCTGTTTCTCTTAGGGATTTGAACCTGACCGGATAGTTCCGCTGCCCCTCCATCATCCACAGATCCTTATCGTGTTAGATGTTGGCCAGCTAAGACAGAGCTGAATAGTGGATTTATACAGAGATGTACAAAAGTTTCACTAGTGGAATGACTATAAATTGAGGCAAACTTCTTATAATTAAGGATAGCTGCTATCTGTTAGGCACAGTACTAGGTGATCTAAGTGCCCAGTCCTTTAATTTTCAAAGTGATCCCACATACTCATTCAATAACAACTTGTTGAATGAATAAATGCTGGTTTGCAGTCACTGGATTATTCATATCAGGCTACTCTACTCCTGACCTCTGCATTAAGTGTTTGGGAGACTTAGGGGCAAGATTGTCTTCCCAGAGAAGGAAGGAGTTTGGGTCAGCCATGAAATACAGGATGAACCTACACTTAGGCCATGAAGCTCAGTGGCAAACACAAAAATGAGATATCAACACAATTTCTGGTTGGTGCCAACACTTCAAGAAGGGTTACTACGGGGGAAAGAGACGGTAAGTCGGGAAAGCAGTCACCCTTTGGTGAAAGGTTACCCAGGACTTGCCCTAAACTCATTAGACATAATGCCTGGAGTAACCTGGGCAGTTTTATACATCTTCAACTAAAGACTCCATTCCTGGATGGTGCTTTGTCTATGGAGGTTACACCTGCCTGCAGGAGAAAGTTTTGGTGTCTCCTCTCAGAGTCAGACCAGGAAAGTGTCCTAAGAGGCTAACATTGCCCTAAATATCTCATCCATCCTTGTTATTGATTTTAGAGATGTTTTCCTGGTATAACCTAGACTCAAGTTATTTTGTATGCTAATAATTTTATATTTACTGTAATTGTTACAAAGTTATCCTTTATTTGGTTTGTTTAATGATATGTGATACGCATGTGGCTGGTGGCCTCAAAAAGAGATATGTAAGCAGAGTTTAGAGAAAGAAAAGGATAAATCAAGCTTATTGCATGTCTCCAAATGAGATCACAAGCCATTTAATGATACGTCAGTCTGTAAAATCATTATTATTACTACTGTATAAATGAGAAAAGTAATTTTTTGGAAGTTCAAGAAAATCTTCCAAAGTCAAACACTTAGCAATCATTAGATGAAATAGTTTAGAGCAGTATTTTTAATACTTGACTAATATACTTTTTAAACAAAAAAAAAAATCCAGACCCTTCACAAGGCCACCCTCCACATGCACCTGTTGCTGTCATTTAAGTGATTTATTTGGCAGCCAAAGTAATGATAAATATAAGGGTACATTTTGGCACTAAAATCTCGAGACCTTATTCTGTTTGATATTTTCAATAGAATGACACTAAATATTTTTACATTGTTTTAAATATTATCTTGAAAATAAAATAAGTTTTTTTTTTTAAATCTTGTTGAAACAGATTAACATGACTTTAAAATCCTGTCAGGGTCTAGAAGACATATTCCATTTCTCCTAAGGCATAGCTGTTTTGATCTGAGAGTTGGGATTTCACCCACCACAGGGCTTGATGACTCTGGGGTCCATCTCTAAGCACAAACTTAGAGGGGTCTAAACCACTTAAATTGCTCTTACTCCAACTTCAAAATGTTATCCCTGGTTCTCGTGATTTTCTTCTACATTACAAAGCCAGGCTCTGGAAATTCAACGAACACAGTAAGTTGAAATTTTACCTTTGAAGATTTCACCGTGGAGTGTTTAAAGTTCTCAGTGCGGGGCTTCTGAGTTTAGTTTCTTTAGTGGAAGTCAAGAAGTACTTGCTCCTTATAGTTACTTTGGCACTAACCTTTGCACGTCCTTCTCCAACTGACACGTTTAGCAGGGAAGGCATCTTTCCCTTGAGTCCAGAGTTGAAGGGATCACCATAAATGTGACCAAACAGCTATTGGTTATCATAGACCTGATAATGTAAGTCCCAAACTGACATGGTTCTTGTCACCGGCGGGGGGAGATTACTCGGGAGTTCAAAGCATACACTTGCGAAGAATGCTGTGTGCAGACTGCTTAAACATAATAATAGAAACCACCAGGAGATTAAAAGCACAACCTTGAACTCCCAAGAACTGAGAGAAAGGGCACATAACCTGCATTTGCTGAGCACTTATCATTATGCTCTGTAATTTTATATTGTATTTAATCCTTAGACCAATCCTGTGGAATGGGAATTATCCCCATTTTACAGATGAGGAAGCTAAGGTTCGAGGAATTCCACACATAGTCAGTGACGAGGCTGGGTACGTAACCCAGGTGTCACTGGCACTAAAGCCCGGGCTCTTTTCCCTTTGTCCCCATTTCCACTCTCCTGAGGGGAATGGATACTAGTGCAGGGCGTGCATTTGCAGTCCATAGTAATTCTGAGCACAGGCTTTTTCTTTTTCCTCTGAACTGCTCTGAAATCAACACCAACCCTTGGTTTCTTTTGTTTCACTGTCCTTTTTGGTAGAAAGAAGAGGGCATTACAGTTCCATTCTGCAGGTCATGGTCCTGGATTCAAAGTGTGAAGGGAAAACTGTCATAAAGTATCTTCAAAGAGAAGAAATATCATGGAGTTAAATGTTTAATTATTCAAGAGACCTAATTACATTCAGCATTAAATGTTTAAGAAAATGGAAATAAAACAAACCCAGCTTTTTCCAGGAAAAAGGTCTTAGTGCTACGCCAAATTTAACTCCAGCTGTTCCTCCAGCTAGTGTGAATGTGCTCTGTTCTTTTTCCTCATGTGACAACAAAAGGACACATGTATCCTCTCTTCCTCTCTCTGTAGCCTTATAGCTGAGATAGCACTATAATCACTGCCGGGTGATAACGCTTTTCCTTTCATGTCAGGCACTATGGGAAGAGGAGAGTAATGCAGCACGCATACACTGTCTTCAGAATGACACGGGACTATCGGTACATAACAATTCCCATCAAGTAATTCTCTGCCTTGAATTTGCTACTTGGTCCCAATTGCTGAGCCATCTCCGATGATGCCGCAGTGCATTCTGTACTAACTAATACAAGAAGGCGAGTGATGATGGCCAGGGAAGGAAGGAGAGCACAGAGTGACACTTCGTCTCCAATTCACGTTTTTCTCCTGTAACACCCTACTATCTCAGAAGGTGCCAAGTCTGGAAAGCTGAAAGGAACTCCCTATGAGCAATAATAGTGATGATAATGGTAACAGCTGTCACGAGCTTAGACAGGCACAGTATCGAGTCTTTATATGTTCAACTTGAGACTTTTGGTTCTTAACGAAGCTCCCATTTCTACCCTCTCCCTTTTTTAATAATAAAGAAAGTTCAGCATAATTTGGTCACTGGCTCAGGGTTCAAATAGCTCTGAGGGAGAAAACCAGGAATGTAGATCTTCATTACTTGAAAGTTCATGCTGTAAATCCCCAAATAATATCGCTCACAGAGGTACTGACCCAGCAGTCTAGTTTTGCCCTATTTTTATGATTGTAAATTATTATTCTTAAATCTACTATTGACTGTCATTTGTATGTGAGTGTATGTGTACATTTGTATTTTATCCTTTTATGTAAGATAACCAATCAATACAACAATTCTTCAATATCACTTTAATTTTCCACTTGTGGGAACTAAGGATGCTCCGAACTCCCGACCCCTTCCCCATGGAGCAGAGTCAAGCTCAAATTCAGGTTTCTTCCTAGCCAAATCTGTTATACATCTGTAATTTCTCATTGCCTCAGGACAGACTCATTAGTTAACTATACAGTGACTCCTTAATACCTACCGGGTCAGGTAGTGTTTAAGATTTGCATGAGGTTTGCTCAATTCAAAGTCATCCTATTTGGTAAGCAAAACAGGCCACTTAAGATTATTCATTAGAATGGCCTCTAGAGATTTTTGGCTTCTCACCTGACTATTGAGCCTGTATCCTTAAGCCCTTGACTCACGTTTTCACCCCTTTACTTGAGCAACAAACAGGGTCATTGATAAATGAACTGACTGAAGAATTTGATCTCACTGGCTACCCCGTACTCTGCCTCAGGCCAAACCACCTTCTGAACACTCTGCCTAAAAAAGCAGCTGGCCTCCACTGTTGCACAGAAACGTTTCTGACTGAGAATCAAGAGACCTGGATTCTGTTATGGACTTGGCTGTGAAACAGCAAAGTGACCTTGGCAAGTCACTTGACGTCTCTAAACCTCACTTGCCTCGTCGGCAGAATGAACGTTTTGAAATAGATGATCTTTGCACACTCTTCTAGTTCTGAGGGTCTATAAACACTCTTCTTTCTGGCCTCCTCCTGGAACAGGGTTGCTGCTGCCATTCTGACGTTGTTACTAGAGGGAAAAGAAGGAAATAATGGGAAGTAATTCCACTGCGTGGCTGCCTCTGAGCTCTGAACGAAATCAGTGAGTTGCTCACAAAGGAAGTGACTTTCCAGTATTTGGTTTCTTGAAGGAGTCAGTTCAACACTTCACATAATATAGGTCCTTTCCTCTGATTACTTATTCAGGACAAGCTTGGTTTCCAAGACTCCTCCTGCAATTCTTAGGCCTTCCTCCGTGCTGCCTCCCCTCCTTAATGACTCTGCTCTCTGGGTGACACTATCGCTGCCATCCCCACTCTCTCCCTGTGTCTTTCCACTCTATCACCCTCACCCACAGCCTCTGGATAAAGCCGTTATCAGGCTCACTGGCACTTCCACAACGCCTGTCAAGCAAATTCCTGGTGCTGTGAGGTCGGTGTGTCATCCAAGCTCCAGATAAGCTGCCTGGCTGGTGCAGTCTTCCACCTGGGACACCCGCAATGGCTTTTTCTAACTGCTCGTGAAGAGCCTTGTCTGTAATGGCAGTATCTCAGTGAGGGTGGGAATGATTTATTCAGGGAGAAGTGAAGATTAGACAAACTCCTTGTCATTTCACAGAATGAGCCCTGGGAGAACACAACGAGGAAAACGGGGCTTTAAGTATTTTATTCTTAAAGGACAGAATCCACATCTACCTACTGATCTACCTACCTCCTGCATTTCCCCTCCCCTCACTTCCTTTCATGCACATCTATTGCACACCTACTATGTGTCTCACTGTGTTTTGACCTAAGGATACAGGAAAAAAAAGTTAGATGTCATCCCTGTCCTCATAGTGTTAACAGTTTAGTCTACCTCCATTATAGCACTGAATGCATTCTGTTATAAATAAATAGTTTTATGTATGTTCCCCAGTAGACTGCGAGGTTCTAGAAAAGAGAGGCCCTGTCAAAATCAAGTTTGATCTCAGTGGCTGCACACAATCTCTGGTATATAGCAATGCTTAGTAAATATTTATAATTCTATAAAACATTGATCTGTATACGTGTATACAGACATATACACAGCTCTGTTGATGTCTCACTCACTTTAAAATAATATCCAAATGCCTCACCAACTTCTACAAAGCTTTCCTTGATCACTCCTCTGCCTCACCTTTGTCTATTTCTACTCGTACTTGTAACTTTCCTTGTGTTCCCTAAGCAGGTCAAGTTCTTATTAACCAAAGACCTTTGCGTATGCTGTATACACTCTGCCTGAAATGCTTTTGCAAGGGAGCAAATCATAGTGAGCTGTTCTTTGTAACTCTTCTCTCAGTTCAAATGGCCTTCAGCTACCACCTGCTCTGTGGTTTCTCAGCCTCACTGAGTGGTTCTCTATCTCATTGTTCTGACAGATTTCCTTCAGAACACTTGTCATTAAATAAAATAACTTACCTGTCTCTAACTTGGCAAGTCACAAGCTTTCTGGATTTTTTAACCTACATATAAACCTAGAAAAATAGACTCAAAAATTCCTTCAGCTCCTGGAGCTCTGAAATCACACCACCTCTTACTGGAGAATCCATGAAGAGGAGAGCAGAATTATGCTCAATTTTTAATTTTTTAAGCCACTAACATATTTTATATACAACTTAAGTGAAAGATAGTTGCAGATCGGAGATGAATTAGCCACTTCCCTCAGAGGGGAAGTTCTCAATTTATTATTTATTTAATGTTCTATTTTTTAAATATTGCTTCATTTACTAAGCTTTTGCTAATGATTTTCATAAGAATATATCACCCATTCTTCTGGTTCCATAGTTATTTTTTCTTGTTGCTCTTAAAGTTTTTGATTTTCTTTCTCTCTCTCTTTTTTTACAATTGTTTTCTTTTTTCTTTATCACTTACGGACATAATGTATAAGGGAAGGAGGGAATATCCCTCACATCAAGAACAATAATAAAATATTCTGAATACACAGATGTAAGAATAGTGTCTGGCTAGGAATACTGTGAAGGTGAGCGGAGGGAGGCAGGATGTGAACTGTGGTTTAACTTAGGGCAGTGTTTCAACAGTTGTTGCTAAAACCAATCTCAGCAGAGGCCTTTGTTTTAAGTAAATCTAGAAGGCAGGAGATTTCCAGCTGTATGGAGAAAAATATGGTGAAATCATAGTTTAAATACTCAAATGAATGTTCAGCTCTATATCTTTTTGAGTGCCTGCTGTGAGGATACAAATATAGCTCTTCCCTCTACTCCTTTATAAGAAAGGAACTTATTAATCGTGCAATTAAATATATGGCTGAAGATGGTGTAACTTAACAGAAGCAAATATAACAGTGTGTCTAACAGTGTCTGGGTCAAGCAGGTTTTGCTAAGGAAACTAAGGGTTGAATTGGGTTCCAAATTGCTTTACTTACACAATTTTCTTTTTATATCCTCAGCAACAATACGAATTTTCTGTATTTCACTTCGGATACTTGGCATTAATGTGCTTTAACTACTGTTGTCTTCTCTCCTTCAGTATTTCTAAGAAAGGATCTAGTTAATCCAAGTACCTTGACAAGTGCCTTAAACAACACTTATACAAAAATCTGTCTTAGGCCAAGTCGTAGCCTGACCCTCATTGTTGGGAAAACTCCTCGTCTACACCTGTTGTGGGCTCATTTTGTTTCCCCCAATGGGGAAAGTGACCTTTTATGTGTGATGAGCCTTCACATGGAGGTGTATGGGTAGACGGTTCTCCAGCGAAGGCATCATGGATGTCTGAAATGGGTCTGGAAGACTGACTACCTAGAGGAAATTGTTCTGGAACTAAGTTCCAATGGGTAAGACAGAAGTGGTGTGCAGACAGGTCTGAAGAGGGGCAGAAAAGCAACATGAGCAAAAGCCTGGAAGTGTAGGACCGCACCAAGAAGAGGAAAATTAAACCAGATAACATAAAACTGCATATCATTGACAAGCACATAGCACAGTACCTGATATATACTGACCTCTCAAGTATCCATTTATGCATCAATTTATTTGTCTGGATAGAACTAAGACAAGAGCATGACCATGCACCTATCCCTGAATTGCATACTACTGATAATCGTATCATTTACCTACAGGAGGTTGGGAAGGAACTATAGTTTGTGCTATATGTAAAGAGTGCATGTAATGCTACATGTGCTATATGTGTAGTTTGCCTACTGATAAAGAAAGACTATGACAAACCATTTGCTTTAAAGTGTAAAAAGCAGCTAACACTGTAGCCACCCAAGTGTATTTGCATTTTACAACATTGAAATGAAGAGTGTGACATTCTAGGTGACTGTCTTCAGAACTTTTCGCTCTCTAGGCTGAGTCCAGATTCAGGAGGGACATTCCCCTGGCTCCTTTCCTGGAATGGGTGGATAGGGTTGCAGTTATGTATCTGGAGATAAAACTCCTCTAAAGCCTTGAACGTGAAGTTCTTGTTTGAGAAGTAGAACAAAAAAGTGAAAGAATGATGGGTCCTTATCTATTTCTTGTCTGTCATGCATTTATCAGAGCTCAACAATAGGACAACAGCTAGATTATGAAGAGTGGGATCGCATGCCCCAGCTCTGTGCACAGTGCTTTCAGGATTGAGTTGCCAGGCAAAATACAGAGTGTACAGTTCAATTTCAAGTTCAAGCAAGTGATGAATAAGTTGTTAGTATAACTATGTTTCATGTAATATTTTGGGTATACATACACTAAAATGGAATTTTTTGTTTATTCTAAATTTCAGATTGAATTTATTGGATATTATCTATTTGTGTTTGCTAAATCTGGCATCCCACTCCAAGATTAATCTTGATGACTGAACAAATGATTCCAGTTGACCCAGACAAGCATGGGTGCTCTGTCCTTTAAAAGAGAATATTCATGATTTAAGCTTCAACTAGTGTAAATCACACCTGGTATTATTTTGTTTGGTGATGCATTAATTACTTCTCTGGCTATCACAAAGGAGAGGAGCCTGAATGGGCAAATAAATAATAAATCCATCTGCAATCTTTCTGTCTCTCTCTCCCCTTCCCTAGCCCCAGCTGACAACTCTATAAAGAAAGAATGTGAATGAAGAACATGAAGAATAAAATTATCTGTCTATAATCTATCTATCTACATCCATATCTATATATTTGAGAAACTTAATAACATGAGTAAGAATTACTTGAGATTATCTGGTTTCCCTTTAATGATAGACCTTTGGAGATGATCTAATGATGATAGTAAAAGCAAATGCAGTAATACCAAAAGTGTTTCCTTTGTACAGGATTCCTGAAATATTGTTAGAAAATAATTAGGTTTTTTGAACAACAAAAGAAATTATACTGAAATAATTTTCCACTTAATATGATGGATCATGTGTGTGTTTGTATGTATGTATGTATGTATAGTTATGTGCCATTGAGTTGGCCCTGACCCAGTGAATGAGTGGTGTCCACAATGTCCTGTCTTCAACAGTTCTGCTCTTGTAGACTCATGCCAATGGCTTCTTTGACAGAGCCAACCCATCTCATATCTGGTCTTCCTTTCCTGCCACCTACTTTTTCCAGTGTTAGTGCCTTTTACCTCCAGTGATGTTTGAGACTATTTGCTCTAGGACTCACTCTGTCTTTCTGGTCATCCAGGGTGTCCACATAGACCTATTCCAACACCTATTTCAAAAAAAAAAATATATATATATGTATATGTATATATGTATGCATATATATATATATATATATATATATATATTTCCTATTGACCTTCTTCACTGTCCAGCTTATGCAACTATACATAGTAATCGGGAATACAGAGGTCTGGATGATCTTAGCCTTGGCCTCTACTGACACATCTTTGCTCTGGATCTATACTAATTTTTCTTACTGTTGCTACTCTGAGTCTCAGCCTGCTCTTGATTTCTTGACAGCAGTCTCTGTCTGAATTGATAACTGAACCAAAGTAAGCTAAATTGTCAACAACTTCAATGCCTTCATTGTCTATGTTAAAGCTGTGTGTTTCTTCTGTAGTCATGATTTTTATCTTCTGCCAGTTCAAATGCAGTCCTTCTTTGGCACTTGCTTCTTTCACTTCCATTAGGAGTTATTTCAAATTACTACTACTACTAATAACAACAAATCATATACTGGCAAAAAAATTGGTCTATTTGCCCAGCAGGAAACAACTATTCCAATCAAATTAATTTACTTACTTAACTGATAAATGTACAAAAAGCAACCATTACTTAAGTGATTTGGGGGAATCTGGGTTACTCAATGGAAGATGTTAGATGATGGACAGTGAGGTAGCAGCATAAACAAAATGGTATTCATGTTAAGTGTACTGCAGAAAAACGCAGGTGCTAAAGACTTTGTCTAGTAACTTGCAAGATATTGAAAGAAGCTAAACTAAGTCTCACTTAGGCAGGGGTTGATTTATTTGGCTTTCAGTCAGAGCTGGTAGCCTTAACATTTTCCATAGAGTCGTCACCTTCTCTCATAGATGTAATTGTCGTCTCTCTGGGCGCAAGACACTGATCTAACTGTTTAACTCCCGAGAAAGCAAAACCCATTCACTTCCATTCCATGGCATATCTCCTTTCCTTTAAACATGAGAAAACAGTCTTCAATCTTAAAGAATCCCTTTAACATTGCAATTCAGATCAAACTTGCATAGAGTTTTGACTGCTTCATAAAGCATCCAGAACCAGTTAAGAGATTTTACTCATTTCCCAAGGTGATACGAAACAATGACCATGGAAAATTTTAGTCATTTCAGATTTCAGATATCAGTTGTAGAAGGAAATAAAACTCCTTCATCACATAGGCTTTTTTAATCCCTCCCGATTACCCACTGATCAAAATTAAAAGACCCCTTTCCATTTTCTTTTAATGTTTCCTATGCATTTTCAACAATACATTTTTGTGTACATATACATATTTATGTATGCATACACACATTCATGCATATATATACACTCATCAATATATACATTCATGCACATATATATATATATTCATGCATATATATACACATTTATGTGTCTATATAGAGACATATCTGTATATGTATATCTACATATAAAATATAAGGATGGAAGAAGTCCCATTTCATTACTTGTATCAGTGTTCCTACATCTTTGCTGTACTTTGTTGTACTATGTTGTACTTTGTTGTACTATGTTGTACTATGCATAAATGCAGAGTAGTCGAAATCGGGAAGCTACAAAAGTCAACTGCCAGGCCCAGCCAGAGTGGTGTCATTTTTTTAAAATCTCTGTTTGCTATACACATGGAAAACACTGTTGGAAAATTTTGAGACATACACACACACACACACACACACACATATCCACATGACACATAGTTTCCTAAAGTAATGATCATGCCATAAGGAATGGCTTTGTCAACACTGAATTGCACCATGAATTCGTTTTTGACAGAGATAAACCCACTCAAGAATTCCAAAACGCATGCGTGATAAAGGGAGGGGGCTTTGGAGAAAGCATCAAGACTACACAAGTACTAAAAATACCGAGGTTAACTGAATAAACATTATGAAAACAAAATTTAGCCAAGGGAATAGAAGGGAAGTAGCAAAAATACTTCAAAGAATGCCTTACTTTCATGAAAAACAATGATACGATTAGCATCAGTTTTCTACCCTAGAGGTATTTTTTCCCCAGCATTCTTTTGTACATTATTCATATTCTAAACAAAAAGGGCTAAGCCGGCTTCAGGCTGATTGGTCGTTGTGTCGCAACCAGGTTGTTTTGATGCTGCTTTTATGTTCATTTCAATAAAGTTGCCTAAATGGAACATGAACAGGCGATGCACAGAAGAAACACACATAAAAAAATACAGACGTGAATAACTGTTCATCCTTGCCAAAACTCAGACATGGGGATTAAAACAATGGAACACTAATTTTTACTCACCAAATTAAGATTTTAAAAATAAATCTTCAGTAATGCTGAAGGTTACTGAATGTGTGCTGTGATAGGCGGTTTCATAAGCTATCTGTGGAAATAAAAATAAGTATACATTTTCTGGAAAACAAATTGGCATATGTACGTAGAATATTAAAAAATGTTTACACTCTGTTATGCAGTATTTTCATCTTTAGGAAACTATCTGAGCAAAACAATCAGAAAAAAAGTGTATATACTAAGGTTGTTCCTGTAATTAGTTATTATAAAATATAATAAAATTGGTTATTACAAAATATACTGAAAACAAATAGAGTACACATCATTAGGGGAGGTTTAGATAAATTTTGTAGTGAATACGGTGGTACCTTGTGTAATTTCTCAAAAAATATTTATGGCCAGTGAGACATGCATGCAAAATAAAATTAAGCTGAAAAAGGAGCTGAAGTTTTATATTCAGTGTTACTCCAGAGCTGAGACATGTGGGCGTGCATGTGTGTGTGCATGTGTGTTTGTGTGCCCGTGCATCTGTGTCTCTCACATTCATAGCAGGAAAACATGGGGGAAGACAATACTGAGCAGGAACAATGCTGTCTGTGGTTTCGGCACGGTGTGTGTGTTTAACAACTCTTTGTTTTCCAAAATTTTCTGGATTGAGTGTGTAACAGTTCATGAGAAAATATATTTAAATAGGTCTAAGAGATTGATGTTATAATGTTATGTAAAAAAAATCCTATGAACCAAACTAAGAGAAAGTCTTAATATATGTAAATGATGGATCAGCTGGGATGTGGAAAATTTCTAATTAAATGACTGAATAGCATTGCTTGCTTCCTTCATTCTGTCTTCTACTACGAAAAAGAATGTTGAATTAGCAAATGTTTTTCTCATAATTTTATAAGGATTTGAGTTTAGTATGAGTTTCTTTAACTTAAAAATGTTAATATAATGGCATCAATGTATACAACCAAGTTTTGAAACAGTTTCATTAAATGAGAGCATCACCCTTTGCAGTTAAGGCTCAAAATATGCATTTTGTAAGGTTTAGAAGTTATAACTTATAAAGTGACACTTAATCATTAGAAATATAAAAATTATAAGTTTCTTATAGCTTAGAATGTAAATCACACAAATTGTATCTATATTTTTTAAAATGAGTATTTTTTTCATCTTATCACTTTTTGACTTTAAGAATAATGAAAAATATTCGCTTCCTCTGTAGTATGTTAGAGTTTCATTTACACACATAATTCATTGAGTCAATCAAAAACAGTAATTAAGAGAATTTAAAAAATAAAATGAATTATACTCAAGCCTCTTCATCAAACAAATGAAAAGAGTCAAATATTTTCTCTGGACATTAAGAACAAAACATGTTCATTTTTATTAGTAATTTGGTTCCAATATATTGGAACAACTTACTAAGTCACAACAACCTCTAAGTCACATTCAATCTTCATGCTATCATTCATCTCGCCATTGCATATTATACAGGACTCACGTAGTTCAAATCTGAGGTTTAAATTTGTACCACAAAATGGCTACAATCTCAGTTGAGACTCAGAATGATGTCCATTTGAAAGTGAATGTCAACTCCTTCATTTATAAATGTTGCTTTTCAGAAGTTCTTGAGCCTTCTTAAACTCCATTTCTCCATCTACAACACTGGACCAAAAATATACCTGCCACATTATGTTGTAGAAAGATATAACGAGGTGGCACCTGCAAACTTTTAATCCTGTACTTGACACTTTTCCAAACACTCAATTAATTATATCCATTACAGTATATTAATAAAAAATAGAACAGTGTTTCTGGAAACATTAGAATCTAAATGCCATACATGGCATTTAAGATGAGTTTTTTTTTCAAAAATGTTCCCTCCCAGTAAGTGCAAGCCTGTACATTTGTCCCTTTGTACTAATATGTCAACTTTTAATCACTCTCCTAGGAAGAGTTTTAACAAAACTCACATCTGAGCATTCAGAAATAAAGTGTTCAAAGAACCCTATCTGGAGAACAAGAGCAATACATCTAAGTGGCTTCCTGCTTATCTCTTATCACTTTGTTCTGGGACTTCTAAAACTTTATCTTTGCAATAGTAAAAGCAAGCAAACAACCAAATGGAAAAAACTACTCATTGCTATAGAAAAGAGGTCAGTGATTCTTAATGTAGCCCAGGAGCTTATTCCAATTTAATTTTTCATAAATGCTGCCATCTAGTGTTCAGTAACCCAACTTTTATTACTGACCTTAAAAACACATTGTCAATGTTCCCGAGTTGCACAGGCGAAAAGAGCACCAAGTCAATGCACTTCACGTTCCCAAGTATTTTAAAGGGACCTCGCATACCTGAAAGTAATGTTGAGGTGAGAACAATCATGGTAGCTAAACCCCAGCATTGTATGTTACTTTTGTATGTTACATTGTCACATGATATACCAGGTCTGTCCAGAGGGTATCCAGCCATATAATGTGAAATATAGAGGCATTTATTGAAGAAGATACAAGATACAAGAAACATTGTACATGAGACAATGACACTTCAGTCCCTTTCAAGGTAGGCACCTTGGGACCTCACACAGCTCTCCCAGCATCTCTCCCACTGTTCAAAACACTCTTCCAAAATCCTTTGTTGGAAATGCCATCAGCCACCCCATTATATGATCTTGAATCTCATGAATGGTATGAAATCTCTTCCCTTTCAAAGGTGATTTTGGTTTTGAGAATAGCCAGAAGATGCAGGGCACCAAATCTGGGCTATAGGGGGGTTCATTGGTGCAAATCAAGTCATTAGCAACTGCAGCCCGACGTTGCTTCTGCCTGGGAGCAGGAGCTGCAGAATGAATGTTGCCACGACACGTTGCATCAAAATCACAGATGGGGTAGTTTTTGGAATTCCCGGATCAGCTTCTACTTCTCGCACTGTCAGCCACCTGTCTTTGTTGATTGCAGCCGGTACACATTCACCATTCTCAGGTGGTCTGCTTGTTGCAGACCTTCCAGAATATGGGTCACTTTCAACAGATTCTTGGCCACCTTTGAAGTGTTTTTGCCACACTTTTATTTGCACTGCACTCATTGCATCATCCTCAAAACCTTCTGAATCATCCAAATAGTTTCCATGGAGGGCTGTTCAAGCTTAACACAAAATTAGATGCAGATTCATTGTTATATTCACTCAGTCATTCTGAATGCATTGGACAACAGTACACATACTCACTCAATGGTGTCTACACCCTCAGTGACTAGTACAGTGAAATCATCGTTGTTCACACATGCACATTCCAGTCCACTCTCTTTGGCTGCCAGGTTAGATGTTGGGCAAACAGTCTAGTTATAATAACAATGACTGGAATTTTTCTGGACAGACTTTGTATTGCTCTGTGAAATATAAATGCACTGTGATTCTCCCTCTGTTCCTCCCTCCCTGCCTTTCTCTCTCTCTCCCTCCTGGAGCATTTTTAGAAATGCATTTCTCTTCATTGTACCCCTGGTTCTTACCATACTTGTCACCACAGTTAGTGCTCAGTGAAATGCATCCTGCATATGACATCATGACTAATGTTTATATGCCTGGGACTGTTTGAAACAGTCCTTATATATCATCTCATTTAACTCCTACAACCCTTGAGGAAGGTTCTGTTAGCATTTTCTTCTGCACTGAGGAACCAGAAACCTAGGGAGGCTGAGTAAACTTTTTATGAACATGTAGCTGGGAAGTGGCCAAGCCAGGATTTGATGTCAGTAGAGACTGATTCAAGAGTTCTCACATTCAACCATTTGTGGCCAATTATCAAACTTGCAAAAATGGTTTAGCGCTCAGAATACCTACAGCTCAGCACATACTGGGGTGGCCAAAAATAGATTTACAGTTCTTCGTATGGAAAGAGACATGCAGGCTGTGCTTATTACAAAAGCTTTATTAATTCAAAAGAATGTCACAATGCAACTATAAACCTACTCAGTTTTAATTGATAATGAGAATTGAGAGGTAAACATGTTTGAAGTTGTTTATCATCTTTGGAAGATATTATCACTTCCAAGAATTCGAAACATGCCGTGAAACTGAACTATGACTGTCAAGGGCAATTGAAGCACCTTGTCACCAGTTCACAAAGTGGAAACATGTATCTTGTTCTAGCCCCAAAGCGAATAAACACTAACAGGTTAGATGTTGGATTTCAAGCTTTTCTAAATAAGTTGTTGCCTCCGGAACAGAAATTGCATGCAGAAACATGACAACTTAACTACGCATGTGCTTTGCTTATTTAAATTAGTGATTTATAAATGTGAATTTAATTGCATCATATAGTTTGTTTTATTATATTAGTATGTTATGAAAAAAATTGTTTCGATGTAAATATTTTTCCTTTTTCTTCTACACAGACAGACTTCTAAGCTTGGGTAACTCAGGTAAAAACTTGACATGAGATTATTAATGCTAAGTGATAGTGTTACAGAACAGATACACCATGGCTTGTACTCCAGAGGATGGTATACTAATACCATCTGGAACACCTACTGGGCTGGATCATCCCCTGCCCATTGGAAAGACATTTCTCAATGTCAGAGATCTGTGAAAAGGAAAGGAGATGTTTATTTAATGCTATACAGACTTAAAGTAGTAACCTAACATCATCATTAAAATATCAAAGTTCTTTAGGATATCCACCTATGCACACAGCGCTTTCTTCCCCCCTGCCCTAATCCAGGGTACCGTAACCCAGTAAAAGAGCACACATCTGCGTTTCAGGCCTCTGGCACCGTCAGCTGTGTCACCATCCAGGCAGGATCTCCAACTAATCCAAAGTTGTGTGTCACCTTCTCATGGTCCACTGGCAAGAGTTCTTTGTACTTGTTTTTCCAGGCAAAGTCTCTCCTGCTTCCCAGGTCACGCAGCCAAACAGAGCACCCCAAAGCCACATGGGCCTCCTCTACCAAAGCTGCAGGGGTCCACACTCTGCCAAAAGTGCTTGGCTTTCTCCTTCAACTGGCTGCAGTCCCATTTTGGCAAAGCTGCATGGTTCTCCTTCACCTGGCCAAGAGGGGGTCCTCACTCTGCCCAAAACTGCATGGCTCTCTCCTCAATGGCTGCCGTGTCTGGGTTTAAATCCCTGAGCCAATCTTCCTCTGTACCCCCATTTCTGACTCCTCCCACGTCACTTACACCTGCCAGCATTCCTGTATTATTGCAAGTTTACTGGGCTGCCATCGTGAGTCTGGGCAGGTATGGCCCCATGTCCTGGAGCCAATCTTCTCCAAGCTCCCACGAAGGCACTGTAACTCAGGGGACCTGAGTTACATCTTGGGGGGAAATGACTTTCACCTCCCTGGATCCAAGCCTGGCCACAACCATTTAACACATCCAAGTGACCTGCCAAAAGCTATAGCTACGTTAAATGACCATGCCGTGGATTAGCTGCAAGGCTGTGGCTATACAAAACAGCCCTGCGTGTTCCTGCTCCATGTGTCCCTTCCCGCAACTCACACCTGTGGGGGAAGGGGTGGGGACATCTTATATGTGTCTCCAATTATTCCTATACACCTTGAGTTCTGGACACCATTCCAAATCCCTTTTGGGGCCCCCCTCTTGGCTGCACCCCGTATCAATATGTCACCCATTCATCAGTTTCATACCGTGAACATCTGTATTAATGACAAAGGGAAAATTGTGTATATTTTGTCCTTGAATTTGAACAAATTATATACATTGTTAGGTTACTGAGCTAATTTCCAAAATAAGAGAAGATGCAAAGAAAGGTACTACGATACCGATGCTTTCATATCCAGACGTTGTAAACAGCTAACTCAGTACCCTCTGGAAACTGCAGTAGCCACACGCCAGTGTCTAATGTGACTTTAAGTGATTGGTATGATTAAGAACAGATCAATCTCAGGTCTATTTTTTTCCAAAGGAAAGCATTTCCTCTTAAAATGTCTTTATGCAAATCTTTATAAAAGTCATAATAAAAAGAAGACATTAAGGGGACAGTTGTGACAGAGTTAAATAGACCCAATAAGCATAAAGCAACAGCAGGTAAGCAGGCAGAACACAGCCATCCATTCCTTCATGCAATTAATTATCCGTTCGACACACACTGGGTCTGACCTAACATTCTTACAAAAAATGACTAAATTTCTTTTAAAAAAAACTTTTCAAACGTGATTGGTGACTAACTGTAGCCAAATATAACAGCTGTTAAAATATTATCTGCATAGCAAGGCTTTGAGATGGCAGGGCTCTTTAAAAACAACAACAAAAAAGCAAGTAAAAAACACAACTTTTTTTGCATTTATTTTCTCAATCCTTTAAAGCAATTTATTTCTTTATAATGTATTCTATGTATATTTGCCTCACTTAATTGTACCACAGTTTGGCCCAAGTAGGTCTTTGATAAATGTTTATTAAAAAATAAGAACCTACTTTTCTGGGGAAAACTCTCTTTTCCTCGTTCATTTCTCCCTCCTCCTTCCATTCCAGTAGAAAGACATCTATTGTCTCCTAATATTCTTTACAAAACAGGAAATGCATTTGAATAAAATTGCATGAAAAACAAATCAATATGATTCTTTTCTCTCTTTAAAAGAAGAAGCAGAACACACTTTTCAGCTTGAACATAGCCATGGCTTCAGCCAAGCCTGCATGATACTGTGCTTCCAAAGAGCCTACTTTTATTTCATTTTTACAAGCTTTAGAAGTGAACCATCCAAATCAATCATCTATATCCTATCAATTGACCATATAATAGACATGTTGCATTATGTAGACCAGGTCTAAAAAAATAAAATCAGAAACTGCCATTGTATATGCTGTGTATAATTTGTAGTTGAATAGATTGGGAAACCTTGTTTTATAGTATTACTGAACCAGTATTAAGCATATAAATGCAAATTTGCAGTTAAACATTTTCTCCAAGCCAAATCCAAAAGCAAAGATTATGTATAGTAGTATTCACAGGCAATTTACCAATTAGAACCTGCTATGAAAACCAACATTTTTCCTCTATGTCTATGGTTATAATCTTTCATTTTATAACCTGAAGGGAACAATACTAATTAGACTTGCTGAGTAGATTGTAACATCCTCTTCTGATGTAAAGAGATACAAAGATACCTGAAATTATACTTGCATCTCATGTTGTTGCTTCATACACATTCATAAAGCAAGACATTTTCATTGTCTGAGTTGGATTTAATGTGGATGTGATTTACAGTCATAGGAAACAAATTAATTGCGGACGCGTAATTGGATCAAAATAATGTGGCTGGGGAGAGAACCAAAGGCAATGAAAGCAGAACATTCTATGGAATTTTACTTACGGCATTGTTTGAGTTAGTTTTTTTTTAATCTTTACCTGAAGACATTTTTCCATTGCTTTCAGAAAGAGAGGATGGCTGGTTTGATTCCCAGTTGGGGCACATGCCTGGGTTGTGGGCCAGGCCCCCACTAGGGGGCATGCAAGAGGCAATTACACGTTGATGTTGCTTTCCCTCTCTTTCTCCCTCCCTTCCTCTCTCTAAAAATAAAATAAATAAAATGCTTTTTTTAAGAAAAGAAAGAAAGGTTAGGAGAGAGAGAAACATCAGTGCGAGACAGAAAGATTGATTTGTTTGCTTCCCATACGTGCCCGGACCGGGGGTCAAACTCACAGCCTTGATGTGTGTCCTAACTGGGAATTGCAGTTATGACATGATGCCCCAACCAACAGAGCCACACTGGCCAGGGCCTGGGTATTAGAAATCTTAAATACAAATGCCAGGGCATTTGTATCAGCCAAAAGATTTTCAAATTTATATTCCTGCAGAACAAATATTTCCTTAGTTAATATTTTATAGTTCGTGTGTTTTAATGAAAATCATATGCATGTATTGCTTTTGAAAATTACATATATACACACATATATGTTTAAATGCATACATGCATAAATGTATCTGCATATTTATATTAGTTTAGAATTCTATTTTATCATACACCATAGCCTGTTACATTTCCTACAATTACACCCCACCACTGTCCCTGTAACATTTAGAAAACGTTGAATAGATACACTGAGACTTTAAAGGGAGCAAGTTCTATGCCAGTTCTTTCTCGCATTAATGAATAGAGGGGAATGCTGCAGATGGTTAGATATACCCCCTCGTAACTGTGCTGCATTCAAGCTTTATCTCCGCATTCAGTAAATTAATTAGTGACTACTGCTATTTTTTATATTACAAGTTGTACATTATGAATTCATAGTAAAAATGCTTTGGCTGTTACTCTGAGTGACATGAGATGCCTTTGAAGGGTTTTAAACAGAAGATTTATATGAATTGATTTGTATTTTGAAAGGATCACTGGCTGTTACGTGGAAAATAGAATGTGGGCTCACAGGGTCAGGAAGCTTTGAAAATAGTACTAGCACGTGTGATAGTGGCTTGAATCAGTACCAATAACCATAGCTGACCATTCTCTTTCTGAAAAAGAAAGAGATGACATTACCCCCAGATTATTAACTTAATTCCAAAGGAAGAGAGTCTGCAAGTTCCCAAACCCTAAGACTGATGGAACCAGTCAACCTTGTCACAACATCACAGAAAATCTCAACAAAAGAAAATGAGTGAGCAAATGCATTTATGATTACAGAGGCAAACGTGTGTCCTTTATGTCCTTCAAAGAGTGAGAAAATCACACAATTATAGGAAATTATTCAAATATGTAATTTGTTTCAGTATTAGAAAATTGATTCATGTCATTAATTTCTTGATTATAAAAAGTTACATCTAGTTGAATGTATAAAACATTTAATAAAATGCATCCTCCATGCCTGAATAAAATAAAGTTAGTGAAATCAGAATAAAACGATATTTCTTTATAAGAAAGAAGATAATGTATCTCAGATTTTGAAAGCTAATACAAATTATGAATGATGTTACGTAGACAATCGCATTAGAGTCAGACTCAAGGAAAACTTCAAGGGTGCCCAGTGTCATTACTGGTATTTAGTAGTGTTTTGTGACTTGTGGCTAATCTGTCAGCATTAGAATGCACATAGGGGAAAATCTATGCAATATTTTATAAAGTTATTCCTAAAATATAAAAATCACAACAAATAGGCCATGGCCTGGTAGCACAGTTGGTTAGAGTCTTCNTCTCGCATTAATGAATAGAGGGGAATGCTGCAGATGGTTAGATATACCCCCTCGTAACTGTGCTGCATTCAAGCTTTATCTCCACATTCAGTAAATTAATTAGTGACTACTGCTATTTTTTATATTACAAGTTGTACATTATAAATTCATAGTAAAAATGCTTTGGCTGTTACTCTGAGTGACATGAGATGCCTTTGAATGGTTTTAAACAGAAGATTTATATGAATTGATTTGTATTTTGAAAGGATCACTGGCTGTTACGTGGAAAATAGAATGTGGGCTCACAGGGTCAGGAGGCTTTGAAAATAGTACTAGCACGTGTGATAGTGGCTTGAATCAGTACCAATAACCATAGCTGACCATTCTCTTTCTGAAAAAGAAAGAGATGGCATTAACCCCCAGATTATTAACTTAATTCCAAAGGAAGAGAGTCTGCAAGTTCCCAAACCCTAAGACTGATGGAACCAGTCAACCTTGAAGTCACAACATCACAGAAAATCTCAACAAAAGAAAATGAGTGAGCAAATGCATTTATGATTACAGAGGCAAACGTTTGTCCTTTATGTCCTTCAAAGAGTGAGAAAATCACACAATTATAGGAAATTATTCAAATATGTAATTTATTTCAGTATTAGAAAATTGATTCATGTCATTAATTTCTTGATTATAAAAAGTTACATCTAGTTGAATGTATAAAACATTTAATAAAATGCATCCTCCATGCCTGAATAAAATAAAGTTAGTGAAATCAGAATAAAACGATATTTCTTTATAAGAAAGAAGATAATGTATCTCAGATTTTGAAAGCTAATACAAATTATGAATGATGTTACATAGACAATCGCATTAGAGTCAGACTCAAGGAAAACTTCAAGGGTGCCCAGTGTCATTACTGGTATTTAGTAGTGTTTTGTGACTTGTGGCTAATCTGTCAGCATTAGAATGCACATAGGGGAAAATCTATGCAATATTTTATAAAGTTATTCCTAAAATATAAAAATCACAACAAATAGGCCATGGCCTGGTAGCACAGTTGGTTAGAGAGTCTTCCTGACAGGCCGAGAGTGCAGGTTTAAGCTCTGGTGAGGGCACATGCAAGAATCGACCAATGAATGCATGACTGAGTGGAAGAACAAATCAGTGTTTCTCTGTCTTGCTCTGTCTCTCTTCTTCCCTATAAAATCAATAAATAAAAATACTTTTCAGCCCTGGCTGGTGTAGCTCAGTGGATTGAGCGCGGGCCTGCAAACCAGAGGATCATGGTTCGATTCCCAGTCAGGGCACATGCCTGGGTTGCAGGCTGGTTCCCTGCAGGCCAACTCCCAGCAGGGGATGCATGAAAGGCAACCATACATTGATGTTTCTCTCCCTCTCCTTCCCCTCTAAAGATAAATAAATAAATAAAATCTTTAAAAAAATAGTTTTCAAATCATAAGAAATAAACAACTGACAGCAATTCAGTAGTATTGTAATTTTGAAAATTAATAATTATATAATTATACCATAAATAATCACTATCTAATAATATGAATGTATCCAAATATTCAAACTTCTCATCATTACAAAAATGCAAATTTAAAAATCATATGCCTGTTTCAATGAGTTGACAGGCTTTGTCTTAATGAAAATAATAAAATCCTGTTTAAGGAAATTCATGTTTTTAGTCATTGCTGATGGCAGTATAAATTATTTAACAATTCCTGCAGCAATTTAACAATATAAATGAAAGGCTTCAATTCTGACACTTCCTTTATCCATCAATGTCACTGCTACATAAACCTCAAAAAAATCAGTCATAGGTACAATCAAACATATAGGCAAAAACAATCTTCTTCACATCATTAATTAGGACAATGTGCAGTTATTTCAAAATAAAACAAAACATCAATGTTCTGAAAAGGAAAATGGGTAATGAATTATAACAAACCCATATGATGGAATATCATGCAGCCATTCAAAGCTAAAAGAGGACAAAATTTCAATAAATTGGACATTTTCACAACGTATAAAGTTTTTATAAACTGGTTGCCATGTAATAACATCTAGTCTACAAACCAAACCAAAACCAAATCTGTTTTTTAATCTAATTTAAAAGGCCATCAACACCTATTCCAAAAACGTTGTCATTGATTCTCTCTAAGCTGTACAGTTCTGGTATGTTATTTCTGCTCTTTGCTCTTTAAAATTTTTAAAAAGTCTTTGACAAAATGCATACATTATTTATTAACCATATGAAAAGAGAGCATTTAATTTATTTTATTTTTTAAATTTTATTTATTTATCTTTAGAGAGGAGGAGAAGGAGAGAAATATCAATGTATGGTTGCCTCTCATGAGTCCCCTGCTGGAAACTGGCCTGCAACCCAGGCATGTGCCCTGACTGGGAATCGAGCCACAGTCGTGTGGTTCACAGGCCCGTGCTCAATCCACTGAGCTACACCAGCCAGGGCTGATTTCTTTTAAAATAATCCAATTGAAGCTGGTTTTGTTGCCAAAAGAGAAAGGAGGTAAAAGAGTCTTAATTACTGAGCCAATCTTTCTTTAGAAAGCCTTACTGCTCATTCAGTCTTAGCACAAGTATTGATTGACTCTATTCCATTTAATTCATAAGCAAGACAGAAGGCCTTCAAAGATGAGTTCATCTCAATCACTTTCTCCTAAATCTCATAGATCAGTGAAGGAACCCGACAGGTGCAATGTCAGTGCGATTGCAATGAATTGGGTATGAATGTGGCCTAAAGGGCAAGAAGGGGTACATGATGCTGCCTGGGGAAATAGGAGGTAAGAAAAGGCTTTCTAGAACAGGGAGTGATCTTAAAATTGGTTTTAGAGGATAAGCAAGAATGTTCCATATAGAAATATTGGACAACGTCATTCTAGGAAAAGGGCACAGCATGAGAAAAATGTAGAGAAGCATGATTTAAATCTTAGGGTTGTTCATTATCACCACCTGGTCATATTTGTTTATATGAAGTCTGATGAGGACCAAAGTCTTACATACAAAGCTAATTAAAGTAGTACCTCATAGTTTCTATAGCTCCTCTATGGCATGGCTTGAAAAGAGGACCCTTTATAATTGTGACCCTTTGTAACACAGTTGCCTCTTGCAGGACTCCCATATGCCCAGGGGTGACAACTGCCACACTGCACACTCTGCACCTTCCAAAGCTGTCATGGTAGTTAATTCTCACTACCTCCTGCATCCTACTCTTTTAACAAAACAGTTCCAGAATGCCACAGTTTTCACAAGATAACCTTGTTTTGTGCTTTCTTGGCATGTGTTGCATTTGTGTTAAGTATCTTATGTCATCTTGAGTGATCCTGTCCTATTCAACTAATCCAGCATTCAGCATGTAACACAGAATCCAATGCACTGTAGACATACAGTAAGCACTTACTGAATGAATAAATGAGTGAATGGGGAATTTTATCCAACAAGCTTACAACACAATCAGATAGAAAATTCCTCAGATTTTAGCATGGCATTACCTTTGGAGACGAAGCAGGGTAAAGTGACTGTCAGGTTTCAGCTATCTCAGAAACCAAGAGCCAGAAATAAGATGGAAGCAAAACATGTTTCAAATCCTTAAATAATGTTAATTATAAAAATTAGACCAAGCTTCTAAAATAAAACAAACAAAAAAGTTGAAAACCAGTTCAAACTGAAATCAGATATATTCATTTAAAAATGATTTTACTAAACTGATACAGTAGAAACTAATATCCTAAAAAGTAGTTTATTTCAACCAGAACAGTAGCAAATAAATCATGGCCATACTATTTTGAAAGCACAAAAATCAGGGCTTTGTTTGATGCTCTCTCTGGCCATACAAATAAAAAATAGAATGACTGTCTATTTTATCAAATCCCAATCTCCATAGTCCCAGTAAGTAATGACCAGAGAATGCAGGTGTGTCTCTTCTCCCAAAGGGAAAGAATTTCTGTTGAGCAGCCCAAGAACTTCTCCATCTCCTGAATTTTATCTCTTATGTATCCAGTTATCTTGTAACCCAAGTCATCAAATAAAGGCATACTAAAAGAGGACCCACTCTTGAGACATTCCTATTTGCAAAATATTCTTAAAAGAATGCAATCAGCAGAGCGCCACACAGCAGAAATTGAAGATATGGCGTCATCTGTCCTTGTTATGTGAGGATTTCCATCCTAGCCTTTGTAAACCAATGAGTTATGGTAGGCTGCACAGGCATTACAAGAGGCTTTGACTAAAAGATAGAATTGTCCTTTTCCCAAGCTTAGCAACGGTTTGGGAAGTTAACTGTTCGAGGCTCAGAGTATGAACTTTGCATATGTATATTTCTAATGATGCTGACCACAGGGTTTTAGATAGAGCAGTGAGTCAATAAATGTTAAGTGAATAAATAAATGAATTAATGGATACATCATCTTTAATGAAATGCAATTTGATATAAGTCTGGGAAGTGAGCTATTACTTCTAATCAATAATACCATGTAAAACCCCCACGGCTAAAACTTGCTATACCAAGCAAAGGTTATATATGGACATAAGCTTTGTATCACAAACTATATCTATATGGATTTGTGTGTCAAAATGTATGACAGAGACCTCAACCAAGACAGGAATCAGGAGAGACTGTGGGAGGAGCTCTCACAGGCTACGTCAGTCCGCAAAGCCCTACAGGAAGAGCTCTGTGGTTGGAACTCTTTGTGAAACGGAGTTGACCACCTCGTTTTCTTTCAGAATTGCTCTTGGGAACAGGGCAGAGAACTAGGAAAAGAGGCCCCACAGCTTCTAGAAGAGAAAGGATTTGTGATGAACTCAGTGGAACCTTTGGCAGGAACTTTCAGAAAGACCTTGGTCTTTCTAACTGCCAGATTAAACAAAGTTAAAGGATGTCGTTTATTTTACTTAAGTCAGCTCAGTTGATTCATAACACTCGTGGCAAAAGCATCTAAGAAGAATGGGTCAGGGATCACTAATCCTTCCTTAGTGGCTTTATTATCTTATTAGATTTAAGCTAAAGGAAAAACAATCCGATAAGCAGCCAAGATACTTACAGAGAATTAAAATGCTTTCTGAGATTATTTGAGACTGAACATAGTTTCAATCTTAGCTTAAAACAACAAACCACTTTTCTTCCATTAAGTTGAATAAAAGAACTGGGTAATGTGTATTAAAACATGAAATATTTGGAATTTATAATCACCTTCACAACCACTGAAATAATCTCCTAATTGGTCTCCCAGTTTCCCGGTCCTCCTTTGCCAGTATCGGTCACACTTCTGTTCACCATTCCCCCCCCACCCCCCCACTCCCGGCTACAAACCGCTTACTTACAGAGTTCTCAAAGTGTGGCATCTGGAAGACTAGCCTCAAAATTTTCTAGGGTTCAAGAAAAATAATGTTGCGGGGAGGTTTCAAGCCCTCCAGGTGTTTCCTTTACAAAATAAATATTGAGAACCATTGGCCTAAAATCTACCATATGAGGAGGGGGCCGCCCCAAACAGAATTATCTTCTGGAGTGTGGGCACTTACAGTACAGGCTTCCCCTGCTCACTGAGTGTTCTAGGGACCCATCTGTATCAGTGCACCAGCTGGCACTGTTGTGAGAGTTTGCGTTCAGCTGACACGAATTTTTTTGGAGAGTGTTTTAACGCATTTGCGCATTTCATGATGAGTGCTTACAAGTGCACGGCCCACAATGCACTAAGCGTTCAGCAGTTTTTGACCCAAAACGGCATGACCCCCATGCTGCACCCTTCCAATTCACCAAATGCACTCAAAGAAACTATTTATTTGCTTGTTTTCCTGGGTGAAAAAATTCCTCAAAGGGAAACATTTTGTCAATGACAAAGAAGTGAAACAAAAAACAGCAAAAAGCACTAAAAGGCATCAACATCAACAAGTTCAAAAACTGTCTTTTTGAGCAGTGGGAAAAATGCCCCGATTGGTGTATTGCATCAAATGGAGAGTACTTTGAAGGTGACTGAAGTTTAAACATGTAAGAGTAAATACACAAGTTTTTATAAATAAATTCTTGGGTTTTGGGTGGTCCAGCCTCATATAAAAGCTAGTACTGTGGCAGTTGGTGTCCTCTGAAATCTGTCCTGTAGCTGGTTTTCCAAGGTCATTTACACCAGCCCACCCCCTGCACTGACAAGCCAGAGTCTCCTTGGCGCTGTGACCTCCCCAGGCTCTCCCAGGCCTGTGTTCTCTTCATCCTGTCTTCTCACTTGTACTGTTGAATTCCTGGTGATCCTGTGAAGTTGCTGGAGTCACCTTTTAATGCTCAGGCTGTTAAACCACACTAGAAGTCATGACTGCCCAATAGCCAGCCTTCTGGGGCCAAGAGAAAAGATTTCGAACCACAGGGCTACACAATTTAGGATTGTTTGGGAATTCAGTTGTTCTTGGGTATGAGTATTAACGTTACTCTAAAGCTCATCCTTCAAACAAATCCCTTTGTAAATATTACATTATTTAATTTATTTTAGCTTGGATTTTAGAGAGAAGGGAAGGGTGGGAGAAAGAGAGGGTGAGAGACTTCGATGTGAGAGAGAAACATTGATTGGTTTGCCTTCTTCCATGCATGCTCCAGGGGAACTAACCTGCAGTCCAGGCATGCACTGTCACTGGGAATTGAACCACTCACCTTTTGGTATGTGGGACGATGCCCAACCAACTAAGACACACCGGCTGGAGCTACACATTTTATTTTTGAAGTCTCTAGTAATAGTTGATTACTGCATCCTCTTTAGAAATTCCTAAGGAATCAGCAGAGTAGAGCAAAAATTAAAAATCAAATTCAAAACTGGGGTCTTTGGAGTTCAATAGTTCTATAACTGGTCGATAAGACAGCCACCTACCATCTATATGCTTTTGTACATGTATCGCTAACACAGCCTCATTTACCTCAGTTTACTTTTCTCTGAAATGGACATCAGACCTCCAGGTTGTTATGAAGATAAATTATAGAATTCTGGTTTTTATTTTGTATGTGTCTCCACATTACTAATGTACAATAGGTTGCTGCTCCAAGTTGATAATTAGAAAATGCTAGCTAAACTCTTGTTCATTAAATAAGTGGAGAAGATGTTTTAAACACTTCATCAAATTCCCTTAGAAGTATTTCCTTGGCAGTTGCGTTGCCACCCATTTTGAACTAAGTTATGGCCTCCAAAAATTAACCAGCCTTACCGCATAAAGTGACTGTATTTGGGTGTTTAAAGAGATAATTAAGTTAAAATCAGGTCATTAGGGTGAGTCTTCATTGGCTGATATCTTTCTAAGAATAGGAGATTAGTTTTGAGCTAACATGATATTTGACTGACATTGGTCATCATCTATTAGATGTATGTAAATAAGGCTATCTGAATATACCCATTCACTGATTCATGCAAAAACATATTATTGGGTATCTACCATGTGCTTGGGGCTGGGATACATGATAAACTTAGTTCTTGCCCTGGAAAAAAAATGTTTTATTAATAAAAAACCAGCATTAATCCAAACAATGCATGCTTATTTAATTTACAAATATAGTAAGTGCTATATTGGAAATGTACAGGAGATTATAAAATAACCAAAAAAACCTAAAAGTTTACTTTAATGACAAAATTTACTTTCTTAGCCAGTTAATGTACTTAATATGATAAAAAGTTAATATTCTGCCCAACATATATGCAATTCAAAAATTTTTAAATATATTTTATTGATTATACCATTACAGTTGTTCTATTCCCCCCCCTTCATTCCCCTCCACCCGCACACTCCCTCCCCTACCATTTTCCCCCCTTAGTTTATAACCATGTGTCTCAAGTTCTTTAGATTCTATATTTCCCCCACTATTCTTGCCCTCCCTCCTATCTATTTTCTACCTACTGTCTATGCTATTTTCTGTGCCTTCTCCCCCCTTCTCCTCCTCCCACTCCCCTGTTGCTAAACCTCCATGTGTTCTTCATTTCTATGGTTCCACTCCTGATCTAGCTGTCCTCTTGGTTTGCTTTTGTTTTAGGTGTGCTTGTTAATAACTGTGAGTTGGCTGTCCTTTCACTGTTCATATTTATCATCTTCTTTTTCTTAGATAAGTTCCTTTAGCATTTCATATAATAAGGGCTTGGTGATGATGAACTCCTTGAACTCGATCTTATCTGAGAAGGACTTTATCTGTCCTTCCATTCTAAATGAAAGTTTTGCTGGATAAAGCAATCTTGTCTGTAGGTCTTTGGATTTCATGACTTGGAATACTTCTTTCCAGCCCCTTCTTGCCTGTAAGGTCTCTTTTGAGAAATCCGCTGACAGTCTGATGGGTACTCCTTTGTAGGTGACTGTCCCCTTATCCCTTGCTGCTTCTAGGATTCTCTCCTTCATTTTAGTCTTGGCTAATGTAATTATGATGTGCCTTGGTGTGTTCCTTCTTGGGTCCAACTTCTTTGGCACTCTCTGAGCTTCCTGGATTTCCTGGAAGTCTATTTCCTTTGCCAGACTGGGGAAGTTCTCCTTTATTATTTGTTCAAATAAGTTTTCCACTCGTGGCTGTTTCTTTCCCCCTTCTGGTACCCCTATAATCCGGATGTTGGAACGTTTAAAGATGTCCTGGAGGTTCCTAAGCCTCTCCTCATTTTTTTGAATTCTCATTTCTTCATTCCTTTCTGGTGGGATGTTTTGTTCTTCCTTCTGGTCCATTCCATTGATTTGAGTCCCAGTTTCCTTTCCATCACTATTGGTTTCCTGTGCATCTCCCTTCATTTCAATTAGTTTAGCCTTCATATGTTCCTCTAATTTGTGACTATGTTCCTCTAATTTGTGACTATAATCTACCAGTTCTGTGAGCATCCTGATAAATAGTGTCTTGAATTGTGCTTCTGAGAGGCTGGCAATTTCTCGGTCGCTTAGAGTTATCGGCTCTGGGACTTTGAGTTCTTCTTGCGCCATCTTTTGGGCTGTTCATGCCTGTTATGTAGCAGGATCAGAGCCCTAGGTGTTCACCAGAGCAGGGCAACTCAGTCGCTGGGTTGTGACTCTGTATGTGGGGGCGGGGTCAAAGAGGAGCAATGGCGTCCAGTCTGCCACCTCCCGCCGAGGCCCCCACAGGTGCGGCAGCTGCCACCATCACCGGGGCCCGCGTGTTTCATCCCACTGCACGCAAGTGTGCCGCTGCTGTCAGCCCTCACCCCCTGGGGCCTGCGTGGTCCGTCTCACTGTGTGCAAATGTGCGACCACGGTCAGTCTGCCCCACACTCCGATTGGGTCCAGGCCTCTTGCGTGCCTAGGTCGGGGGATCTGTCCTGCCCGACCCTGCTCTGCTGCTGGCTCCACCCCTCTTACCATCCAGGTTGAATGGTTCGTTGTTGTTGGACTTCCGTATAATTCAATTTTCTGTTCTTTGGCTGTGTCTCTGTTCTCCAAACCTTTGTTGTATTCAAACTTGGTTGGGGAGAAGGCACAGTGTTTCCACCTATGCCTCCATCTTGGCGGAAGTCACCTAGGCACAAAAGATGCCTTCTCTATCTTTAAGAGCTAACCCCTCCAATTCAACATTTTTATTTCCCTATTTTACACTCATCATGCACCTAAGTTACATCATGAACTCTATTTAAATTACTGTATCAAGGACCTATATTTTTGTTAACTTGGTAATAATACCTTTATTCATCTTTATAATACTGCTTTGGGCAGAACTTTGCTAAGATCCATAAATTACATTGAAGACTGTTTCAAGCAGGTCATTCAGATGTTCATTTGGTTAATAAGAGGCAGACCGGAATATTTTTGCCTTTCCTGCTCATTTATATCAAAAGAACATCAGGAGAAAATTACTCCCCAGCCTTGTAGGGTATGCCTGGCATATTATAATTACATAGCGAGACTTTGCCAGGTTTGGGGAATGGGGACCAAAGTCCATTCATGGGTATGTTTGCATGTGAGTGTGTGTGTGTGTGTCTGGAATTGTTTCTGTTATGAAATACTTTATTACATACTCTAAGTGAACAACTAAGTTCCTCTTTTAAGTGCAAAATAGCAGAGAAGGCCATGTGGCACAGTGAAAAGACTAAGGAAATTGAAATATTTCAGAACTGAATTTAAAGCTGGGTTCAGACAATTATTAAACATAGGTTCATAGAAAAATTACTCTATCTGAGGTTCTATATTAATCTACCTACCTGAATATGCCTTTGTCTATATATGCTAAAGAGAATGATAGGTACTTCTTAGTGTCCACATAGAATTCAATGAGTAAATAATCTAAAGTCTACACAACACCTGGAACATAATGAGTGCACAGTCTGACAAGATTATTGTTGTAACTAACCTCTACATGCACATTTAAATTGAAGACAACAGTGAGATCAAAGACAGTATGAACAGGTACCTAATGCTGGAGGGTATTCTGATTTTCTTCTCAAGTTAAATTTCTTATGTAGCAAAGACGAAAAGAATAGCAGATGTTCATTTCTGAATTTTGTAATCTTTAAACCATTGATAAAAATGTCTCATCAAGTACTAAAAATATTGAAGTGAATCAAGATGCTAGGTCTAGTCTATCACAGTTAAATTAGTAGCGCAATTATCCAAGGCTCTTTGAAGACATCCAACTGTGTTCTTCAAATGTGGACAGAATATCCAATTTACAGAGCATAGCAAGAGCACCACAATTGACAGAAACTCTAAAATGCTTAATATTTATCTGAGATGTCAAATATAACAGATTGAGAGTCATGTCCTATAAAATGATATGATCCAATGTGTTGAAATTATATAACTAAGCATAACAGATGAACTCACTTAAAATTGCATAAAGGAATATTTGCAATGGTTTCTGCAGTATTCACAGATCTCTGGACATGGGGACACAGGAAAAGTTAAATTCACAAAAGTTGCTGTGTTTATTCATTTTGGAAAGAAATAAAAATGTATAGGGAGTCTTCTTTACATCTTAACATTTGTTCATGAAAATTGAAAAAGTATTCTCATTTATTTTTTCATACATACATTTATTCATTCATTTATTTAATAAACACATACTGAGCATGGTCAGAGCCATTAGAGTTGTGGAAATGAGTGAAAATGACCCATTCTTGCTGATGACCATTTGATGGGCATTTCACCTAAAGACTCATAATTACAGTAAAAACAAATCTTACAGGAATAATAAAGATGAAACGATCAATGCATCATAAATGAATCACAGGAGGTTTTTTGGAGGAGTTAGTATATACACTGGCTCTTTTATAAATAGAAGTATGGCTGCAGGAGAAAGAGGATAAGGAGAAAGATATTATAGTCAGAATAAAAAGTATACTCATATACCAAGGTAAGGAGGAATTGCACGCCTGGCATTTAGTGTGCAGTGATGGTATGTGGTAGTGTAGATCAATCAAGACAGATTTAGACTATATTGTGATGATGGCCCCTGTATGCCAATCCAAACAGGTAGTCTCTTGCCTTATAGTCTCCCTTTCCCACAGCCTCCCACACTATCCATTGAGCACTGACTATCTGCCAACCACTGTGCTAAAAAATATATTGACTTATGAAACACTGGCAACAACTGTACAGCAAGTACTAACATTAACCCATGCAAACATGGACATTTGAAGCTTAAGAAGGTTAAGCACTTGTGGTTGAATCCAAGCAGTCCAATTACAGGTCTTACACTGAGGTGTGTGTACTGCCTACTGTTGAGTCAACTCTCACTCCTGGTGGCCTATGAATGAATGATGTCCACAATGTCCTGGAGGCAATGCCTCTGCACACCTCCCGCATTCTCATGCTTATGGCTCCTTTGGGGTCCATATATCCCATACTTAATCTTCCTCTTTTCCTGCTGCCTTCCATTCTCCCAGCGTTACCGCTTTTTCCAAAGAACCCTGCCCTCCTATGATGTGCCTGGCAACAGGACAGCTTCCCTTTTCCATTTTTGCTTCCAGTGATGGTTCAGGCTTCATTTGTTCTAGAACCCATATCCATGGCCTACACACTATGTATGTTTCCAATATCATTGTTGGTATAAAAGAAGAAAGTTAATATAAGCAGAGGAAAATACAAACACAATGGTGTTAATGAAATTTTATCTGGCTGGACACTTAACAACTAGGGACATAAATTATTTATCCTATAAAGGCACTATGGATTAGAAGGGGAAGGGATTGGAAGCCTAACATGTGGGAGCTAAGTAAAATTCACAGGAGTAAAATGAAGAGTCTCATGGAGGACTCAGATGCTAAATTAGTTATAAAAACACTGTCAAGTTCGGAATCAGTGTTTATGAGAGAGGTGATATCAGTGTGAGCAGAAATCCCTGGTCTACCTCGGCAGGCTATAACAGCAAATTCTCAAAGTCCTTTAAAAGTAATATTTTAATCTCTGGCTACTCATTTTTCTTGAAGGGAATGATTTGTGTGTTTATATTATCAAATACTTGCTATTCAACCTGCCATTGAATACCATTTGATATCTGCATTATTGAATAGTGTTTATTTTCTACTCAAGTAGATCAGCTGCAGAGAGGGTCTGGGCCCTCTCTGTGGCTTTGATTTAGTACCAACTAGTCTTGGTTCTGAGTTGTGAGTGAAGTTCAACTTTGTTACATGTGTTTTTCAAATATTATTTTTTAATCAGAAGTTGTTCGTGTCACATTCTTACAGCAGACTATTCTCACATGTTTAAGTCCATATCATGTTAACTAAAATTACTTTGAGCAAAGAAAGTCATGCCAAGTTCAACATCGAAATATTCTCCACCCATAATTGAAGTCGTCCAGAGTTCCATTAGAAGGGGTATGGATTTCATTAAGAGTGGAGCCTTCATGAGTGGACTTAATACTCTTATAAAACAGGCTTCAGAGATATCTCTTGCCCCTTTCACTATGTGAAGACAGAAAGAGAAGGTACCAACTAGGAAGTGGGAAGAAGGCCTTTACCAGGACACAGTGAGCTCATGCCTTGGTCTTGGTCTTCTAACCCCCAGCCTCCAGAACTGTGAAGAATAAGTTCTGTATTTCACAACCACCTAGTCTGTGGTATTTTGTTATAGCACTGCAAAAAGACCAAGTAGCCATCTTTACCTCAGGCCTCAACAACGTTATGTGCAATATTTTGGTTTCTGATACATGAATTAGATGTGAGAACTGGAATGAATTCATAAATAAATACTTAAAACAATCACAGATACTATTTTCCTATGAATCATTCTGTAAATGCAAAAACATCTCTTTATGGAGTATTTGTTAAAAGTCTACACTCTATGGATCAGCTGTTTAATATTTTTCAGTTTAATTTTCTCCTGTAGAATAGAGTTCATAATACCTACCTCCCAGAATTATTGTATGAATTAAAACTCCTTTAACAGCAAACACAGTGCTTAGAAGAAACACATCAACTATTGTAATTATCTTTGTTATAATGGTTACATCTCTGAACCCCAATCTCCTTGTTGGTTTAAAAAATGCAGAGGTACGGGTCTGTGAGCATGCCAGGAATTGTGTACACACATTCTGAGTGCATCCAGGGCCCAGTGCCTTGGGATTTCTGATTTCTTTTAACCAAGTAATTTGAAAAAGAAATCAGTAGCATCCATTCAAACACACCAGAGAGAAACTATTGTATAGCCAGGAGACAGGATTGAAAATAAAATTAGGCAGAAAATTGTGGTCTGACTAGAGAGAAGAAAAGCAGGTGGTTGGAGGAAATGAGACCAAGCATGGGACTAGGAAATGCAGTGAGAGGAGGGAATTTCATAAAAACGGCGGGGGGGGGGGCGGGGGGGCGGCGCTGGGTGTACAGCTGAAGATGGAGATCAACCTAATTCCTTCGGAAATTNCAGGAGGGAATTTCATAAAAACGGCGGGGGGGGGGGACGGGGGGGGCGGCGCTGGGTGTACAGCTGAAGATGGAGATCAACCTAATTCCTTCGGAAATTCTGGTAGGATTTTGGCAGCATTTATTTTGAATAATTGGGGAAAATATAAGGAGTGTGGCTTTAAAAAACTATAAATATATTGCTGAAAGCCCAACCATCCATTATCATCATCCAAAAGAAAATAACAATAAAACTACCTCCTTTAAACACTTTTCTAATGTTATATTGGGAACTTATTTTTTAGACCTATTTTAGAAATGCATTACATCTGCTATAGTTCCTTCCATAGATGAACTTTTTTAAACATTTGACTTCAAATGACTTCTAAAATTTACTGGTAAACGGAATTTTCCAAGTCCAGACTACCCTTTGGCATGCTCACTTCTGAAGTTTGGAGAAGACACCCACTGAGCAAGTTCAAATTCTGTTCAATAATAACAAAACATGACTGTCTGTTATCTAAAACATACTTTGTATGTTTATTTTTATCTTTTTTTTATATAAAGGGTATCTAGTGGATTGGGACATCAAAAAGCTCATAAAGGTCATTTAATAAATTAATAAAAATTCTAGCATCTAGTTTTGCTTTGAAAATGGCAGAACCAACAACTAGGGGGAAATGTTTAGCATGAGAGAAAACCCAAACCTCTCAAAAATAATTTACAATACACTTGGAAACTTAGAAAAACATTGGCATTAGTCTGCATATGTGCCAAAGGACCCAGGAGAAAAACAATTTTAAAATACTGTTGAAGTACTTTAGGCTTTTAACGAACATCAAATTGTTATGTATCTGTAATATGTGTGTCTGGAAAGATGTTACAAAGATATTTGCTAATAATTATAAAGACAAGTCCTTGTTTATAATCACAAGTTATTAAATAAAATAAATTAAGTTAAAGCAACGTAGAACAGGTCAGGACACAAAATTGTCTGAAATAACTGATCTGCTTGGAAAAATGATTTCTTCTGTTTTAAGAGTTATTTCAAATATTCCCTTGTCGGTGGCACGTTCTCTGAGTTACGTATTCAGTCATAACACAGTGTCGATCATTTGGGCTATTAAATATTCCAGCTTTCCTTTCCCAAACACATTGTGCTCCCCACTCCCTCAGAAGGTAAGTGTGCTCATATGTCTTGTTGGGACCGGTGGATCATAAGAGGAAGTGAAATGTGTCAGTTCGAGGGAGAAGGGTTAGGATGCGGTGTGTGCTTTGGTGTCTACGCCCTGTCACAGTGATTATTAGAGCAGGTGGCAAGACTGAGCTTTGTTAGCTCCATCCCCGCGTGGCTGTAATAACCAGAACAACCTGCCTTCACGCATTTGGCCTGAGGAATAAATGAGACATAAAATAATATGATGTCACATAGATTTCGAGATTGTTTGTTATCTCAGCACAACTTACCTTGACTGTATCATTGGTCTTACCTTTGTGATTTAATGTATCTTTTTATGTATATTTTATACACTTAGCTGGAAGCTCCTCATACTATCATTTTTATTAGACTGCAAGTATTTCTAGGATCTGGTTTTTGTGTGTTTTTTAGGCATTACTTGGCATATATGAGGAACTACAGTGTGTTTTTTGAATAAATACTAATAAAAAGCAGCTACTCAATAAATATTATTTTATTGATTTTTACTATGTGGAAAATTATGGAATTTGCATATTTTATGAGCATTTAATGGCAATCAGACAAATATATCATTTCTACCTGAAATAATAAGTAACTGGGGAATAAAAGAATATAAATTGATTAGTACTTAACTTTGATATTTACAGCCTGAAAACTAAATTCTTCTAAAGCCTGTGTATACGTTCAATAGAATACAATTTTAAATTTCATTTTGTGAAAATAGGGCCAAATGAAACATGTGAAGCTAGAAATAAGAGAAATGGAATCAATTACAATAAATTTAACTCAGTTAACTTAGTAAAGGTCAAGTCCCTGTGACATAGAAGTGAACTATAGTTGATTTCACTATCAGTAAAATGTTTTCTCCACATGTTTTCAAAAGAACAATTTAATAAGTCTTAAAGGCAGTTAATATGTATTTCCATGTAATGCATACCTTCCTTTGATATTAGTCAAGGTTTATCTTCATACTTATAAAAAAATTTCCACCCATATTTAAGCCAAACACCCCAAGTTGCTTTTCTAATGAAAAATTCTGCAAATTCATAAGGTCCTTCTCAATCGGATTCTTCAATCTGTACTAATAACATACTAGAAAGTACCCAGGAAGATGTCTGAGAAAAAAAAACTAAAATTTGTGTTGCGTAATTTCATAATGCTTCCTTGACATTTGAGTGTACAGTCACCTGCGCCTTGATCTTCCCTTATACTGAGTCCATTGTGGCATTCGATGCTGAGAAGGAAGTTTACACGTAAACATGTAAAGCTGAAGTTATAATGTATGGTGGTGGTGGGAGTAGTGTTTTCACTTCAGCTACCCACTACTTTTTCCATTTCCTGTTGTCCAGAATTGCAGCTACATTCATATACCTACACCTAGTTCTTTGCCCAACACAGTGAAAATTCAGATCATTTTGGTGCGGTGCAGTGGCAGAAAATAAATGGTTTGGAGTCATGTAGAAAAAGCCATGAGTTAAGGACCTGCATTTTACAAGTTTCTGCTTTAATTCAAGAAGATACAGCTTTTGATTTTTCCATTTCCATGTTACTCAAGACACCTGCCACATAGGGACGCTCCATCAACAATTTTCAGAGTTGCATGCGATACTTTCAATGTCTTCTTCGTCAGCAGGAATCAGCACTCCCGGCCTATTAGACAGAAGGGAGTTTAATACGGGGACTGTATTCAAGGGCATGGAGCTGACTGATAGCAGCAGAGGGATTTTCCCACCTTCAGATCTGAAGAAATAAGTGGAGGGCTGTCCGTAGGGCCCAGAAAGAGAAAGATGTGGAGAGGGCTGAGCGGACTCATTTGCTATAGTAGACCAAAGGGACACATCCAGCCGAAGGGAACCAGGACAAGGCAGGAGATTCTCTGATCTGCTTCCCCTGCCTCCTTATGGTGCCTGCCTGGCCTTCACCCTGACCTTCGCCCAAACAAAATGAGACAGCAAAAAGAGAATGCTTCCATGCCACCCGTAAGTGGCCAATCACCTGGAGCATAGAGTGGATAACACAGGTGAGCGGAATACATCAAACACCTTCCCTTCTGCAAATGCAGCACTTTAAACAATGTAACCAGGAACTTCTGGTCAAGATGGAGGTGTAAATGAATGCAGTACTTGCCTCCTCATGCAACCGCATCAAAATTACGACTAAACAACAGGACAACCATTGTTCAGGATGACCTGAAATTTGGTTGAATAAAAGTCCTGCAACTAGGGACTTAAAAAAGAAGCCACAGCAAGACTCCTAAGTACAGTAGAGAGGCAGAACAAGCTGGTCCCATACTCACTTGTTGTGGATAAAAATCAGGAGGGTTATCTCAGCTGCAGAGGTTTTCCCTGAGGAGTGAGGTGACTCGGTTCCATGCTACGCCCCTCAGCTCAGGGTTTCAGTGCCAGGAAGAAAAATTCCAATAACTTTTTGTCTGTAAAAACTAGCAGGGATTGAGGCTGAGGGAGATGGAGACCTTTGGAGCCCCAGGCAGTTCCTCTAAGGGGCTCACACATGGACTCAGTGGGACTCACTCCCTATGAGCTCCCACACTGGGACAGCAGCTTTAAAGGCACCAGTGACTTATGGGGAAGGACTGGATTGTTCAGCATCAGGGTGAGAGCTGGATGGACAGCTTTCCCCTAGACGGAAGTGCTGGCAGAGACCATGATTCCTTTGAGGAGCCCTTCCCGCACAGAACCAAGAAGCAAGTGCCATATATGAGACTAAATCAACCTGGCTCACACTCTTTGTTCCTCCCTCAGAGCCCACACCACCCAATTTTCAAGTCCACTGAAGCCACTCCCACTGGCTTTTCCATATGAATGGCCTGTCTTGGCCCAGGCCTCAGATTTTCTTAAAATCTCTCAAACACATGGCATCTGGACTCAACAAGCCCATACCTCTCATTAAATGACCCCAGGACCAGCACTAGCAGCCATCAGCCTTGGTATGCAGCTTGGCCCCACATGGCCACTTCCACGCCCAGCGTAAGTAGCGCCAGATCTTTGTAGCTCATGCCAGGTGGCCCCTGGAAAACTCAGACAGCAGCTGACTTTGGAATCTATTTCCTTGGAAGCCCCAGAACCAGAGCACTCAGCTTCAGACCATGTTGAAGCATCAGCACTCAACTACCTCTATAAGCAACCCACTCAAGGGGCAGACTCAGCAGGTACCAGAACCCCACTGAAGTAAGTTCTGCTCTTTTGTGTGGACCCCTGCACAGCTGACACTCCACAGCAGTAGGAGGTCAGTAGTCAGTGGATGCAGCTGATTGGCCTGGGGATAAATCTCTCCCACTGACGGGCCAACAGCAATCAAGGCTCAACTACAAAAGGAGGCTCACACAGCCCACATAGAAGCACACCTCGAGTGTCCAACTTGGGTGATGGAGTGGGGGCTTGTGCCACTGGACCCTATAAAACATCTACTACATTAGGCAACTCTATCACGCCTTGGAGACGTAGCAGCTCTACCTAACACGTAGAGACAAATACAGGGAGAGAAACAAAATGAGAAGACAAAAAAACATGTCCCAAATTAAAGAACAGAACAAAATCCCAGAAGGAAAAATGCAGACAAGCAATCTACTAGATGTAGAGTTCAAGTTGTGCTCAATGAACTTAATGAGCTTAATGAAAATGAACTTAATGAAAAAATGATGCTCAATGAACTTAATGAGAACCTCAACAGCAAAAAGATGACCAGTCAAAAATGAAGAATAATGTACAGGGAATCAATAGTTGAGTAGATGGAGCTGTGAATCAAATGAATGTTTTGGAATACAAGGAAGCAAAAACACTCAGTCAGAACAGTAAGAAGCAAAACAAAAAGAATCCAAGGAGCCTCTGGGACCGCTTCAAGCACGCCAACATTTGCATCATGCAGGTGCCAGGAAGAGAAGATAGAAAGCGACAAATTGAAAACCTATTTGAAAAAATGACAGAAAAATTTCCTAACTTGGTGAAGGAAATAGACGTATAGGTCTAGGAAGAACAAAGAGTCGCAAACAAGATGAACCCAAAGAGGACCACACCAAGACACATCATAATTAAAATGCAAAAGGTTAAAGACCAAAAGAGAATCTTAAAAGCAGCAAGAGAAGAGCAGTTAGTTCATGACAAAGGGAGTTCCTATTCACCTGTCAGATGATGTCTCAGCAGAATCTTTGCAGGCCGGAAGGGACTGGCAAGAAATATTCAAAGTGATAAAAAACAAGGACCTACAGTCAAGATCACTCAATCCAACAAAGATGTCACTGAGAATTGAAGGAGAGACAAAGAACTTCCTAGATACGAAAAAGCTAAATGAGTTTGTCACTACCAAACCAGTATTACATGAAATGTTAAAGTTCTTTAAGAAAAATAAGAAGAAAAAGATAAAAAATGTGAACAGTAAAGTGGCAAAAAATTATATACCTATCAACAATTGACTCAAAACAAAACAAAACAAACAAACAATAACAACAAAAAAAACAAGCAGAAGAGAAACAGACTCATAAACACAGAGAACATTTTGATGGTTGCCAGATGGGAAAGGGTTGGGGAATGGGTGAAAAAGGTGAAGAAAAAAAGAGGTACAAATTGGTCTTTACAGAATAGTCATGGAATATCGTCAGTAATATTCTAATGACCTTTATGGTGTCAGATGGGTGTGAGATTCATTGAGATCATCACTTAGTAAGTTATATGATATTCAATCACTGGGGTGTACACCTGAAACTAATGTAATAATGTATGTCAGCTGTATGAAAAATAAAATAATTAAAAATAAATAAATAAACACACAAAATAGTCAGTAAACCACTCAGGACATTCGCAACATAAAATGCACCTTGCCTATCTAATGAACTATCAATTGTTTATCTACAACTCGCTATTTGAAGAGAGCTAAAAACTTAAAAAGAGATTATAATGCTAATTATTTAAGAATTGTATCACTTAGTAGGAAATGACAATAATTTAAAATCCCAAGAACATGCATACTGGTATTTGCTACAATGCTGATGTGAATATGTTGAACAGAGGACAGGCAAATGAATCTTCCTAGGAAAGTCTAAATAACTGCTTTAAAATACTGGATTAAATGTGCGCATTAAACATAAAACAAGAGCCTTGAATGGTGTAGCTCAATGGATTGAGTGCTGGCCTGTGAACCAAAGGGTGGTCAGTTCGATTTCTAGGCAGGGCAAGTGCCTGGGTTGTGTGCCCGGTCACCAGTAGGGGGCATGTGAGTGCAACCACATATTGATGTTT
The DNA here is from genome assembly GCF_014824575.4 of Sturnira hondurensis. Classification (NCBI taxonomy): domain Eukaryota; kingdom Metazoa; phylum Chordata; class Mammalia; order Chiroptera; family Phyllostomidae; genus Sturnira; species Sturnira hondurensis. The sequence goes on from NW_028073411.1 coordinate 9,055,352, forward strand.
CCCTCTCTTTCACCCCTGCTTTCCCTCTGCCTAAAAATAAATAAATATAATCTTTACAATAATAAAACGAGAAATACTCCTACCAAAATGGTAAATGTGGTGTCAAATTTTAGGCATATACAAGTCAACTATATGATTGAAAATTGGAGTTTAAAAAGGCTACAGTAAAGGAAAAAAGGCCCTATAACCTGTATACCAAATGTCCCAGTAACAGATGATATGTTACACTGAAAATCTGGCTTTGAGTACATTTTCCTGCTTACTCAGTAAGTGCCCTAATTCGTCCCCTTCATTCTCACGCTAGCGTTGCACCAAGCAGTATTATTTTCTTCCTGTAGTTACTTGGTGAGGGTTCTTGTACTGGTGATCAGAAAGCCAATACCCAAAGCAACAATTTAAAATTCAAGTGCCAGTCCTGTTAAACACCTCTGCCCACCTGAGCCCTTAAATACAGCCTTATTTTGATGACCAGTAACACCAAGACTATTTTTCTTCCTTCATTCTTAATGGAATAGGTTGTTACTTGTGGGATTTTCCATTTTTTGTTGTTGTGGCACATATGACTATATCTGTGCTTAGGGGTTCAAATAACTTTAAGAGTCCTCCGGTGAGTATGACCACTTGAAGTTATAGAACAATCACAGATCTGTTAGTTACACTTGACAGAAATTCCACCCGGAAACATCCTGCTAAGATGCGACTGCCTTCTCTTGTCTGGGCTACTTTGGGGAGTCCATAGGCTGTACTGGAAGGTGAGAGACTGCCGCAGCCCGCTGCAGCAAGCGTGGTCACGAGGTGAGGCGAGGGACTTAAAAAATGGAGAGGACCATAAGCTCTGCTGGCAAAATGGCGAATTTATTCAAGGAACAGCTGTCTTAAATACAAACTGTTAATGCCTAAAGCAAGACTGCAGGCAACTAGAAACAATGTTGTTTTTCAAAGTTCGAGCACTCCCTTAAGCTATCAAAAGGGCAAGAAGTTCTCATAACCATCTGGGAACATGACACCTGCGCCAGGGTCTTGTTGTGTCTTTCAAGGCTGGGAACTAGAAGGTTAGGAAAGTGTCAAGGTACCCGCCGGCTCCAGGGACCAGAAACCAAGTTCATCCACCATTCTCACAGTGGAGAACTCTGTCCTTGGTCCCATTATGGCCTGGCGGGCCCCCACAAGAGATGTGTCTGGTAGTTGGCCCCTTTTCATCACCATCCCATCTCAATTTGGAGCAACTCTCTAAATTTTGAGGATTTAATTCTATTGCTTCTAGTATTTCGGTAGGACACCACAGTTCCTCTGAAAAGATAGTGTGCTCATAAATATGTATGTGGGGATACAAAGGAGACTTCCCAAACCTGAGTCTTCATCTAAAAGTCAGGTATAATACCTTTTTCAGATTTTCCGTGAGGCTGAATAAACCTGTGGACGTGGGTGGGAGAGGTCTGCTGGTGTTGGGCATACAGTGGAAGCCTCTGTCGTCATTAACTAGTTGGTATAACTTTGCCTCATTTACTCTTTGATAAAATAAAATAATAGTGACCAACAAATTAATCTGTCATCAACTTTTAATGAATGATGCAGTTGAAACGTCTGCTACTGTATCAGGGTAACAGTAAGCATTCGGTACACTTAGCTCTTTACACACAAGTCTTGGTGAATGTCAGTTCCTGTCTTCCGCAAACCCTTGTGCATTCCCTCTCACGGTTTTGCAGAAGCGTGCTGAGTCAGGGCACTTGGAAGGATGGGAAGTTGCTGCTTGCTATTCTTCCTGTTCCTCCCCTGGGATTCCTTGTGGTCCCCCCCTCCTACCCCCCACCTTCACTGTCATTTTTTTCCTAAGGATTTGTTTTGTCTAGCAAAGAGTTGTAAGGATGTGTAGGAAAAAAAAGACTTAAAAGCGCTTTTTGGTGACAGAGCATGCATGCCGGGTGGGAGGGGGGAGGGGCAAGCTGCCAGAGAGATCTCAGCCAGCTGCCATGGGAAATTCATACCTGCATAATCAGGCGAGATGAAAGTCAAGAGCTCCCTCCCCCGTGCAATGGGGGGCTGGGGCTGTGGAGAAGCCCACATTCACTCACAGCTGGAGGAGAGGAACACAGGAGGAGGCCAAGGCGTTATTAACACTAATTGTGATTGAAAGCCATGGAAAGGTTCAGCGGCATCTAAGGGGCAAGTAAAAGGACCAGACCTGGGAGCCTGCTCAGAGAAAGCCTGTGCCAGCCAGTGTCTCCTCATCAAGGCTGTAGTTTCAATGAAGAGAATAAAGCAGAAGAAAACTAACAGCCATAGTCTCCCCGTGCTGGATAAAGACTGTGTAGCCCACCTTCAGGTCCCAAAGAGACTGCTCAGCACATTTTCTTGCTGGATAACTTGTGTGCCCAGATGAGTGTGTTTGAAAACCTTGCTCACACTCCAGTCTGATTGCTCTGTGCCTATTTTTAAAGTTTTATGTGTTACATAAAGTTGTACCTGTTTAAGATTCTATCTCTTTCTCGGGAGAATGCATAAAACCGTGCAAGAAAAGCCCACGAGACTGTTTAAAAGGGAAAAGGGTAAGAGATCAAAAGTGTAAGTTAAAAGGAATAACAGAGTAAAGCAACAACAAAAAAAGAAATACATATAAATGTATTTTGGACAAAATAGACATATGACAAAAAGGAAAAACAAAAAGTTTTTTTAAATTTTACTGAGTAATAACTGCATTTATTCATAAGGCTAAGATATGAATACAATTTTTATAATGGTTTTCTTCCCAGAGATAAATAGATTTATCTTTTTTTTTCTTTCTGGTGGGTCTGTTTAAGGGATTTAGGGCTGATCTTGGTAAAAAAGGAATGACTAAGATAGGCACTAACCCCCAACAAGCTTTGCTGGGTGGAGCTGCCTCAAGGGACCATCTTCCAGGAAGGAGAAGGACAGAGCAGCTCCCGGGGGAGAAGGGATCTTGAGGGGCTCACGTGCTTATGGGATGTTGCTCAGCAACCTGCGGAGTCTGCAGGTCAGAGAGCTCTGAAGGTCAGCTAGGACTCTTGTCCCCACAGGGCTCCTTCTATCAACAGCCAGCAGATGTGAGATGAGACTGCACAAACCTCCAGTAGGAGGCAGGCTCTAGATATCTAAAAACCTACTGATTAGATTATTTTTAAGTGATTGTATGTGTAGCTGATATGAATGGACAGCTGTGCAGTCTGCTGGTAGTCGGCTGAGGGTGGGGAATAGGACCGTTGGTCACAGTCGATCCTGCCCTGTGACTAGGCATCTCCGGGTCCAGAGAGCAAGGTGCGTTCTGAATAACAAGCAGGTGCCTCGCAGGTACCCCACCCCAAATGCGGAGGTCCTGCTCTTGCCTAAAGACACCCCTCCCATCTGAACAAGGCCATCCATGGTGCTGCCCGAAAGGCCATGCTGGGTTTCCAAGGTTCCTTTACTTAGGCTTTTGGGTTAGTGCTCTAGGCCAGTGGGCCGCTAATGTGGGCACCTTGCTTCATACAGGTACAAGGGAGGGAAGTGGGGCGCAGTGTCGATGGAGTGGTATGGGAGTCCCCACCCCCACCCTGTCAGCGTGATAAGAGCAAGGAGAAGTGCCTACACTGGGCATACGCCAGTTAGCATGATCACTGCATGGGAGAGGAAGTCCTCTTACCTCCTCCAGTGCCTGATTGGGGGTGGGACCAGGGAAAAGCAGGCACAGGTGCCATAAAAGTCAGAATTCCGGCAGGGATGCTAAACCAAAGAGGCCTGTAAGTCTAGCCTGGGGAGAAAAGGGATTGGTTGGCACGTGGACCCACCTGGAGTGTGAGAAAGCACCTTGTCGGTCCCACACCTGAGGTGATACAGACCCAGAAGAGTGAAGAAATGCTCCTCTTGCCCACCAGGTGAACACACCGGCTGGTGCATTCATGGGACCCTGTGGCCGTAGAAGCTGCAAGGCCACGTTGGCCCCACTCTGGAGTTCCAGGAGGCAGCCTGAAGCCTGACAGAAGCCAGGAACAAGCTAAGCTACCAGGATAACAGCTTGGCAGCCTCCTGTGGGTTCCAAAAGGCAGTACTTTAAATGGGATAAGGAACTCTGGACACTGCCTTTTGTTTTAATCTAGCTGAAGACACTTCGGCTTTGCCTGGGTTTGCCAGAGGAGATGGGCTTTGAGACCAGTGTCTGCCATTCTCCCAGATCACACAGTATCTGCACAAAAACCTTTTTTCTTTCTCACCAGCCTCTGACCCTCAAGATTGCCTTTTGGTGGTAAAAGGCAGCCAAGCACCCCACTTTTGTTCATTAATATAATATTTTCAGCTTGGTACCAGCAGGCTTTTGAGCTATCAAGTCTCAGACTTTAGTGAAGAAATAAACACCTAGGACCCAGTGTAGGAAGACCGTTTCTGGCTCACTTATATAATATAGTCCCACAATCAGGTTTCACTGGTATTATTACGGTAGTTACTGAGGGTGTGACCTAAGACATGCCCCAAATGGCACTGCCAGCCTGTCCTGTGCACTGGACCTGGAGCTCATGCATACACAAGTACTGAGGAGCAAGGGGTGTACCGGCAGCTACCGCTAAAGTCAAAATTCAGTGTATCCCTCTAGCGCATCCTCCTTTAAAGTCACAGTGAGGATGAGCGTGTTTAGAGTAAATGAATGCGTATACGTGAACGCCCTGAGAATCATAGTCTCCCTTTGCCCTCCTTTCAAATGGAGTGGATCAGCCCTGAGGGGAAACTGGGTGTTCCATTTCTGTTCAATAGAAATGAGTGTCTGCACGCAATGTGGGTACCATTTGCATTCCAGGCACTTTGCAGGAAAAAGAGACAAGTAAAGGACCCACTGCTCTCATGAGCCTTGCAAGCTGATATGAAGAATGAGACTCAAACACAAGGGTGGTACTGAAGTTGATGGAATCAGGTATGAGACATAGGTGTGATGTCCACAGAGTGTAACGGGGTTCAAAGAGAGTCCAACCACATCTGATAAACCCAAGATTCTCAGAGAAGGAGGCCCCTGAAAGGTATTTTTTTACAGGTTGGGTAAGAGGGTATTTAAAGGTAAATATAGGTGAAGACAAGAGATTCTGGATGGGAGGAACTGCATTAGCAAAGATAGGGAGGTCTGAAGGTGACCTCAGCGAAGAGGGTGCACAACCTGGCTGAATTTCAGGGCAGTGCTGAGCTATGTTTTCATTTCTCTACTGCAGGGAAGGAAGTGCTGGAAATTGCATCCTAAAGAGTTAGAATCTAATTTCGTTCTAAGTAAACTTCCTAAAGTCTTTCATTTCTCTCATAAAGTGTACATATATGTGTGTATATATTAATAATGAGAGTCCAAGGCATGTTATTTCCTCTGTGGAGAATGTGTGATACTGTCTTTTTACCAACACCATAAAGTAATGTCTTATTTTAATTACATCTGTGACCATAATACATAAAATGTTTCAACAACATGCTGCATACTGTTTTAGAATTCTATTCAGTTCGTGGTTTTAATGCAGTGATGAACAAGTCCGGACTCCCTGGTGCTGGGGTTACTACAGGTTGAAATGAGACCCATTTATTCAGGCACTATCCACACAGTCGTGACACAAAGAATTTTCCTGGAGGAAACACAGTATAAGATAAGGTTCAGAGGTAAGCACGGTGGAGATGAAAAGGTGCCCTCCGCAAGAGTGGCTCAAGGACTTCGGAGTTATGTTGGAAAATAAGCATGAGATCAGTTAATTATTAATGATTAATTCATTTATTCATGGCCATAATGGTCCATGGCCATAATGGTCCATGCTACAGAGGACATCAAAACTGAGCAAAAAGATTTGTCAGTGTGTTTTAACAACAGACTTGGAGAAGACTTAGAGCTTAGAGAGACAAATAACTTCATAGCGATAATAAAACAGGCACTCAAATCAATGAAGCAGCATGCTCTAGGTCTCACAGGGAGACCTGACTAAGCCAGGATTAGAAACTGCATCTTCCCAATCTTAGTTGGTGCTACTAAATACTTGTAGTTTAATGGAGGAAGGAGTGACTATGAAGAGGAGTGAGAAGGTATGGTGGGTCCAAGGCGGGTTTGGAAAGACTCTAGTTTGGATGCTGCATACGTTTCCTATGTGAGATCCGTGGGGTAGGGGTGAAAATGTGCATGAAGAAAAGCTTGTGGGGCTGTGCAATGCTGGGCTAAGCAGTTGGCTTTCACTTTCCTAGGCAAGGGGAAACTTTTGCTTGAATATGCATTCAACTCTCACTGCAAACTGAAACAATCGAAAGTCTCCATATCCTCCCCCTGGGTGAACTCATTCCATGTTTATGAAAAACTTACCATGTGACAGGCATTTGGATAAGAGCTCTCCACAAGGAAACCACAGCTTATAGGACAATGTACACAAATACATCTTGTGCCAACTGAATGCGACGATGGCTGTGATAGTGCCCCCATTCCTCTTCCTCCTGGGATGGAGGAGCACACAGTGCTTATTAGAGTTCAGAGGGGAAAGCAGCTGCACTTGCTAATACGCACCCAGTGCAGAGACGAGTGCCTGTTCCAGTTTGGTGGGCGGGGCCAGGGAACCTATTCAACTAAAGGCAATGCAAACTGATACTTGAAGGACAGAATTTTTCAAGAAAAAAATAATAATGGTAAGTAGAAAACAAGGTGATGTTAGACATTTATCTCACAATGATTTTGGTTTCTGATATGAGGTCAATGCAATTTTGTCCTGCAATTTCTGTGATCCTGAATGTCAGCAATGGCAGCTCTGAACTATTTCAATCAGTTTCTTTCTGCCTTAAGTCATATCTCCTCATTCCCAAACAAAATCTCATTAACTCACATTTATCCCTCAGGACAAAATTCAAACATCTTACTTTTTGAGCTTGTGTCAGAAAAATTAATTACTCTTCCTTCCTGGACCCATATAGGTTACTGGATTTCCCTCACCCATAAAACGGCTGTCACATTGTCATTGTCACGTATGTGCTTCGGTCCACTCCAAACCTGGGTCAGCTTGAAGCATGAACTGTTTAACGCTGCATCCCCACTATACCATACAGCATCTCAGACAGGGTAGGTGGATTAAATGAATGAAACAATTCTGAAGTGCCTCCAGAAAAAACATGAAATCATTTCAGTATGTACTTTGTATCAATTTTATTTGGTTGTACTCTGATTCTTTCACAAAGCATCAGATGTGGCCTGTATTTTACTGCAAGTTTCAATTACTAATAGGGTAATATTCAATTATGGGCACAGTGCCTGGCACAGAAAAATGCATGATAAGTTATTTCCTTAATGAATATTGATTTGGGGAACCAGATGTCCTATTTTGCCAATTATCTTGAGAAAAAATTTCACTTCTCTAGTAGATGACCTAACTACTCTATAAGGAATTTACAATGTTCAGAAATAAATATTTACAAATTCCTCTCACTTGAGTTAAAAACACCTACTTCATTTACTTCCTTTTCCCCAGTGATGTAGCCTTTACTTCTTCCTGCTTTCCTTTTGTGGTCCCATCAATTTGTCTCCACCCACTTGGTGGGGACTTTAACAGTCTCCATTCTTCCGTCAGGTCTCTTGGTTTGCCTGTGTTTCTAATCTAATCATAAATCCAGTAAGCAAAGTTTCCAACTGATACCACTCTCCCAGCATTTAAGACACAGGATAAATGTAACTAATGATAGGCTCACAGACTACAAAGAACTATCGCAGGTCTGAAATCACAAACATAATAGTTAAAACTGAGCTCTAGATATAACTGAGACATTTACAGGTATAGATACTTTGCTAGATCCACATTGACAAAGCACTTTAAAGAAAGTTTAGTGTGGGTTTCTTATTTAAACCAGTTTCAGAAATAGGATCTATGCCTAAGAAGAAGCTGAAACTACTAAGCTCTGGGCACTGTTATTGGATATTTTAAAACTTAATAATATTGTTTCCATCTTAGACAGAAGAAGATGATCTCATAAACATTAAGCGAGTTGCCCGAAACTCCAGATGAGCAAGGCATACTGTGAACCTGTACTTGAACTTACCCTCGTGTCTTCTTATCTATGCTGTACTATTCCCATCACTCAGTGCTGGGAGCATGCCCCTCTGAGCAGGACAGTCTGAGCACATCTGGTAGGTTCGGTCCTAAGCATGAAACACATTCCTGAAAGAGTAGATGCATTTAAAACTTTCTCAGGCACTTTCTAAATACTGTCCCAAAATGTTATTTCAATTGTACATCCAGCAACATGCATGAGAATGACTCGTCCTTTCTGCTCTACTGACACTAGGTATTCTAAATATTTAACATTTTTTTCAATATAGTATCTGAAAGGTGGTGTGGTTTTATTTAATAAGCAGTGATGTTGCAATGTTAAGTGCTTCTAATGTGCTTATTATGCATATTCCTTCCCTTCAAATTGCTTTTTCACAACTTTTACCAAAATGTATTGATGTATCTTATTTCACATTATTTTTGTACTTTGTATATTAGGTGAAGTGAATAACATTCACCCATTTTATAGATGGTTAAATTGAGAGTTAAGAAATTAGGTAATTTGTCCAAGGGTCATATACGCACAAAATTTTAATTTGATCTTTTTGCTTGGCTTTGTAGCTATGCCATTAATGAGTACACCAACTTATTTCCATCACGCCCTTTCTGGTATTTACACTCCTCACCCCTAATTCTTCTTCACCCCCAAAAAATCATATCCAAATAGCAAAAACAGGCTGGGACAAAATTATGTTTACAGTTGGGAATACACAAACACAAAGTATATTCTTGTATTATTATTATTATATTGTTTTCTGTATGAACAGCTATACATCTAGTTTAGCCCTATCCTGTCGACATATAAATGTATGTTTTTTTCTAATTCATGGTTACATTAACAAAGTTAACATAGAAATGCTTTCTTTATTATAATTTGTGAATAATTTCTTAGTAAAATTTACTTGTTCTTCAATGGTCTATTTGTCTCTTTGGCCTATGATATAGTTGCTATGGAAATGAGATTCTGGTTCTTTAGTATGTTAGATACTAATTTTCTTGAAAAAAAAACCAGTCTCTTTTCCTTAGCTGTTGATTCATTGTAATTTTAAAATGCATATTTTATTTATAGAAATCTGAGAACATATTAAACTGAAGAAGAGATGTGTTATTACTAATTTTCTACATTCAACTGAATTCAAAATATGTTGACCAGGGAGTAAAAGTGATAATTATATTTTTCTATGCTTTCAGAGAAGTCAACTGATAGGAATTAAGCCTTATCTTCTAACTTAGCATGTATTTCCTTTTATTGCTGTGAAGCAGCACCTAATTTAAAGTTTAATATCTTTCTTCCATTCCCCTATGAAGCAGATGGCCTAGGCAACTCCCTCCTACTATCTAATTCCTTGGTGACATTTATTATTCATTAGTAAGGAAGTTAGGGAACATTATCTTTCCAATTCCTGGCTTGCTTAACAAAATAGTTCAAAGAAAATATCCTGTAGTTAGCAAAAGAGGGATACTTAAACCCATAGAAGCATTGAAGATTAAAACCTAGTGGCCACATATTGGGGACATTTGACTATTGTTCTACCACATAGACAATTCGGTGGGAAAACGTAGCCGTTAAAAAACAAATGATAATCACCTTTGCAATAGAGGTTAGTTTCCGAGGTATTTAGCTTTGAGCCACGGAGTCTGGCCTACAAGTAAGAAATTAACCTCTTGCCCATCTCTATGGTTCTCCAGTCTCTCCATGTGTCTAACTAGAGACTCCGACTGCAGCTAAGGGAAAAGAAGGTGAATATACCAATTCCACTTGCATTTGAATCTCAGTGTTTTCGTCACTTGTGTTTTTCAAAGTAAATGTCAGTGAATAAGGCTATTTCTATATCTGTGAGTAGAAAAAGACAAAAAAAAATAAAAAGAAGCTGTTGGATGACTTTATTACTTCATACTTCATCTGATGCAAAGCAGAAAAAATTTGTCCTGCCTTAAACAATAAGGAATGTTGTTCACACCTATAACTGCAAAGATCACAACTGTTTCTAGTTTCTAATTCTGTTGACTTAGTAACTCAAACAGAAGCGTCTGTGCTCACTCATTTTCTCTTCTTTGACGTTCATTTCTTGAGATCGTCTCTACTTTTAGGCAGTATTCTCAAGATACCGTGAGGCCGGCAGCAACAGAGACCCTGGGTCCTATTTTCTTGGCAATTGCAAAATTAGGGAAGAAGCTTTCTGTACTCATGCAGCAAAATAACCATGGTTGTTTCTGGTGGATACATTTTTTGCATGTATTTTTCTATGAATCCATGGCCGAGGCCAGGAAGTCTGAGTGATTTGTTTAGCTCAGGGTTGAGTCGCATTCCCATCCTTGCAACTGGAGAGGGAGGCTCACCGCCTTGCCCATCTGATTTCCCTTGAGATGTGTTTTCAGAAGTCTGTTGTTAAACTCCAAAGAAGCAGGGATTTTGTAGCTATCTTTCTGCTATTGATTTCTGGTTTCATTGTGGGCAGAGAACATAACTTTGGTGATTAATCCTTCTAAATGTATTCAGACTTATGATCTGTCTCATTGACAGTTTCATGCATACTTCAGAAGAACATGTATTGTGTTGTTGAATTATAAATGTTTATTAGGTCAAGTCATTTAACAATCTAGTTCAAGTATATGATAATTTTACAGATTTCCCTATGTTTCTTCTGTCAAGTAGTATACCTGTGGATTTTGTCTATTTCTTCCTTTTTTTCCCATTCAAGCTGTGCAATCTTTTAAGTAATCACATGGCCCTTTACAGAAAAGCATTGCCGACCATTGATCTAAAACGTAAGGAATCAAATTTGTGAACACACCGCTATTTCTCCTATCCTTATATAAACTGTGAGCTATATAATGGCCCATAAAGTCATTGGAGAATGTAATATAGAGATTACTTTGTATTTATGACAAATGCCACTTAGTATACCCTGGATGTGGAAGAGTAGAATTTTTAGTTCTAGAGAAGGAACTGCAACATGTCAATGGGAAATAGGTTAAATAATTAATTAAATTTTTAAAGGCACTAAAATATTGGTAAAATACAAGGGATATTTTTATGATATTCAAATACCCTTATAATCACAGAGTAGCACTGTTACATGGGGTGTGACTAATGACAAAGGACAGCTATGGCAGTCCTACTGTACCCAACAAAATTGTCTCTAGGTGTCCCAGTGTATGCCCTTTCTCTTCCTGGTGACTTCTCTTCACCTTGGACGTCCACTCCTCCTGCCCATGTGAAACAAACTTAAACCTTTTGATCCTCGCTTTCACAAATTTCACTGCACACTCTATGACTTTCCCTGACTCCTATCGAATACCAACTAATTCATTCTCGCTATGGCTACCTACTGGCAAGTCTACGCTTGTGATTTTTTTTGGCTTTGTCCCTTCTCTAGCCACCTAATACCCCACAACACTCTACACAGGCCCTCGTGGGGTTGATGTTGCAGAAATGACAAGCTTCAGGACCCAAATCCTATAGTGGCTTTCCCCTCCTAGCTGTACCTCCAACACGGCTATAGCTCCGAAATGGCATCCTATCTCACACACCTTTTATAGCCTTTCTTCAAAAGTGTGAATGTAATTAAGGAAGAAAAATATATTGGCACAGATGGTGTACTTATACTGTGTTTCAAGGCACGAAATAAAGTGAAGACATCCTGAATTTGGAAATCCTGTGTAGTGCGCCAAATAGACTCCTGACATCTCAGTACTGACATCTCAGTACCACTTCCTCCCGTTCTGTATTATCATTGCATCGCAGGGGCTTGAAACCTGAAAACCACCTTTCCCTGGGTTCCTGTTTAGTTGGGCTATTGTTTATGGTCTGCCTGTAAGCGCCATTCATGTGGGATTTAGAACATGGGAGAGAAGGAAAAAGCATTGCCATTGCCTGTGGCAAAATCTGACAGAAATGTGGACTTTTTCAATCACCTTCTTACTGAGACCATCACTAGTGTCTACAGTCAATTTCTCACCTCCTGATTTCCTGGAAGTAACAGGTTCTCACTGAATCTTGCCCTCTCTACACTTCTGGTGGATGAATTTTTAAGTGACTATTCCTGCTCTAAATTTCTTCCTGTTAAAAAAAAACTTATTGTGGTTGATCTTTTATAATATTTAGGAATCTGTTTTTTTTTTATCCAGGACATTGTTTTCCTTATTTGTTATTCTTAAACTTGCTATTCATCAATTTGATCTGCATCCCTGTGTTATCCCCATTCAAGTCATTAGATGAATTCACAAGTAAATACTTCACATGTTTGTGTGCCTAGGGAAAGAAAATAAAAGAAAGAAGAAGAGAGATAGGAGCCAAAGAACAGGTCTTATGGTAAATATTGTAGAGATCTTCTAGGTTGCTATTAATCCATTATTTGTATCCTATAGTTTCATGATTATCAGGTTAAACTGTAGTGTTCAGCATTTGGGGTGGGCTCCTTCTGTAAAGCACTGTTGTTTGAAATAAAAGAAATGTGCCATCCTTGGCCCCACCTACTAAATGCCTACAACACCTTTATTTATTGTAACAACTCAAAATAGAGTTTTGAAATTCCTCCAGTTCACAGAACCACATCTGAATCATTATGCTGATCTAGTACAAACTCCCATATTTCTAATAGTCTCAATTATATGTCTTTTCAATTTTATTCACAAAGAGATTTTGTGAAATGAATTTCCAAAATGCCAGTGTGTGGTGTCTTTGCAAATCCCTGCATACCATTTCTGTGACTGTCTTCCAGAGTAAACAGTGACAGCGTGGCACAAGTTAATGTGGCACAACAGTCACAAAAATCACAGCCTGCTCCTGATGAGCAGTCTTTTCTCTTTTAATTCTTATAATTCTATATTTTAAAAATAAACTCTAATCCAAATTGAAACAATATGGCGTATATGTATGTAAAATTAGGAAATGTTTAGGAGCTTTTATTCTTAATAGCAATGAGAGTACAACAAAATATAGAATTTCATATATTGGTGGTAGAAGGATAAATTGGTCCAAAATTCCTGGGTGATGAAAACAATGTATACAGCAGCTTAAAATATACATTTTTTGACAAATTGACTCCATTCTAGGAAACACTCATATCCTTATTGTCTGCAGTATGTACACGAGTTTAAGATCAAGGGTTCTCATTCCAGTGTCACTTGTAATGGGAAACAACTCAATGGTCTGACAACATGGGAAGGGACTAATGAATTCCGGCCTTTATATGGTGGAATAGTATACACCCATTACAAACAAGCTTTAGGTAATTAGTTTATCATGCACAGTGTTAAATGAATATATCAGGCTCTACAGTGGAAACTAATCAACAAAACACACAAATGAGGAAGATGGAACCAGAGACTTGGAAATAAAGAACAAATTGACAGTAACCAGAGGGGATGGGGGAGGGGGACAACAAGGGAAAGAAGGGGAAGGGGCAAGCGAACATGAACAGAAGACTCATGGGCATGGACAATGGGGGAGGGTTGACTGTGGGAGTGGGGGACACACAGGTTAGGGGTGAGCAATGGGGAGAAAGGTGGGGCACCTGTAACAGAATATATATTTATATTACAGTTATAGTTATATCAGGCTATAAAACTGCATATTAACATGTCACCTCAAACTTGTAAATGACATAATTTTGTATAAAAATGTATTAAGATATTTGACAATGATTGTTCCCTGCTTATCCCATTTGGTGAAGGGGCAAGGAGATGGAATGTTACATGTATTAGTCAGCATCTGTGCAGTAAAAACAAACGCACGCTCTCATTAGCTTACAACAACAAATATGTAGTCCTCACTCATACCATGTAAGGGTTGAGTACCTTAAAGCCTCTGTAAGACACCACGGTCCTGCTGGTCTTAGGCTGGCGCTGCTTCTAGAAGCTGTTGCTTGAGTGCCACAGCCCAGGCCCTCACATGTCATTGACTTCACAAGTCATATGCAAGAGTCCAAAATCTGTGGTCTGGAAAATTCTTCTCTGAAAAGCAGCAATGGACACATGATTCTGAACAAGTCTACCGATGTCGGGTGGGGTGTTACGTTTGTTGTGTTTCATTTTATTTATTTACTTATTTTGTTTTGTATTTTGCTATAATTTTCATATTCTGAATATTTACTTTCATATATAATTTAAAATTTTTATGTAAAGTTTATATGTAAAACTTGACACATAAAATGTATAATGTTCAATATCATTCTTACCTAGATTTAGTAATAAGCTTCTTACTTTTTGTAATCTATTTTAGTCTCTTTAAAAAAATATTTCATCTGGCTCTGGCTGGTGTAGCTCAGTGGATTGAGCCACTGAGCTATTTATTTATTTAGTAAATAAATAAAATTTAAATAAATATATATATATTTCATTTTTCTATTTTCAGTGACTTGGGCTGTTTTTATTCTTAATTGTTTAGAGAGAGTATACTTTTAATGAAATTATTTATAATTATTTCAGAACTCTGACATAAAATTCATTTGTTACAAAAGTCCAAGATGTAATATGAGCAGTTAGGTAGCCTGTTTTCATACATTGATGGTTTTTTTAAAGATTTTATTTATTTATCTTTAGAGGGGAAGGAAAGGAGAGAGGGAGAGAAATATCAATGTATGGTTGCCTCTCATGCGTCCGCTGCTGGGAACTGGAACCGGAAACTGGCCTGCAACCCAGGCACGTGCCCTGACTGGGAATCGAACCGCGATCCTGTGGTTCGCAGGCCCGCACTCAATCCACTGAGCTACACCAGCCAGGGCCATACATTGATGTTTTTATAAGTAATAAATAGGGGCAAGATTTTCTGATAGCCAGGAAGGGTAAGAGTGGACAGCTGGGGGCTCAAAAAAAGAAAAGAAAATGTGAAATAAAAAAATGGCTTACTAAGAGATAGATGAAAAGATTGTTAGAGACAAAGAATGTCCACTTTGAATTGTTGTTGTAGGGACAATAATCCTTTTTTTAAGTCCCTAGAGTTCACTAGCCTCTACAATATTCCATGAAGTTGCTTTGCATTTGGGAATTTCAGCTGAAAACTGAAAAAAGCAACCAATGATCCTTTCACTGTGAATTCTTTATTTGGTTATGTTTATTTTATTAAAGAAAGATTTTTTTAACCCTGGCTATATTTACTACTTACTATAATTATTTATTTTTAATTGGTAACTAGAGATTTAATGATAATTTTGTTTACTTCTGTTTATTTAATGATTACTGTTAAATCATAGACCTCCAGGCCACACAAACATGATTTCAGATCCTGGCTCCATCAGTATTAAAGTTGTGGTGACATTTAAGTTACTAGCAATTAGGCAGTAGGTCTTAATTATCATCAGCAGCATTATTATAAGGAAATAGGAAAATGAGAAACATAATAAGGAAAAAGGAATATGTGGCTGGTTTCAAAGAGGAAAAGAAAGATGATGATCTTGGGAGAAGAACCTTATAATCAATAAGTATGTAAGTAAACAAGCCAACACAGTGATTCTCTGGGACTTTTAATGTTGTTAGACAAATCTGATCGCAAACTGAGAATATAAATGTGTGGCTAACACTGTTTGCGATATCCAAGACCCCACTGAAGGTATCAGGGAAATAATTTAAGAGTAGCATAGGGTGAAGGGTTTGCAGGAACAATTGTAAAGGACACATGGATAGTAACAGTTGGGGGGGGTGGGGAGGGCTATAGGGCTGGGGCAGGGGGAAAAGGCAGAAAACTGTAAACAACAACTATAAATAAACAAATAAACAAACAAACAAATAAATAAAAGAGTAGTATAATTGGACTGTGGTTTAAATGTGAAAGTGGCCGACTAATGGTTTTTGTTAGAGAAAGACTGGATTAAAAGGTGTGGTTGTCTGGAAGAGCCAGAGGACATCCCAAAGATCCACACAGTGAACAAGTTTATCCAGCACCAGCAGCAGCCAAAAAAGAGACGGAGTTTCCATCCACAGTAGAAGGGCACCTACCACCCTGGCCAAACCTACCACTCGCCTTTGTTTCCATGCCCGCCCAGCAACATTCTGATTAGTGATCCAGTTTCCCCTGAACTGCGAACTGAGATGGGAGTGCCCTGGATGAAAAGGAGAATGATACTGATCGTTTGGAAGGAATGTCCATTTGGAAGCACATTTGCCGGTGGTTGGTTTGTGCAGCTCTTTCTCCGATGTGTTTGATTGCTGTGAAGGAGCCAATCCGACATCTGTGAATGCTGCAACGCCGGCGTGAACGTTTGCGGCACCAAGTGGATGGTGTTATATGAGGTTTCTTTTTGAAAAATGAATCTGCCTTCACCTGACGACGCCCCTTATTTATACCATCTTCTGTCTCCCCCTATGAAGTCTGAGTCCTCTCTTGTCTTTCCTCAAACACAGGTGTTATAGATACTATCTGTAATCTTAAACTGAACAGACTACACGTAGTACTGAAAATGCCTTACTATTAATTTCTAAATGTCAGATATATTTCGAATCCAATATAAAATTCCAGACAATTATTCTTGTCTTGATTCTCTTGATGGGATAAGATGAAAAGGTGATGAATGGTCAATAATCTTTATGTGCATTGTAGTATAAGCTCACAATAGCATTATTTCAAGATTTACTTTTTCTACTAAGTCACCAGATTCTTTTATTTTATTTTTATTTCTTTTTAAAGAGGGGAAAGGGGGGAGAAAGAGAGAGAGAAACACCAATGTGTGGTTGCCTCTTGAGCGTCCCTTCCTAGGGATCTGGCCGGCAACCCAGGCATGTGCCCTGCCTGGGAATCAAACCTGCAACCCTCTGGTTTGCAGCCCACGCTCTATCCACTGAGCTACACCAGACAGGGCAGTCACCAGATTATGTTAATTGCCATTCCAGGTGATTGCGTCTAACCCAGCATTTGCTATGTGGCCTGCATTAGAAAGGGCTGCCATGTTCATTCCCAGCACCCAAACAGTGCTGCTCATCTGGAAAGCCAGGAACCTCCCATGAGTGTGGTGGTCGTGATGGTGGTGGTTGGACTGTTCGGTCTTGCTACTTTATTTCTTCCTGCATGGTTTTCAGCATCTGGGAGTATGTAAATCTTTAGCTGTGTTAGAGGGGTTATGTGGTTTGTGGAGGCACATTGCATGACAGAAACTTACAGATAAAAGTGGAAATGGGAAAATTTTATCCATAAAAGGAAAACCTTATGGTCATTCGGTGGAATGAACACATTAATAATTTGTAACTTTCATAACATACCACTAAATCTTGGCACTGAGCAAAATACCAAATGTAATGTTTCACAACCTATTTTTTCATAAATATTCATTCTTTTTACAGTTGGAGAAAAATATTGTCATTTATGTGGAACAAAAAATCACTAAAATAAAAACATCTGGTAAAAACCAGTCAATATGTTAAGATCTGAGAGAGAGAGCATTCTTACTTATTGTACTCTATTTCTTCAAAAAAAATCACATCCTTCAGAGAACTTCATATATTTATTGTAAATAGTATTTCAAGACAGTAATACCTCTAGTAAATTACTGTTCCCTGTGCATTGTCTTGTTGTAAAATTTTCTGATGATATTAAAGGTTTATAAAAAGTGTGAGAGGAACAATGTGAGCAGAGGCTGGCAGGCAACTTGCTGCTTCGGAGACACTGATCGAACTTACTGAATCCATATTTGGACATTAAGTGACGTCATGTCTCTTTGGGGGTCAATTCAAAATGCATATTTCATTTCTAAATTTAATTTCATGGAACAGAACACTGCATCATAAAAATCAAATGCATATATGGTGAAGAAACTATGGAAAATACATATACCACAGAGGAGTCCATGGATATTTTGGAAAATAGATTTTTTAAATGGGTTGTTCTCTCTCTTTTTTTAATGTACTGTTTATTTATGGTTTAAAGTATTTATGCCTGTATAATGCAAGAAGGATGTGGATATAATAGGCATAATTGTCTCTTTCAAGGACAGCACAATGTATAGTGCCTGAATTGTACATGTGAACACCAGTGTATTCTTTCCCTAATCACATGTTGATACTATCCTATAAGACTGCCTTTTGCATTAAGGGTTCTGGTTCTCCATTACAAACCAATAGTCTTCTATCCCTTCAATTGCCTAATTCCCACACTGCTCTGTGTCTCTTCATATATAATCAGAATGTGAAGTTACTCTGATATATTTTAATTAGCCTTCTGTTGGATATTAAGTATTTGTGGCCCCCTCTTCCATTTCATATTTTGAAATCTAATGCCCGATGGAATGGTTTTAGGAAGTGAGGCATTTGGGAGGTGATTCTGTTGTGAAAGTGGATCCCACAAAATGGGATTACTGCCCTTATAGAAGAGACCCACAGAGCTCCTTCTGACCTTCTGCCACATGAGGTCACAGGAGATGATGGCTGTCAGTGAGGAAGAGGGCAGTCACCGGACACCAGATCCGCTGGCACCATAATCTCATACTTTCTGGCCTTCAGAATTGTGAAAAGTAAGTGTTTGTTGTTTATAAGCACCTAGTTCATGGTATTTTTGTTATAGAAGCTCAAGCAGGCTAAAACACCCTCATAATCTTTTTTTAATCCTTGAGTATCAAAATAACATCTTATTCATGTTGTTATCCTTCAGAACCCCTAGGATTTGTTTGTTAAAAAACATTCATTATGTGCCTCATTTGTGCAAAGCACCATGGTAAGGCCTGGAGATGCAAATAGAAACATGTGATGCTCCTGAACCCACCAGGAGAGGCACTTGGGAAGTCTCACTGCATTTCATTGAATTTACCCCACAATAATGCAGGAGTGAACCTCTACTGATCATCCTAAAAATCGGGGTCATATAAAACATAAGGTTAATGACTAAATAATGGAGCTAAAAATTTAAGGTTAAAAGCCAAGCATTATGTAATTTCCTCACATTAATAAGGATGGGTCATTAAGGATTCAACACTTTCAAGCCTACTTAACCCAAACAACAATGAAAAAGACTCTAAACACAATTTCCCAGCTTTCGGATGAACAAGGTTAAATTGGGCAAGACAGCAAATAATGAGGAATAATAAAGAGCTCAAATCATCCAGTACATTAACGAAGCTGATGTGCAGTTAATACTGAAAAAGATGTATCACTCCGCTGGGTGAGAAGCAGGAAAAGATTCCTTCCTAAAGGGGCAGTAGAAGACATGCCCACCCATCTCTCCATATTCAGATTAAATCCTGGTTTCAACACTCGACATAGAACGTCATATTTTACACGCTGCCTTTTCCTGACCCCCAACTTGTCCCCTCACTCTCACAGTGTTCTCTCTGTGCTTCCTCTGTGTGTGGTGGTCTGTCTTGGAACCGTATGATGAACTGTTAACTCCCCAAGAAAACCAGAGCACATGTGCACCGATTCTCCACCGGTCCACCACACACAGGAACTGAGCTAGGTATTGCATACATGCCATCTCATCTTACCCTCACACCACATCTGTTATGTGGGGATGAAGGACACAATGAGCAGAGGAGTGTCAAAGCCTTGTTTTAAATGTTCTGAAGTCACACAGAAATGAAGAACCAAGCCAGGCTGAGACCCAGGAATGTCTGACTTCAAAATCATTACATTTTCTACAACACTAAACTCTCTCCTCAAAGTAAGGCTATTTAGATAGAGTTTTCATGTAGTGGGTGCTTGATAGTATTGGTTGATTCAATGAATAAAATGTTAATAAATAGGTTAAATAATTAATAAAGCATTTCTATAATAGATTCATGCCGTTCCCCAACAGAAAAGTACTACTGCATCCATACATCGATTCAGAAGTGCACTCCTGGTTGATTGAAGCTTCTCGTTAGCTTCACACAATCATTTCCACCAGGGGTAAAACATACAGAAAATTTCCAATCTCTTTTGAAACCATCATATATTATTTTACATAATCCTTTTTCCCTGGCCTAGAACTAAAAAAATATGCTTGTTTTTTATTTAATTGAATTCGAGTGAGAAAAATGAACTAACCAAAGATTTCCTTGTTGTTTGTTTTGATTTCTTCTAGAAAAATAGGCTAATGACATCTCAGGAAGCCAACTGGGCTTTACAATTTTTTTAAAGTCACTTTTTGAACATTTAAATTACTGCCCCAATCTTTTTTATTTTTATTTACTTTTACAATATATTTTGTTGCTTATGCTATTACAGTTGTACCAATTTTCCCCCTTTGCCCTTCTCTGCCCTGTATCTCCCTTCCGTCCAACAATCATCCCCTTTAATTCATGTCCATGGATCATGCATATTAAATTGTTTGGATTCTCCATTTCCTATCCCATTCTTGATATCCCCCTGTCTATTTGTACCTTCCAATTATGCTTCTTAGTCCCTGTATCTTTTCCCCCATTGTCCTCCTTCCCCTTTCCAGCTGATGACCCTCCAAATGATCTCCATACTTATTACTCTGTTTCTGTTCTGGTTGTTTGCTTAGTTTGTTTTTTTAGACTCAGTGTTGTTGATAGTTGTGAGTTTTTTTGCCCTTTTAATGTTCATAATTTTGTTCTTTTTCTTAAATAAGTCCCCTTAACATTTCATGTAATAATGACTTGGTGATGATGAACTCCTTTAGCTTGTCTGGGAACCTCTTTATCTGCCCTTCCTTTTAAAATTTTTTTATTATTGTTGTTCCAGTACAGTTGTCTCCATCTCCCCTCACCCCATCTCCCACCCTCATTTCTACCCTTCTTTGGTTTATCATGTGTCCTTTTTACATGTTCCTTGAAAACTTTTCTGTTTTTTCCCCTGGTATCCCTCCCCTGCCCCCTGGTTACTGTCAGTTTGTACTTTATTTCAGTGACTCTGGTTATATTTTGCTTGCTTTTTTTGTTTTGTTGATTAGGTTCCACCATAGGTGAGATCACATGTTCTCTCCTTCCATCATAAATGATAGCTTTGCTGGAAAGAGTAATACGGGCTGTAGGTACTTACTTTTTATCACTTTGAATACTTCTTAGCAGTCTTTTCTTGCCTGCAAAGTTTCTCTTGAGAAATCAGCTGATAGTCTTATGGGAACTCCTTTCTAGGTAATTCTTTGCTTTTCTCTTCCTGATTTTAAGATTCTCTCTTTATCATTAACCTTTGGCATTTTAATTATGTCTTGATGTGGTCCTCTTTGGTCCAACTTTTTTGGGACTCTCTGTGCTTTCTGGACTTGCATGTCTATTCCCTTTGCCAATATAGGGAAGTTTTCTTTCATTATTTTTTCAAATAAATTCTTAATTTCTTGCTTTTTGTCTTCTCCTTCTAGCACCGCTATGATTGAGATGTTGATATGTTTAAAGTTGTACCAGAGGGTCCTAAACCTATCCTCATATTTCTTTTTTCTTCCTGCTGTTCTGATTAAATGCTTTTTCCTTCCTTGTGTCCTAAATCATTGGTTTGATTCTCAGCTTCATCCTTTCTACTGTCAGTTCCCTATAGATTTTTCTTTATTTCACTAAGTGTAGGCTTCATTTCTTCCCTTACCTTTTTTCTATACTCAATGAGTTCTTTTAGCATCCTGATCACTAGTGTCTTGAATTCTGCCTCTGATAGGTTGGTTATCACCATTTCATTTCGTTCTGTTTCTGGGAGTTTGTTCTGTTCTTTCATTTGGACCATATTTCTTTGTCTCCTCAAAATCAGCAGCCTCCCTGTGTTTGCTTCTGTGTATTAGGTAGAGATTCTTTGACTCCCTATCTTAGAAAAGGCACCTGTAAATTGTGTGGGGTTGAGCCTTAAATAATCACCAGGGTGTGGCAACTCACTTCACTGCTTTGTGGTTCTTGGTGGGGGGAGGACTCAGAGAGGGGACAACGATGTTGCCTGGCTTCTGGAGTTTTGCCAGGCACTCACCCCATTTCCAGTCACTTCACCCACTTCCTGTGTGTCAGTGGTGCCCTTCCAGCTGGTGCTCTGGTGGTGCACCACAAAATGGGTGTATTTGAATATGTTCTAAGTCCGTTCAGTCCCTTTAAATGGATTTTCCTGAAAATCCAGCAGTTTCTTCTGCTGCCCCAACTCCCACTGTTTTTACAGCTGGAGGTTATGAGGATTCATCTTCCTGGTGCTAGAATCCAGGGCTGTGTGGTCTAGGCCTGGGATTGTCGTTCCCAAGGCATCCCTCCCAATTTTTATCCATCACATGTGAGTGTAGGACGGTCTGTTCTGCCGCTGCCACTCTGCCTATCTCTGTGACTCCACCCCTTATCCAACTGGATGAATGTGGCATCTTTAAATCCTTGGTTGTTAGACATCCATACAGCTCAATTTTCTGGCAGTTCTGGTTATTTGTTTTGAGTTATAGTTCTAATTCTCTCTGTGGTTATGTGAGGAGGTGAAGTGTGTCTACCTATTCCTTCATCTTGACCAGAAGTATACTGTCCCAGTATTAATCTAACTTCTGTCAAAGCAGTGCAATGTCTATGTGAGGTGATGTTAAGCAGAGATTTTATTGGGTCAATATTTCAGTTTTTGCAGGAAGAGAAAACCACAAGAAAAATTCCTGTCACACCAAAAAAAAACCCCACTTTCTTTATAATGAACCAAGTCACATAAAATGCCAGCTTTTGCAATTTTTAAATTTAGACTTTCAAGTACTTTAAGGTTGTCATATTCAAACTTCACAGATATGATGGTTATAAAGCTAAATGTCCACAAAAGCAACAATGCTCTTATTGTTGCTGTTTCTGTTTGAACAGAACTGGTATTTCTTTAACTCATCCAAAATTCGTTCAATTCTACTTGACATGATCAAGAATTTTCATACAGAATTCCACATCTGAGACTGACTTTTTCCAGCTATCTCCCCCAGTCAGGTATCAGCTGAGAGTGCTCCTGGCTTCAAGTAGCACAGAAATTCAAGTAATAGTATTTGAGATATAGGAGTATATTCTCCTCATACAGAAGGGTGTGCAAGTAGATGGTTTCTGGCTTTGAGTCTGCTGTTCAGGGATGTCATCAAGAAGCCAGACTCTTGGCTGGGTCCTAAGATGGGGGTTTCTGGGGGAGAAAACAAATATATGAGTAAAGTGTATGCTATATTAGAAAAAAACATTGTAACAAATACACCTTAAAATTTCGGTGATTTAACACAACAGAGGTTTACTTTTTTCTCAACTAATACAACTGGATAGTGAGCAGTTAGACATGTGGGCTCTTCTTTCTAAAGTTGTTTAGAAACCTAGGCTGACATTGGCTCTGCCGTCTCCAATAAATGCCTTCTACTGTTGACCTGTGGTTCTTGCATTCCAGCCAGCAGGCAGAGAAGGGATAATGATAGGAGCCCTGATGTTCTACACATAGATATGGATGGCTACATTGTGAGTACAAGTGAGTACCTAGTCTGAGACCCCCTAGCTCACTTTGGTCACATCACCATAGTCTTGTGTTAGGTAAGACATAATGGTTCCCCAAACCCTCATTTTCATGAGAAGTATGTTTAGTTATTATTTATCTATTTATCTCAAGAAGTTTCAAGCCTCAAGAAAGAGCCATAAGTTAGAATGACGTTTGATTATTAATGTTCCTCAGCTTAGATTCCAGAAAAGAATGAGAGTTCATCATGCGCTCTCATGCCCTTGTGCACTATGAAGTCTTCCCACAATGCTTACAAATCTATGCTAAAGTAATCATTTATTTTTAATGGCTCTCAAATTATAATCTTTTCATTTCAGTGAGTTCTACATATTTGTGCCTCTGTGCTGGGTCCTTTGCATGCTTTCATTGGAATGCGCCAATGTGCTCACAAGGTATCCATCTCCACTCCACTTATGAAGATGCTGAGGCTCAGGGCAGTGAAATAATTTGTATGCCAACCTCCCAATTGTGAAATTAAAAATGTAGGTGTTACTTTGACAGCTTCCTCTCCCTCGTTCCCTAAAACACAATCAACTGCCAACTTCTAGAAATTTCATCTCTTTAATAGTTCTCAAATTCACTCAAGAACATTTTTTTTCCCATTCCTGTAGCCATTGCATCAATTCAGTTCACTGTCATCTGTCACCTGAGTTCCTGCTGCAGTCTCCTCCTTGGTCTTTGTAACTCAAGTTTGCTTCCCTACAATACACCACACTGCAACTGGAGTTCACTTTCCAAAATGAAAATAAATACACCAACTCTGTATTGTATAAGAATAAAAATATCCTTATTATTATTAAAATTATTGTTATTACCACTGACACCGTCCTTTCCTCCTGTGAGGGAAGTTAAGTGGTTAACATTTTCTCCCTCCGCCTCAAATCTCAAACGTCACAAAACCACTCTGCAAAATCCACAAGAATTACGATACCACAGGAAACCTCGGGAAGGCCTTCCAAAGGAGACACACGGAGAGAAAGGACGTACTGTGCAGGAAATTAGAGTAAAGCAAATATCAGAGAGACCATTTCCCCTGACCAAAATGAATTAGCTGCAACAAACCAGAGCACACAGATGACTCTCCCCCTACATGTGGCTCTGTTAGTAGGAGCACGTTATTTCTTCGTAATGACGGTATGGCGATGAGAAGGAACTTCTGGGATTATACTCTGAAGGCAAGCTACCACTATAGAGATTGTGTTCATGGATAAGGTAGTCTTCCAGATATCTCTGGGCAGTATGAGAACATACCACATTTATAAAGGTTGTGGGTTATAACATTTCAATGAGAGAAACTAATATTATAGCTTGGATTTTAAGAGAATGAACCATGTAACCAAATTGCCTGTGTGTTTCAAGCTTAATGCTGACACTGATTGTGATTCTGGCCAAGCTACTCTGTTTGATTCCCTGTGATTATTTCCTCATTTGTACAATTCAGATAATAATGGTACCTGATAGGGAAAGCAGTTATGAGCGCACCTGACGTGTGTGTCTGTGTGTGTGTGTGTGTGTGTGTGTGAGACACCAAAACATTGCCAAGCATATATTTTGTGTTATAAGATATTATACATTTTATGTTTCACCCTATACATGCATTTGTTCATCTCGCATTTGCCTCAGCCTGCTTCTTATACAAAGGAAAAATCCAAAGCTCTTAATTTAGTTTATTATAATTTTTAAGAAATTTAGATGGCAACTACATACCATCCCTTACTTGGTGCTTTAGAAAATAGAAGCCTAGAGATGTGACTTTTTAACTGAGGAAATCATTTCCAGTAAAGGATAGATTTAAATAATTCAATGTAGGCAATTCTACCCTTGGTATGGTGTTCTTTCACATAAACTATGTTATCTTCGCTAATGTCCATGATCAACATTTTCGTTGAGAGCAAGTGGGGAGAAAGGACCATTTTCCCTGAGGAAAAGCCAAAGCAGCTAATAAATCAGATGATTTACACAAAAGAACACAGCAAAGAGACTGAGATTAGAACTGCAACCCATGACTCCTTTTCTGAAAGTTGTTTCCTTGCCTGCAGAGTAATGAGCTACGACTTTGGGGGACATTAAACAAAAATTCATATCTTTACATCTTCAAGATGAGTCATATCTTACATTCAAATTCATGAACAACAAACTTGTAGCACATATGATCAACATTCTAATAATTTCCTCTGTTAAAAGTATCTAAATATAAAGACTAGAGATATCTTGCATACATTTTTCATTATTCTTGAAGTGTTTTGCTTCTAATTTTGTATATAAATATGTAACTAGGGCAAAACCATTCTTTTGGAGAGAAAGGGAAAAATCATCCGTGTTATCTACTATTAACTTATTACATCAAGCAGAGCCATTTTCATAGCAAAAGATATATTTCCATAAAGTACATCGAACATTTGAAAGCATAAACAAAGAGGAAATTATATATATATATAATTTGCAGATATATATATATAATTTGCAGATATATATATATACACATATACATATACATATACATATACATATACATACATATATATATATATATATATATATATATGCAAAGCTTCAAAGGAAGAGCAGGATTGGAAGAGAAAAAAAGCATCTCACAGATCTGGCTCAAAACCCTTACTCTCTTGGCATGTGAAATATCTGAGACCTTACAGAAAACCTTGGTTTCTTTATCTTTTTTTTTTTGCATTTTTTAAATTGTTGTTCCAGTACAGTTGTCTCCATTTTCACCCCACCACTTTCCTCCACCACAGCCATCCTTACTTCCCACCCTCAATCCTTCCCCCAGAAAACCTTCATTTCTAGGAGGCTGAAAAATGAACATTTCGGACACTGTTGTGTCTTTTTACATTTTTACGTTTTTTTCCAGTGAAAAGAATTTAGTCTCTGGCTAGTTCTGGGCGTTCAAAATTGAAGAAAACTAGAGGTTACTGAGACTATTTTTTTTTCCACTGCAACCCACATGTCACTCTAAGATGTCCCTCAAGGGTAGCACACATGTGCCTTGTCTCCTTAGGAAGGCCAACTGTGATGTGCAGGGACAAGCCGATATTGTTTGCATGTCTGATTGCTTGTCACTGTCAGTCTTGGGCAGCACAGAAATCATTGCTAACAACTTCAGAGTTTGCATGTCCTGTGCTTACTTATTACTGGAAAGAATAAAATATAACGAACCTGATATGGACAAGGAATGCAAGGAATAAAATATTTCTTTCAGATTGTCGGCAAGCAATGGAACAAATGAGATTTACGGCAGAATTGGATATGTGATTTATAGTTTTGCTTGTTCTTCATTTAGAAGAGGAAATTAAAACCACGCTCGCATATGATTCAATCTTTGATCACTAGAGAATAGCTGCTGTGAATTAATTATTATAAACTCTATTACCCTTGTTCACCCCAGGTGCTGCATCCACAGTACCTTCCAACTAATGTCCCAGGGGGTAAGGGGTTTTGGGGGGGTTAAAATCTGCAGGAAAATGATCTGGCATTCAGAGTTTCACTGAGCAGCCATTTATTACTTAAGATGCTAATTTAATAATCTCATGTAGGAGATATAGTTAAAAGAAAGACTCAGATAAAATTCTCAGTGGCTTCAGACCGGCTTGGAGAATGTGGGCATTTATTCTCTTATCATCTGTGAGCCTGGAATCAAATGCCTAAATTTAGGGCTGAAAGATCTTAAGCTCTGACAGTTCCCATTTAACTCTGTAAGTAAAAGTAGACAATATTTATTTCATAAAGAAGACATTTTGTTCATTTAGTCTCCATTCCAGGGGCTAAAATAATTTTAAGATAGTAAAATAAAACAATAATGATTAGAAGAGCTCTAAGGTATGGCAAAGAAGGAATCTGCTTAAAAGGTACTAAAATAAATTTTTCAATATGAAGTACATACTGTAATAATGGAATTAATCATAAGAAACTGACACTCTGAACAGAATGTTTTAAAAACTACTAATGGCATTAAATATAAATATTGACAGAAGAAAACTACTTGACATAGAGATGAGAATATCATAAAACATTATAACTAAGGAATGTCAAACTATAAGGTGATTTACATATTTGAACCTGCGAGCTGAAGGCTGGTGACTGGAGCCATCAGAGACACGACCCGGGACCTCAATGATATGACAACGCAGGACAGAGTAGGCTGGCTCTGTCAGGGCTTTCCCAACATTTATACTTTCATTTTCTGTAGACTCTTTCTCTAGATGGCTGTGTGTCTGGGTAGAAGAGGAGAAAGCTGGCCTGTGAGGCACTTAAAGAATTAGGATTCTTCCCACTGCACAGGATAGAAATATGACTCAAATGGCTTAAACAAAATCAGAAAGTGTAGCATCTCAAGTTTTTTGGACACAAATGGATCCAAGAACATAAATGAGATGACTGGACTCCTCCTTACCTTGCATTTGCCCTCTCTGGAGCATTCTCTCCTAACCCTCCATTTCTCCACCTTGCAGCCCTGTTCTCTGTGAAGGTGTCTCTCTGGCCGACTGTCTCCATGTTCTGGCACCGACCGGGCCCTGCAGCCCTTGTAATTCTCAGCGCTTACTATTGGTGATGCCTAGGAAAGTATGAAACTTTTTTCTGGATGTTTCAGCAAAACCATGAGAATCATTTACATTAGAGAATTCTGGCCAAGATGGAGGCCTAGGTAGAAACACTCTGCTTCCTCCCACAGCCAAAAGAAAGGTAACAACCAGTCTAAAAACAATAAACAACCAGAAGTGCCAGAAAATCAGAGTGCATGGAACTCCAACAACCAAGGAGTGAAAGAAATGGTCACCCAGACTGGAAGGGGGGCGCAGTGGAGCAACTCAATGGAGAGGACTCTCGGCCAGGCGGCGGAGGTGGGACTGGTGGAGAGGACTCCCAGCACTGCGGTGGGCTGTGCAAGCAAGGCCGGGCTGGCTGACCCGGAAACTAAAGACTGGAACCTAGCTGTAAACAACTGCGGGGGTTGCTGCAGTAGGAGAAACTCAAAGTCTCACATGAGAGAGTTTGTTGGAAAGTGGGGCTAGAGTACAGTGACAAGTGGCATTGTTCCTTCTCTGGCCCCTCCCCCAGAGCGCCACAATGCCACAAAGTGGGTTTCCTCACCCAGGTGGATACCTAAGGCCCTGACCCCTACAATATAACAAGTGCACCGAAACAAAGAAATATGGCTCAAATGAAAGAATAGATCAAAGCTCTAGAAAAGAGCTAACTGATGATGGAACAGGAGACAGCCAAGAGTGGGGCACAAACAGGGTCCAGAAGAGCTTGGAGATAATTGGCTCCACACCACAGGGACATACCCGCCCAGAATGTTGGCAGCTGTGGCCGGTTGTGGGAGGAGCTGGAAATGAAGTTGGAGAAGAAGACTGACACTTGGACTTCAACTGAGGTGCAGCAGCCATTTGGCATCTCTTTGGGACCACGTGTCTTTTCAGGGACCACAGAGTTTGGGTGAGAGTCAGGACCATGAGGCTTCGGGGTCCTCCTATTTGCTACGTGGAGGGTGCCGGGAGGACTATGTGCATTTGTGGAGAACTTTAGTTTGTATTATTTCAAATAAATAATAAATTCCTTTTCTTTTCACTCATCCCTGGTATTAAGAGACATCTTTCCTCAGGTGGCTGGTGAACCCAGTAGGTGAGAAGGGATGCCTGGAGAAAAAAAGGGGGATCTTTTATATTGTTCAGCCCCCACCCTGTTTTGTTCTGTAACAGATAGGCAACCTATCTGATGCAGTGTTCAAAGCCCTGGTAATCAGGATGCTCACAAAACTGATTGAGCTTGGTTGCAAAATGAAGGAACAAATGAGTGCTACCCAAAGTGAAATAAAGCAAAATGTACAGGAAACCAACAGGGACAAGAAGGAAACCAGGAATCAAATCAATGATTTGGAACAAAAGGAAAAAAATAAATATCCAAACCAGAGCAGAATGAAGAAACAAGAATTCACAAAAATGAGGAGAGGCTTAGGAAACTCTGGGACAACTTGAAACATTCCAACATCTGAATCAGAGTGGTGCCAGAAAGAGAAAAATAAGAGCAAGAAGTTGAAAACTTATTTGAACAAAAAGTGAAGGAAAACTTCCCCAATCTGGAGAAGGAAATAGACTTCTAGGAAGTCCAGGAAGCCCAGAGAGTCCCAAAAAAGTTGGACCCAAAGAACACACCAATACACATTATCATTAATTCACCCAAGATTACAGATAAAGAGAAAATCTTAAAAGCAGCAAGAGGAAAAGAGACAGTTACCTACACAGGAGTTCTCATTAGACTATCACCTGATTTCTCAAAAGAAAACTTACAGGCAAGAAGGGGCTGGAAGGAAGTATTTGAAGTCATGAAAGGCAAGGACCTACATCCATGATTGTTCTAGCCAGCAAAGCTATCATTTACAATGGAAGGGCAGATCAAGTGCTTCCCAGATAAGGTCAAGTTAAAGGAGTTCATCCAAACCCTTATTATATGAAATGTTAAAGAGACTTATTTGTTAAAGGGACTTATTTAAGAAATATGAGAAGATCAAAAACTATGAATAGTAAAATGACAACAAACTCACAACTCTCAACAACTGAACCTAAAAAAATGAAAACAAAAACTAAGCAAACAACTAGAACAGGAACAGAATCAGAAATACGGACATCACCTGGAGAGCTTTCAGTGAGGAGGGGAAGGGGAAGCATGGCGGGGAAGGTACAGGGAAAAAGAAGCATAATTGGTAGGTACAAAATAGACGGCGGGGTGTTAAGAATAGTATTGGAAACAGAGAAGTCAAAGAACTTGTATGTACAACTCATGCACATATAACCCTACAGGGTTACAACCCATGGACTCCACCCTAAGGCAGGGAATGCTGGACGGTTGGGGGGTGCAGGGCAGAGGGAGAATCAAGGGGGAAATTGGGAAAACTGTAATAGCATAATTAATAAAATATACTTAAAAATAATTGTTTACATTGGGCTGCTTGGTTTTTCTCCCATCTCTGCATCAATTCTCTTCACTGAGAATGGATTAAAATGACAGAACAGTCTGAATCCGGTGCCCATCTCCCCTCAAACCACAGACCACAAACACAGCACAAGTTGTCCCCACGGAAAATTCAGGATGCCATCTCCAAAGTACATGAGAGAAATGCTGGGCAAGAAAAACAACAGATGTCCACTACCAGCAAATTAAGACATTTTTCTGAAGCATGTTACTTTTATATCAACTGCCAGTTGAATTGCACATGAAATACACAAGGCTTGGCAGGAAAGAAGATGAAATCATTAATTTTTAAAATATTAATTACATTACGCCTTTTAAGATACAGTTAGGTGTTACTGCTAGCTTGTTGTGTATATGCATGTGGATGTCTTTACCTATTTTAGTAAATTTGGAGTTTTCTGTATAAAGTAACATTATTTTACTAAGGTTTATTTTTTATGCCAGCTAAACATATTTTAAAATATAATAAGGAATGTAAGTGAAAAACAATTACTCAAAACATTCTGGTGTCAGTTTGGTGTTATGTATTCCCCCTGTTCTGTCGTATTCCAAATTTGTGGTTACATATTTTAACATTTAATTTTGATTAAGTGTTATATATAATTTTATATATATATATATATATAACCTACTTTCTTTATTTAACATTATAGTAGGAGCATTCTCCTCATTACTCTTGATGGGAAGAGGATTAATAAAATAAAATCTCATGCACAATATATCATTACTTGGATATTTGAAAGTTTATATTGCTTTCACTGTTTTACAGTCATAGGTAGCACTGCCATTAATATGTCCTTGATAGAGATTTGTTTTCTGAACTCCAGATTACCACCTTAAGAAGATGTTCCAGCAATGAGACTCCTGGATACAGAATTGTGGATGTGCTAAATGAGGATTGTCTTCCCTTTTCATTTGGTTTTTCTTTAATTTGATTGTTCTTTCAAAATGTATCTCAAATTTTAACTTTAAAAACCACCAGATTTTTTTTTTGTCTTGGTGCATTTACATAGGAGGGGCAGAGCCTTAGGTATTTGCCAGGGCTGGACAACCACACCACTGTGTTGTGACGCTGTATGTGGGGGAGATTCCAGAGGNTTTTATAGTCATAGGTAGCACTGCCATTAATATGTCCTTGATAGAGATTTGTTTTCTGAATTCCAGATTACCACCTTAAGAAGATGTTCCAGCAATGAGGAGACTGAGGAGACTCCTGGATACAGAATTGTGGATGTGCTAAATGAGGATTGTCTTCCCTTTTCATTTGGTTTTTCTTTAATTTGATTGTTCTTTCAAAATGTATCTCAAATTTTAACTTTAAAAACCACCAGATTTTTTTTTTGTCTTGGTGCATTTACATAGGAGGGGCAGCCTTAGGTATTTGCCAGGGCTGGACAACCACACCACTGTGTTGTGACGCTGTATGTGGGGGAGATTCCAGAGGGAACAATGGCTCTTGCTCTGCTCTCTGCCAGCTTTCAGTCACTTCCCACAATCAAACTGGGCCCTTCTGGTGCTGATTCCAGGTGGGTGGTTTTGTGTACATTCTAGGACCCTGTGGGTCTCTCCAACGAACTCCCCTATGAGGCTGGGAGTTTCTTCTGCTGCCTCAACCCCCACAGGTTATTACAGTCAGGTTTTGAGGCCTTATTTCCCTGCACTGGAACCCTGGGTTGCATGATCTGTCTTGTTCCCCAGTTGTTACTCCCAGTTTATCTGCACGCAAATGTGGGACTACCTGGTCCACAAGCTGCCATCTTGCTGTGAGTCCTCTCCACCCAGCTGCCTGTCTCTGCCCCTCCTATGGGTCCGGATGAAAATTTCTTCTTTAATTCCTTGGTTGTCAGACTTCCATACGGTTAGATTTTCTTGTAGTTCTGGCTGTTTTTGAATTTGTAGTTGTCCTTCTTTTGGTTGTGCAAGGAGGCACAGTATATCTACCTACACCTCCATCTTGGCTGGGAGCCATTTTGTACTTCATATTTATTTAGCAAATATCTTTGGAGCCATGCTAGGTGTTGCAGAGCACAATGTGGGCATAGCTAATCCAGGTTTGGGAGAAACAGAAGGCTTCTGAAAATAAGTGATACATAAACTAAGGAGTGAATAGGAGTCAAGAGGAGAATTAAGCATAAAAGGAGATTGTATAAGGGAAGAATGTATCTCCCAGAAAGAATAAAATGAACAAAATGCATGGCATAATGGAAAAATCACATGGATTTTAGCATAAACAAAGACATGAGACTGGGCAGATGACAGAGGCCAAATGATAAAAAATTCACCTGCAGAAAATGAGAGGGATTGAAAAGGGACTCAACAAAGTGAGACTCCTGCATGGCTTCCGCTCTTTAATGTTTTACATTACATAATCTCTCAGGTTTCCATCCTCAATTTGGTGCACTTCTCTGCCCTACACAAAGTCTAAAAAGCGATATCATGTTACACAAAGGACAGGTTGAAAAAAGAAAAAAGAACGTCTTCCTCAGTGTAGTTCAGTGTCTGATTTGGGAATAGGAATGGGTTTTTTTTCTTCTCCCATCATAAGATGATCCCTGAAAATTTCTCCTAGTAAAGGGTGTGTTGAAAACTGTTTCACTTGAAACCAACATAGCTTCAGGAGCATATGCAAATTTCCTAGAAAACACATTAAGAGTTGAGTGAATACAACAGGCTTTGTTGTTTCCTTTGCCCATTTTAAATTTGAGATCGCAAACAGATCTATTCTACCCACTGGAAAAAACACATTATTAGCCAATAATTTCTATGGAAAAATCGACTTTTGCGAGCCCTGAGTTTGCCTCATCCTGGCCTCATCTATCTTGGGATGTTCAGCTCTTAGGCTTCCTCTTGAAGGCAATAACACAGGACACAGACAGACACACATGACTGAGCACAACCTGTACATCTCCTGTTGCTAACTCACCTGCCAGAAAGCTCAGACCATGGCTTTTAAAAATCTTTAGTCAGGAAGTTGTAACAGCAAAATAGTGGTGGAGGGGACGAAGAGTGGATTGGTCTTTCCGGAGATCTGGGTCCTTTTTCTGTCTTTCTCCACCACTTGTTAGGGAACTTAATTGAACAGCTTCCCTGTCACAATCTCCCTCGTCTGTGAAATAAGGGAAATTATGGCTGCCCTTTCCCGTGCCCTTTGATAACTTCACAGGGTGCTCAGAGATATTATGAAGATTAATAAGCCAAATGCCTGTAGACTACTTGAAGTTGCCCATGGGGAGAAATCGGCAAATTAAAATTCATTGCTCTGAGAGCAGGAGGGGCTGGAGACCAGAGGCCAGGAGTCAGAGACTTAGCCATCCAGCGCTCCCACTGTTTTGTGAGTGGTGGAGCAGAGTCTTTCCCTGTGCCCACCAGTATCAGTCCTGGTCAATTGAGGATGGGCCATCCACCCCTAATCCAACATCCTTTACTAGGTCAACCCCAGAATTTAATCTAAATGGCCAGAGCTTGAAGTATTCAACGAGCCTTTTTAATTGGGGAAGGGTGTAAGTGTGGTAGACTGAATAATGCTCCCCCCAAATAGATCCACATCTTAATCCCAGGAACCTGTGACTATGTGACCTCATTTTGCAAAGGGACTTTGCAGATGTGATTAAGTTAAGATTATTAAGGTGGGGAGAGCACTGTGGGTTGAGTGGGTGGTCTCGGTATAACCACAAAGGCACTTATAAGAGGGAAGCAGCTAGTAAGTAGTAAGAGATGTGGTGATGGGGTCAGTAATTGGGAATGATGCAAGGGTCACTGGGCCAAGGACTGCAGGCAACCTCTATTAGCTGAGATAGACAAGAAAACATAATTCTCTCCTTGAGCCTCCAGAAGGAACCCAGTGTAGAGGACCGGTTTATTTTGGTCTGGCAAATGTGAGTCGGCTCTGTATGAAAAACCTACAGAAGCGAAGTGGTGGGTGGGAGCCAGACCTTCAAACCGAGTTTTCCTGTGGGAATCAGGCCTAGAAAATGCATACAGATTGTTATGGCTTGCTCTTGCTAAAACTCCCTCACCCTGGTCTAAAACAACAAATGTGTATTGTCTATCTTCAAGGTGATACCCAAAGCCTGTGTAAACTTTCCCAAAGACAGAGCTAATCAGCTCATCGCCATTCCCCTCCACACGTTATTTTCATTTTCTTGATTGTACCTAAAATGTAGACAATAATATTCTACGTAATAGATAACAAATCTTTCTCTGATGTAAGACCCTAGGAAAACAATAAAAGCCTGTCTAGGCAAGGCTCGGGGTGCTCCCCTCTTGAGGGAGTGGCCGAGGCACCCATGGGCACTCTCCCCTTGAGAGAGTAGTCGTGCCTGTTCCCTTTTTCTCCACAGGATTGTTGTCCCCTGTGCATTTATTCTCACCATTGGCCACAACAGATGGACTCTGCTGGCCAGGGTCCGCCACAACCCAGCACTGATGCCCCCTGATTTTAGACTTCTAATCTGTAGAGCTATAAAATAGCAAAAGTGTTTGATTTTCACCCACTAAGGTCGGGGTAACATACTATAGTAATAATGGGAAACTAATACTGAAGACACGGTGTACTGGGTTAAATCGTGGCCCTCAAAAAGATCTGTCTATATCTGGATGCTCAGAACCTGTCAACATAGTTTATTTGGTGAAGGTGCCTTTGCAATGTTACTGAGTTAAGGATCTGAGGAAGAGGTCATCATGGCTTACCCAACTGGGCACTGTTTCCAATGGTAACTGTCTTTATAAAAGATAGGAGACATAGAAAAAAGAAGAAAGCATGTGAAGACGGTGGCAGAGATTGGAGTTGTACAGACAAGCCAATGAATGCCTGAAGCCACTATAAACTAGAAGAGTCCAGGAAGAATCCTCTCCAAGAACTTTCAGAGGGTACAGGGCCCTGCTGACACCTTGGTTTTGGACCTCTGGCTCCCAGAACTATGAGGGAATATATTCCTGTTGTAGTGAGCATTAACAGCTATGTATCGCCCCACAGAAACAAGTCTGCAGGTCTGGGCCATCTTTGATCAATGTAGAAGGATTTTGCCATCACATGTTGCAGTAAAGAGAAAGAGAAATAATTACAGGAATGAAGAGAGGGTCATGAAACTACCTTCGAAATGCAAATTGTGTTTGGAAATGAGACAGGTACGCTTTTATTATCAAGGCACATCACCTCTCCATGCCCCTTTTTAGAAGAGACACCTATTTGTATACTACTACCCCAAGCTTGGTCATTTGATTGCTAACTTTTGATTTTGCTAAATACAGACACTGAGGAAATCCAATGACTATTCATTTTCATAAACTATGAAACAATTTAACAATAGATGCATAAGAAGAACACATAGAATAAAGTCAGATTCCTAAACTAACTAATAAAACTTTATATATATTTTTAAAAATCACAGTTTTTGTTATTTTTCCTGGTTTTACCAAAGACTCTTGAACATTTTACTTTAGGGTGAGGCCCTGGCCTTCACATCTTCATGGTGACATGGAGCCCGGGGTGGGGGTGGGGGGCGGCGGGTACAAAGGGATGGCAGGCTGCCTCCCACAGGATACCGTCCGAGGGTTCTCTATGACAATTGTTCCCTGAAGTTGTGGCATGGGGAAAGGGGAGTGAATTCTAGGAAGGTCAGGGTCAGGTGTACAGATAGTCAGCAACCTCTACTTAGTGGACATTGTCCAAGGCTGATCCATAAATGCTGAAAGTGTGTTTACAGTTGGGCAGAGGATGGGAGGGTGGGAGGTGGACTTCCAAGCAGAGGAGGTTACTTGGGTAAAGGCAGGGAGACATGCAATAGAATAGCATTGAAGATGCTCATTGTGAGCCAAGCCTGGTGGATGAGAACCCAGAGATTTAGAGTCCCAGGAGGGGAAAGTGAAGAGAAGAAGGTCCATCATCCTCTTCCTGGATTATTCCAAACTGATTATTATGACATTGTGAGATAGTGGAATCATCATTTGTTATAGAATAATAACGCCTTTTAACTAATTACAATTTTAATACCAATTGTGGTGTCGAACACTAAAGGCCAATATATTCTAAGCATTCTCATCATCAGTTATAATGGGTTTTTCATATCGTATGTTGCAGTAAAGAGGAAGAATAATAATTACAGGAATAAAAGGAGGGTCATGAAACAACCTTCAAAATGAAATTTGTGTTTGGAAATGAGACCGGTACACTTTCAATATTAAAAGCATTAGCATGTCTTAGCATGTTGGTAGCCGACCTCTGAAGGGAACTGTCTCTGTTGCTGTTATTTTAAGATATCTCGGTTAACGACAAGAAAAAACAAGTTGTGACCTATGGTCCAGACCAGCTTATGGCCTCTTTTAATCCTCCATCATCCCGAACTGAAGTTCCTACTGCACCTTGCTCAGTGGTAGAAATCCTAAAAGATATCAATACCTATGCCAGATGTGAAGATTTAAAGGACCATAAACAGAAGGTAAGACAAAGGGCCCCAGTTGAGGGACAAGAAGAAGCATAAACGAAGAGAAACAGGCTATTTAAAAAGGAAAGTTAGGGCTTCCTACTGGAATATATGTATGGGGTCATGCAGAGCTGTGGCCAAAAAAAAAACTCTGCTTCTGTGGGTATATTTACCTAGTGATGTATTAAACTTGACTCAGCACAACTGGCTTCTTTAACTTCCTCATAAAGAAGGGATATGGCACTTTGAAATGGAAGGAAAAGTTAACTGAAAGTTCCTCTTTGATTTTCTCTGAGTTCATCCGCTGGCGAACAAAAGAAAAAAGAAAGAAAAACATGCCCAGCCCGTTGCCATCACCGCAGCAAACAATGATGCTTTTGAGGTAGCTCAGCAATGAAAGTGAGGAAGCTACACTCCTGTTCTCCGAGTTGAAAACTTATTCTGACATGAAAACCTGCATTCAAATGCTTACAACATCTGTATTCATAAATGCCAAATCTTGAAAAAAACAAGATGTGCTTTAGTAGGTGAGTAGATAAATACACTGGCATATTCAGACAATGGAATATCAATCAGTACTAAAAGGAAATGAGCTCTCAAACCCTGACAAGACATAAATGAAACCCAAGTTACTATTACTAAATGAAAAAAAAATATTTGGAGAGGCTACAAACTAAGTGATTTTAATTAAAAGATATTGTGAAAAAGGCAAAACTATGGAGAAAGTAAAGTATCAGAAGTTAAAGGGAGAGGAGAGGGATGAATTGACAAAGCAGAAAGGATTTTTAGGGCAATGAAACTATCCTGTGTGACACTATAATGATGGATACATGTCAACATTAAAAACGAGCCTTAAGGTAAACTATGAACTTCAAGTAACAAGGAGGGGTCAGCGTAGGTTCTTTAACTGTAACAAACATACCTACTACTGAGGGGCCTCATAACGGGGGAGACTCTGGGTGGATGGAGGCAGGACTAAATGAGAAATTTCTGTCCATTCCACTCGGATTTGCTATAAACCTAAATCTGCTCTAAAAAATAAAATCTATTAAAATGAGAAGGTGAGGCTGAGAATGATGGCCACCTAATCAGTAAAACTGGCTCTTATAAGTCTCCCACAGTTTCGTGGATTTGCAGATCAAGAAGCACATCTATGTAGCATGCCATGTGCCATGCTTTATAAGTACAATGGCACATGTAAAAGAAAGAATGCCCCATCCTTACGAAGTTACTGTGTATTGACTTATATGAGTCATGACATGGGACTAATGAGAAGCTGAATGAACAGCTGAAGAATGAATGAATTTAGTGAAGAAGTTACTAAGCACTGGAGATGTGAAGAATCAACTCTTTCTAGGCGATACTGACTGAAGACAGAGAAAGAAGTTTATTAGTCAAAATAACACTTGATTCTATACAGAGAAGCCCCCCAGTCTTGGTGACAACATTTTTTTGGTCTCTTCTCACAGTGTAAGGTCGGTACTGCTCTCCAGGTACCATATTTACATGGCCACTCAAGGACCAGCCAGCACATCTCCCATCGGTGGCTTCTGGGATGACCCTCTAGGATGACCCCCCACAGATTCTTTATTCAGTGGGTCACTGGGGAAAGAAAGGCTCATGCCTAAGGTTATGAGAATTTTTTAAAGATTTTGACTTATTTTTAGAGAGAGGGGAAGGGAGAGAGAAAGAGAGAGAGGAAAACATCATTGTGTGGTTGTCTCCCACATGCCCCCTACTGGAGACCTGGCCCTCAACCCAGGCATGTTCCCTGACTAAGAATCAAACTGGTGGCCCTTTGGTCCACTGGGCCACACCAGCCAGGGCCTGAGATTATGAGAAATTTTCACAGACCATTCTAGAAGTGGGACATAGTATTCCTGCTTACAATCCATTCGCCAGAACTTAGTCAGTGGTCACACTTTACTGCAAGAGACTGAGAGGAGTTTGTCTCACCTGTGCTTCCAGGAAACCAAAGCAAATGAGCTGGTCAAGCAATCAGTTGGTCGCTGACACCCATGGAAATGATGAAAGTGGGCAAAGCCTTAGCAGGTCAAAGCAGGTTTCAATTTCTGAGCAATGGTGTGAGGTCTGGAAAGTGACTTGAAAAAGAGGGTCTGAAGTGTCTTCATGAGAAAAAATACCCCAGAAGGATTGGGTGGTAACTTCTCGACCACCTAAGGGCAAATCATCGAAATAAAGCAATACGATGAGACACTTTAACAGGTAGAGAAAAATGAAGCTGGTGTGACATAGAGAAGTTTTCTTCTCTTTCCATCTCAGCAGAAAAGGTATAGGAGCAAGCGACACATTTTAGAGTGACCCAAAGACACAAACACACATTTGGGATTCAGAGATAGTTGAAGGAACTAGAGAAAATGAGCTGAGCATCTATGGTTTGGGGTTCAGTTATAGAGAATTTGGACTTTCACGTGAAATCTCTTTCTCAACCGACTTGTATACATTTGCACATATTGATTTAGTGTGTAGTCTGATAACTCACGTACAAGGTAATACAGGATAATAACAAGGTAATAACAAGGTAATAACAGGGTATTATCCTGTTCTCCAGAAGTACCGTTAGCTAGTGACCTAGAGCACAAACCCCCTCTCTACCCTCAGGCATCCACCATCAATGATATTGGATGGAGATTTAAATCAGAGATGGCTGCCTTTGGAATGACTTAGTGGCCTGATTCTGACTTATTTAGAATCACTTATACCTATAGTCTTTGAACCAGATCTGGTTGAATTTGGTTTGCTTTGGATTCTATCACATCAATTAGGGCTTAATTGACGTGATAGTCTCACAGAATCTATACCTTTGTTTTGATTAAGGAGCCATCATCACCATGTTAGAATAATTAACACTTTTGAACACATCGTGTTCGAGCTGAAAAGCAGTTGGGTTCTGGACTGTACTTATGGCTTCTGAACCTGATGCCCGCTGCAGCTGTGGATAAGAGCACTGTGATTTTCTCTTTGTGGGATCGTCTGCCCCTATACGTAATAAAATTATATAACTATTCGATTCAACTTTAACGGACCCCTGAAAGAGACAAACAGACCAACAACAGCTATTCCATTCAATTAATTTCCTGAACAAAACCGCCCAGGCTGAGCTAGTGCCCAGCTTGCAAAGGCTGTCCCATTGATCACGTCCTCACTTCCCCCTCTTCTTTCGGAAAACTCATTCTTCCCTTCCTGTTCAGAAAAGTGTCCCATAGGAGCTGCCAGGATCTGAAACACTGGGACGGATCTGGCCTACGGGGTTGGTCTAGGGAAGGCCACAGACTCCTGATGGGCCAACTGAGGACCTATTTGCAATTTTTCAAAGTAGAAATGTTGATGGAGAGCCTTTTTTCATGCGTGACAAAACTTAGGATACATGAGGCGGGGAGGTATCCATGGACAGTACATGTACTTCTGTAAGAAAATCCAGTCTTCAAGGGTAAAAATCTGAGTGGACAGGCGGAAATACACAACGCAACTTCTACTGCAGAAGGAGACTCCTGCCTGCCCGAGGTTTTGTTATTTGAGCTAATGATTACAACTTCCCTTATCTCCTTTTAACATGTTAATGATTGGTTAATTGATAGATTTTATGTCTGTGAGGAGCTGGGGACTGGAGTTGAGGGGGTAGTTGTGGTTGTCCAAACCGTCTTAGCTTGAATGTTGATGAAAACAATAGCAACAACAAAAGAGTCCCAATGAAGACACCCAGAGAATGCGAGTATTGCTGCGCATAGAAGAACAGAGGCTTGCAGTCACCTCAAAGCGGCCTTTATGGGTAAGAGCTGCCGATCTCAGGATGTTCAGGCTCAAGAAACAGAGAGTACTCATCATAACCCAGCAGAATTACCAGCTCTTCAAGTTTCAGCCTCTGACTCTTTAAGTTGGGAAATGTGTCTGTAAGCTTGGTAGACACGCTCTAAAATAATAAAATTTAGTTCGATAATAATTTAAAATCGTGCTTATATGTTTTTATCATGAATAGATATATAGTCGTGGGCTTTATTTGAATTGAGGAGCATGCAATGCATTTAAAGTTAGGCTTATGGAACAGAAGAAAACTTCAATTTAATAAAAAAGATGTAACTATCTTTTTTGGTATCCAGTTTTTTTGTAGAGGTACCTGAGCCCCAATACAAGGTAGAGGAGATGGGTTTTAGTATATATCCAAAATGGTTAGGCTGAAATTTACTAAATGGTAGAAGGACCCTGGAGTAATCTACTAAAGTTATAATCTAATGTGTCTAGTAATTTGTAGAGGTCAATCAAATTTGCTTTCAGACTGCTAGAGCTCTGCATTTACTGGAGTCTTCTGTGACCCAGCACAGAGAATGGAAGAGCGCCCTGAACCAGCTCGCATCCTCCAGGTGCCGGGATGAAACCCAGACAGCAATGCAGGTGCTAAGCTGGTTCGGCTCTTTAACACAAAACAGGGCCTGCTTCTGTCGGGCCTTCACAAACTGCCCCTTCTGCCGTGTTCACCCCAGAGAACTAAATGCCTAATACCAATGAAAACAACGAAGATACCTTGGGAACAAACTCAGCCTCACATCCTCCTCACTGTGACTCAAATACAACAGGATTTTGAAGGATTGAAAGTCACTCACCAGTGTGTTTCATACACAGTCCTCTTGAAGATACTGTGATGATGAATGATAAGATTCTCTAATCATCTATACTAACTTTGAGTTGCAAGTAAATACTAAGAAATCCACTTAAAATATATAGCATTTCAGACAATTTGACACAGGGTAATGTACAACTTTTTGTCCTGTTGTTCTGTTCATTTTGTATTTAATTGCAAAATTACAGAAGCTAAATAGGATGTACACACATGGATGTAGATGTATATAAGTGTATGTGCATATAGACATATGTACATTTATATAAATACATATGTGTGTGTATTTATGTATTCCACATCAGATACTGACTGACCTTCTGTTCCTCATTTTATAGATGCTAATAATAATAAAAAACCCTGCCCTGCAGCCTTATCAGGATAATTAATGTTAGGAAAACACCTACCATACAGGAGACACTTAAAATACTTGCATTATATTGTGGCTGTTACTACCTCCTACTTTTCCCTCTGGATTCTGAGTTACTTAGGAACAAATAATATCTTATAAACCCGATGTCTCCTGGGCCAGAAAACACTTCTATCATATAGAAAACGCTATTATATTTGAGTAATTGAATAAATGTCTTCCTTCAAGCTGAGTCACTTTATTTCTTTCTCATCACTCTTTATTGCCTTTTTTATATGCTACCTATTTTGGCAAACCCATTTATATTCTTTATTTTTACAAGTGTTTCATGCACTGGACCCTCCATTTATTTTATGCATCAGAAATTTCAATTTTATACAGTTTCCCAAACATATCATGCAGTTCAACTTAATGGTTTTGCATATTTTGTTCCCTCTTCCCCTAATGGTCTTGAATATAAAGTAAACATTCAATTTAATAAACATTTATTGAGCACCTGCTATTTGGCAGCTATTCTGCAAGATAGTGTGAAGTACACAGCTTTGAACAAATTGGGTGTGGTCCCTTCTTTGACAGAAACATCTCCTTTTTCTGAGGAAGTCCTATGCCCTCCTCGAAGTGCTGTGAGGTGAGGCTGTAGGAATGTCCTGACCCAGCAGGGAAGAGAATTTCATACTGGCCTTGTTTCGACTTGCTGGCTCAAGGCAAAAGAGTGAAAATCCCACTGACTTTCAGTAAGTTTTATTATGGTAAATTACCTACAGACAGTGAACCACCTTAATACCTGCATCCAGGGTAGATGGCTCCTTGGCACCCTCCAAAATAGTAAAAGGGACACTTTGGCAAAATAGCTTAGAGCACGAGGGGACATAAGTTTTCTCTGAGGAAAATGGGCAGAAGAGCCCTGGCTGGCGTAGCTCAGTGGGTTGAGCGCGGGCCTGCGAACGAGACGATCGCGGTTCGATTCCCCGTCAGGGCACATGCTTGGGTTGCCGGCCGGTTCCTTGCAGGCTAACTACCAGCAGGGGACGCACAAAAGGCAACCATACATTGATGTTTCTCTCCCTCTCTCCTTCCCCTCTAAAGATAAATAAATAAATAAAATCTTTAAAAAAAAAAGAAAATGGGCAGAAGATAGGCTGGAAGTTCATTAGTATTCATCATGAAAAGCATACTGAACACAAGTAAAAGGAGTTTGAGATGCAGACCAGAGTTGACAAAATCCTCTCTT
This sequence comes from Sturnira hondurensis, assembly GCF_014824575.4. Classification (NCBI taxonomy): domain Eukaryota; kingdom Metazoa; phylum Chordata; class Mammalia; order Chiroptera; family Phyllostomidae; genus Sturnira; species Sturnira hondurensis. Next base: position 9,098,334 of record NW_028073411.1, read on the forward strand.
GAAACTGTACCGTTTGGGGGCTTTAAATGTTTAGGGCCATGTTATTTGGACTTGAAATAAAGATCAGGTGATATACACACCTGGAGAGTATCTTACAAGCTATCACCAGGACTATGTAATATGGAATATGCCACAGTCAAGGTTAATGATGCAATTACATACACATACCTACCAGAGTTAACTGACAAGAATGACTCTCTGACGATCTTTCCTCCTCCTCTGCTGTTATTGAATTGAGCCTATCTGCACTGATTTACCTGGTTCTGGAGCGAAACAAAAGGGCCGTATTTCCCTCAGGGTTCATGTTCATTGCTCCCAGAAACTCTGGAAGTCTTTTTTGATACACCAACGCCCCACTTCTAATGAGCAATGGAAGAGCCAAGTTGATTCACCGAAGAAATGGTCATCTCAGAGAACGTTTGGGGGAAAGTATCGCATCGCGCGAGTGAGCCATTTGTTTCTTTCACAATGTGCACCCCTTTGCTAGTAAAGGTGGCACAGCTGTATTGAAAATTATGATCACCCTGAATGGGCAGCTACTGAAATCCCCCAGCTTCAGTGGGTCACACTGAGCAGAAGATAACCAGCTTTTCTGGCAACAGAATAATTTGTCCTCTGTAGCAGGCGTGTTCCCTAGCGGCCCTGCGCTCCCGTCGGATGCACAAGCCCCCAAACATCTCTCTGTCTTTGATTTCCTTTCTTATCCGCTCCCCAGATTTACTCCTTGGATGCCCTTGGAATTTTGATATCTGTTATTCTTCACCTTAACATTCAAGAGCCTTACCCACTGATTAGCAATCAACCTTGCTGGGATTTATCTGGCTTCATTTTATATCTGCTTCTACCATGAATATCAGAAGTGTCTTGTTATCTGACATGGATAGAATTAGCATCTATTCAAGAAAAATGTCATAGTAGCAGGTACTAATCTATGGTAATTGTTTGTATTTAACCTTAGCTTCCTTGACAGGTGAATATTCTAATTTATCAAAATATTGTTTAAAATATCTATTCTATCAAATTTAATAGAAATTAAAAAATCTATTTTAAGGCAAACAATCTGATATATGACTGAGAGTAGCTTCTCAATAAACCTTTGATTTTTTTCCCCAAAGGGGGTTCTCTGTACAGTCCCCTTGCATGCCTGGTTCTTTACCTAACTGGGTTTACAAAGCAATCTGCTCAAGCAAAAAATCAGCATATTAAATTTACCTCTGTTATATACAGTGATAGATTCTGGAGGTCAGAAAGCTCCAGCCTCCAGCCTTCAACAATTCTGGGAACATGAGGAAGGTAGTTCATCTTAATGCTTCTAAGAATATTCGTCTGTAAAACTGAGAAGAAAACAAAACATATGGCAAAAACTGTTGTAACATTAAATGGCCCCATATAATTTAAACATCTCACACAGGTTCAAAATTAAGACAGAGTTCAGCAATATTTACTTCCTATTTCCTTCTCTTTCCTTCCTTTCTCTGGTGTGTGCTTCTGCATCTATACAAATGCAATAGGAAACAAAATTCCATCAGATGGATACAACGGTCCACTGAAGCTGGAAAAAATGAGCATTTTGACATTCTGGTTACAACCATAGCAATTTCCTCTGAAAATCACACCACATGACAAGAATAAAGCAGATGTTCAGCTGACCTCACCTTCACTCATGAGAAAATGATTGTTTATTTGTTCACCTGTTACCTTCCAAAAGAAGTTAGCCTGAAAGCCAATTGCTAGCCTGAGGTTTGAAAAGAATCCCTAGTTTTCCCATCTGTACGTGAGTCCCCACTTTGAGCCACATCATGGATTTGGTTTGAGGACTGGAAGGTAATCACCAAGATAAGAGTTAATGGCTCGCATCACAAACATTCCCCACAGTCCACAATAACTGGAATCTTTGACAAAAGAGAACATATGGGAAACAGTTGCTTGAATCAAACACATCTTTTGTGTTGCCTTTTACTAGTGAATTACTTCTCATTAGCTCATACTATGTGATGCAGTAACCATGGTGATGATCTGCCTATTTCATAGATGCTGTAAAACACATGGTCTGGGGGCAGTTGTGGTGCCATAATTGTCAGATGATTTCCATCCCTAGTAAAGCTGATCAGGTGGTTACACAGCAGAATCCAACTCCTGTTCTGTCCCACAACTGCTGAACATTGGAATAATAGGAGGCAAAAGTACAGAGTAGCATCTTTTAATAGAAACGTGTGATGATGAAAATGTTTCGCATCTTTGCTGCACAGCAGAATAAGCATTAGCCACATGTAGCCCTGGAGAACATCAAATGCGGTTAGTGAGGCTGAGAAAGTACATTTTCAATTTTATCTCATTTTAATTAGTTTAAATTTAGATAGCCACATGTTGCCAGTGACTACTGTTTTGGACAGTGAATCTATTGACTGGGTGGAGAAGTGACCATTTTTACAGTAGACTAAAGTTTCAAGAATCTGGAGAATCCAGATCCAAAAAAGTGACCATTTTTACAGTAGACTAAAGTTTCAAGAATCTATGTCTGCTACAAAAAAAAATGTCTATCTACTTTATACTGTCCCATTTTACAGATGGAGAAAAATGTAGAGAATTTCTACTTTTAAACAAGACTTTGGGCCTTGCTGATTAAAGGGCTAATTAGTAATCTTTTTAGTGAAATATTTAAACAATTGTATAAATAATATCAGTCACAATAATACTAATCACATGGAGTTTCAGTGTATGGATTGGTCTCCACATCAATACATACTGCTCCTGGTTCCCTTCCTTCCATTAACTCGCTTTCCTAGGGCTAAAATTATCAATAAACTCCAGACAAGATACCAAGTTATAATATTTTACCACTGATGTGATAAATAAGTGAATACATGTAACGATTAGGCTTGGTAGCCACACAAACCAAAGCTCAAACACATGTTAAAACTTAGATACAATCAGTTTATTGCTCTAAAGCTAAGCCGTATATATATATATATATATTGTGTGTATATACATCTATATATATGACATATATATATATAACACTTTAATGTGTATCCCAAATTCACATGCCAAGATAAGCAAAAATGGAGGAAAGGGTACAAAAAATGAGGGAGGAATGCAAGAGCTGTTTCAATACATACAATAGAGCATTTAAAGAGTCAAAGTAGCCGAGAGGTAAAAGAATAGATTCTGTGATTTAAGTTAGGTCTGAATCCCGAGTTCATGAACGACACACTGAGTAATATTGTATAAGTTCTTTAGTCTTTCTGTTCTTTAATTTCATTTTCTGCAAAATGTTGATTATAATTGCCCTCGTAACATATGATTATTAGGAAGATTAAAGCACGTGTTACTTTTAAAATGCTTAGCATACAGTAAGGACCAAAAAACTGATGCTATCGTTAGGCCCCAGAGTAGACTTGGTCAGAGCCGGAACTGACCTTTCCCACACGGCCAGTGCCTAATGCTCTGTCTGGTGCACAACACACACTGGATAAGTGTTGACTGAGTTAGCAAAATGCTGATCTTCACTTTCTCTTTGGAGTAGAAACCTATCCCTTCCCCTTACCTACCCTGCCCCTGCCCATCCATCAGAGAAAATTGTTATTGGGTACTAGTCCGGTACCCAAAGTACTGGTCTTGAAACGTAAGTACTTTATCTTCAACATTACAAACTCAGTCTTCAGCCTGTTAAATGGAATTAACACCCTGTGACAAATCTATCTCTCAGGATAATGGTAGAAATTCAATTAAAAGTATAGAAGGACTTCAGGGGAGAAAATACTATATGTGAAAGAATTGGCATTATTCTTCCTTAGTACCTGTAACTTTTTCTGAATTTACCTCTCCATAGTTCTCCCTTCAGCAGGGAGAACTTTTATTTTCAAAATGGAAGCCACAATATGTCACCGTCTCAATTGAAATCATCAAATGGCATCCCAACAGGTTCAGATGCATCTGACATGATCTCCGTGGACTCCAGAGTTCACCCCCCAACTTAGTCTCTGCCACACCCCCCAGCTCACACTCACCGTATTCCAGCTCCTTTGGCCTTCTGGCTACTCTTAAGTGTGCCAAAACCACACCTAGCTCAGGGCATTTGCACATTATGCCTTAAATATTCTCCCCCCAACTCATTCTCTTAATCTCATTCTGGTGTCTACTCAAATACGACTGCTTCTGAAAGTCCTTCCCTGACAACTTTATGGAAAATCACATTCTCTATTGCCTGTTTCACTTTTCAAAATTTTGTATTATGCTAAGTGAAGTAAGCTAGGCGGTGAAAGACAAATACCACATGATTTTACCAATAAGTGGAATGTAATCAACAAAACAAACAAATGAGCAAAATAGAACTACAGACTGGGAAATAAAGAACAAACTGACAGTAACCAGAGGCGGGTGGGTGGAGTGAGGAGGAAGATAACAGGGAAAGAAGGGGAAGGGGGCAAGCAAAGGAGCGTGAATACAGGACTCACGGTCAAGGGCAATGGGAGCGATTGACTGTGTGAGTTGGGGGGTGAGCAGTGGGGGAAGAGGTAAGACAACTGTAACTAAACAACAATAAATAAAAATAATAAAAATATTTTTATTATAAAGCACTAACATTATATTGTAGTGATTGAATAATGTATTGCATAATGATACGTGTTTATCACCAGTCTTTTTCCACCAAAATGTAAAGTTTATAAAGGTAGGAGTGTTTTCATTGAAAATTTTGTATTGTCAGCCCCTAGAAGAGTGTCTGACACAGTAAATGCATACTAAATATTGAATTGAATAAATAAGTGAACCTGTCAGAAGTCTCCTGACCTGTTCTAGTGAAAGCAATACTTACTGGGTTATGAATTAGACCTGACTTCTTTTTTTAAAATAACTATTATATATTTTATCTTTTTAACTATTATCTTTTTAAAGATTTTTTTATTTATTTATCTTTAGAGGGGGAAGGGAAGGAGAGAAGGAGAGAAATATCAATGTATGGTTGCCACTCGTGTGTCCCCTGCTGGGAACTGGCTTGCAACTCAGGCATATGCCCTGACTGGGAATCGAACCACGATACTCTGGTTCACAGGCCCGTGCTCAATCCACTGAGCTACACCAGCTAGGGCTTTAGATCTGACTTCTTAGTTCTAGTTCTGCTAGTTGAAATAGGCCACTCCATAGCCTCTAGTCAGAGGGTTATTCCTTATAAACTAAGAGTTTAATGGAATCTGGAGTTTTCAAATTCTGCATGAGAAAGACGATGTAAAAGAACCTGGTTGGATATAGGGCATGTTTATGAGTTGGGCTTTAAGACACAGTCCCTACTTCAGCTAAAAGTTTTCTGTTTGGAGCTACTTTTATATATTGGGCTCCCACAAAAGCTTGTTTTAGGGTTTGAATAGCTGATCTCATGGCTAAGGAAAAAAATAACATAATCTAGCCCTGATTTGTTTGCTGGTTTGCTTAGAATGGATACCTCTATTTGGTCAACAAATGTGTCATGATTCATTGTAATAAAGCAAAACGTAACTAAATTTGATTGTCAACCTAGTCTTTGCACTGTGAAAGTTGATCTGGGGCCACATTTTACCTTGTGTCTTCGAATTTACTAACTTTGTTTATGTTATATATGTTGTTTGGAAATTAAGAAGCAGAAAACATTATTTTAAGCAATGATTGAATACATTAGTTTTACTTTGGGGTTTTTAGAGACGAATACAAGTAATGAATTAGAGGAACAGTTATTTCAAACACACATATTAATCATTTTTAATTTCCAAAAATCTTTCAAGATGTTCTAAGCATATTAGAGTTTAATCTAGGGTCCAGGAAATATACCAATGATTGCTACATTTTAATAGCACACATGTAAATAATCCTTTGCAGAAACTGAGATAAAAGTTTCATCATCAGTTCCTTTGGCTTTTCTACAAACTTTTTGTAAAATGTAAACTAAAATAACAATCTACTCCTAAATATACTGTCTGGGTGGCTCTCAACTTTATCTTCGGTAACTTTAAATCAACACACTAGGTTTGCTAGAGGAAGGTTGGCTTAAGCCACGGTTCTAAAACGCGCTGCTGAAGTGGGGAGAGTGGCTTAGTTCGCTCGGTACTGTGAAACTTGGATGAAATGGTCTCTCACAAATCCTCCTTTTTGATTTTTATATAAACCTAGCTTGGAAACACAGTGTGATGGGATGACTCAGTTCTCCTAAATCTCCCTCGGTCCCAAATCTTTAGGATTCAGTCCAAGAATTTCAAATGAGAATCCTTGGATACTTGTCCACTTTTGTATCCAAAGCATGTGGAGAGTGGGAGAAGGGAACGACTCTACATGTTTTTTGGAAAGGAGATACAGAAATAACTGAGTTTAAGTGTCAGTTGTGCATGTCCTCAGGAAATGACAACCAGCAGCACTGCAGTGGAGATTAGGGAAAACTGACAAGAGTGTCACTTTGCTTCCCACACACTCTCCTGACCTAATTTTCTTTCACCAGTCCTCATTCCCCGTCAACAAATTCTCGGCGACAACACGCACACACGGATGAGGGCTGGTCTGCTGAGAAAGGCCAGAGCAATGTGTTGGCTCCCTGGCAGCGGCATGTTAACGATTCCTGACAGGGGTGCCCTTCCCCTTGTCCTCGAAATGTGGGCCTTAGGGAGGCAACTTCGCTGAAAGCTTTTAAAAATAGGTGGTGGGTGGACCCAAAAATAAATAAATAAACCGATGGATAATCTAAGTGGGTTGAAACCCTTCTCCAAGCCAGAGGAAGGGCCTACATTCATCACGCAGTGACATTATAAATCTGTGTGCTCTGCAAGGCAATGACATGAAAAATTAGACCAAACAAGCCACAGATGCACAATTTGTCAGACTCAAAGGAAAGGTTAATGCAAGTTAAATATTGACACGTCAGCAATGAGGACGGCGCCAATTATAAATTTACACCAGCACCAGCTGCACTTTAATGACTGTGACACTGACAGGTCAACACAGGGTAGAAGAATGACAACTGACGAGAACATGACAGAAAGAGCACGCGTGGACATGGTCTCGGCTCTTCTCTCCCCTCTGTCTTACACACACACAGAGAGAGAAGCAGGTTTATTATAAGGAATCGTTTCTCCTGATTCGCGAGGTTAACAATTCCCAGGATCGCCATGGTGATTCAGCAAGGTGGAGACACCCCAGAGAGCTGATGGTGTAGTTCTAGGTCAAGTTCAAAGGCCTGAGAAACAGGAGAGTGGATGATGTGTGATAGTACCAGTCTGCAGCTGACAGGCTGGTGACCCGGGGAAGAGCTGACGTTTTAGTTAGAGTCCAAAGACAGAGCTGCTGATGTCTTATTTCAAAGGCAGTCAGCCAGGATGAATTCTCTCTTTACACAAGGGTGGCGAGGGGGGTGGTTAATATTTCTGTTCTGTCCTTGTGCTCACCTGATTGGATGAGTCCATTTCTCTTTGGGGAAGAATATCTATTTTACACAACTACTGATTTAAATGTTAATATCATTTGAAATGAATGTAATTTTGAGTGGGGTTACATTGGATCTGTTTTGAGTGGTACAGACATAATCCAAAAACACCCTCACAGAGACACCACAACAATGTGTAACTAAATATCTGGCTACCTGGTGACCCAGTACAATGGATATATAAAATTAATCATCATAACTTGCATTTGAATTCTTGTGAGTAAACAGTAGCATCTAACAATTATTGAACATGTCTTATGTATTGGACACTGTGCTAAACAGCTTACCTTTAAGCTCTTGTAAACATACCATGATCCTATGAAGCTATTGGCATCTGCATTGGTTCCATTGGCCAGATGACAGACTAGGTGATTTTTCCAAGATCACAGACCCAGTAAATGAAGGGTCCTGGACTGGAACCTGAACTCATGGTACGAATCACTGTACTGTATTGATGTTCTAACTTGTATTGAAACAACTTAGTGAGAAACTTCTGTATAATCTTATCAGAGATGAACTTTTTATTTCATAATAATGTTTTTTTTTTCTGTTTGTATACATTCTTCCTATGGAGTATTTCAGGAACTATGTGAAAAATATTTGTTGAAGTGTAACAAAAATTCTTTATCACAGTTACGTAGGAGGAAAATAAAAATATATGACTCAGCAGATACAAATAAATCACCTATCTTAAAACTTAATTATAACTGCTATTTGAAATTAGTCTATCTTGTTAAATAAGGGACTTGATATATATTGTAGATCTTTGAACCATGGATCTAGCAGTAGGCACTTAATGCTCTCCTGTGGTATAACCACAGCACTATGTCCTTTAAAATCATGCAAATTTTGAAACAGCCTGTTAGGGACAAATGAAAGCTTGCATACATATAATATTAAATTTCTATTGAACAACATCATTCTCATTAGATGCTGTTTGATTTTTTTAATTTATTGACTACAAGTTGTGTGAAGTTATAATGTTAAAAAAAGTGAGCCAAAATTTTACAAGCATTACCAGCTGAACTATTATTTCAGGTTACTGCTTCAAAATGTATGGTTCTACCTTTAGAAAACACTATTACTCAGAGATTTTCTCATGCTTAGAGATTTTAATAAGTGCATAAATCTGTAATTCTTATAAACTTGGTCAAAATAATCAGTGAGGATTTTCTTAGTTGCTGTGTTTTCAGAGTTACCATATTTATGTAGCTCTTCCAGAAATCTAAAAACCTTGTAGCCAAGCTCCACAAGAATGATATTATGGCCTATTCCTCTACAAGATGGAGCTACTGGAATACAATCATAATTTGGACTGATGGGGAAGAAGAAGAAGCTGAGACTAAAGTGAATGAAACTTGCTAAGATAAGGGCAAGAGCAGGAAAGCAAGCAGCTTTGTAGGTGAGGCTCAGCATAAACAGTAGTACAGGGCAAGACACGGGGCCCTAAAGTCATAGATGGTTCTGGTTTTGACTACATTAGTGCTATTAAATTCCATCTGAAGACACGTGTACAGAGGCAATTTGAGACTGAAGGGAGAAATGTGGGCATTGGGCAAACCTCTGATGTGATCATGACATTGCTGGCAATCCAACTCAGGAAACCAGTCAAACGTGAGGAGAAACCTAGCACCTAGATCTTGGTTCTTGTACCATTCACCAGGAACCACAACCAATGCTTTTTTTTTTTTTTTTTTTGAGGAAGGACAGATCCCTGATTTGCAGCAAGGAGTACACGAAATGAGTCAGAACAACTTGTGCTGCCAAACAGTGAGGAAGCTCTCAAAGAGACATGGAGATGAGGGCGCGACAAAAGAACATGGGAGACAACCTGAAAGAGCTCCAGGTGTTCAAGACCAGGATAAGTTGAGCAAAAAGTAAGTAACATAGCATTTGATTATAATCCAAAGTATAGAATGAATATTCATGAGTCCATACTGACATAAATAAATGATTGGCAATATAAATAAAGAGGGAAAACCAGATAAATCCCCCATAAAATTGCCAAATAATTTATGTAGTCACTCCCCAATTCAATGAGGTAAACTTAAAATTCCCAGCCTCTTAAGTTTGGGCTGCATGTAGTAGCATATTGAAATAATATAATATGGAAAAGAAAAGAAAAGTACCTGTGCAATGGAGAAACTCTATAAACACTACCTGAGACAAATCATAAAGTGATACGACCCTTGCTATGATGCCATGAGAATGGCACTTCACCTCTAGTCTTCTCCCCAAAACCTGTGGAGCCGGTTCAACCATGAGACAAATATCACACAAATCCAAACTGAGGGCATTTTACAAAGTGCCCGACCAGGACTTTGTACTTTGCACCTCCTCACGCCTGCCAATGCCGTCAAAGCAAGGAAAGGGTAAGGCATCATGACAACTCAGTGCAAAATGGAACCCTGGAAAATATTCCAAAAAAAGCTATTAGGGGAGAAAGTGTCATTCTAGTAATCTGTAGAGTTCAGGTGATAGCAATGTACTATCGTTTCCTGAGGACAAACGTACCATGTAATAATGTTAACATAAAATCTCAACCAGAGGAAAAATTTGGTGAGTGTGTATGGAAACTCTCTATCCTTTTTTCCTTTTCATATAAATCTAAAACCATTCTAAAATATTTAAAAAGGTGACTTAGTAAAAAGTGGGGCCCAGGCTTATATGAAAAAGGATTGGCATGAATCAACTACCAAGTTCCCAAGCAATCAATTTTAGGGGCAAATTCAGCCCCTATGGTGAAAGGGAGGCAAGGGTTGAGTTAACATTATTACCAGGACTTTAAACCAAGATAATACTCTGTACCCTGTTCATTTATTAAACAAATTTATTGTCATGCCTACTACTTGCACAATAACATGACATGTACATTGTTTTCAAGGACTATGTGGTCAGTTTATTGAATAAGACAGAAGAAAAGCAGTGTTTAAGTTACAGTGAAAGAAGTTCTATGAAATGTATTAAATGAGTATGATAACAGTAATAATATTATTCTTTATAATTTATTGGACATCTTTCTGTATAGTTATAAAGGAGATTGTATATTTAATAAAACTGGAAAAATCAGGAAAGGTATCCAGAGAAAGTAACCTTGGAGCTTAATTTTTTTAGTATTACTGAAATTGAGAGAGGTGTATAAGGCAGAGGTAGTCAAACCTGACAGAGAAAATGGTTTATTCAAAGACAAAATGAGATGAATTAGCCAAGTAAGCTAGCAGCAAGTGACAGAGATGAAACAGTGAAGGTTACACAGGTGACAGACCCAGGTATTAGGGAGTTCTAATGAGCTAGCAAGTTAAGTGACTGTTATCAGGGAGGTATGATTAGAAGTAGCAGCAGATCTACTGCCTTAAGAATAGATGAGTTCCTGTCACTTGAGAAAGAAAGAGTGTTGAGGCATGATAAGCTCTGTGACTAATCAAATACAGTAAATGAAAAGAATAGTTTGATATAAGAAAACATTTTTCTTGTATCAACACGAAAAGAATAATTTGCTCTAAGAAAATGTCCTTCTTGTATGTAAATGGCATATATTTAAAGAAAATATTGATACCCAGCCCTGGTAAGCAAAAGAAAAGAACATGCTCATGAAAACTATTGGGTTGACCAAAAAGTCCACTTCATTTTTTCCATAAAATAAAACACACCATTTTTCATTTGCACCAATAATGTTATGATTTGGATATTTTGTGTATGTTGGCTATATGGTATAATGTTGATTATTCTCAACTAATGGCTCAATTTGATCACTATAAACTTCAACTGGTCCACCCGACCATGGAGCAAGGTCTAGCAAGAAATATCTAGCACGACACTTCACAAACCATTTTCCACATGTTTGATCAGTCACAGCACCTTCTCCACACACTGCAGAGATCTTTCTGTGCATTTCAGCTGTGTTTTTACCTTTCTTGAAATAATAAAGCATAATATGCTGAAAATGCTGCATATTTTTCCATCTTCAGTATTAAAATAGCTACATAAAAAATCACCAATTTTGATTTTTTAGTGCATGTTAACATGATAGCTGTCACAACACAATCTACACAATCTAACAAAATTGTTTCAAATAAAGTTAGAAATAACTAACTACTACTAGAGTTATCGTATGAAAAAAAACAAATGAACTTTTTGGCTAGCCCAATATTATAAGAATAAATCGGTATGACCTTTCTGAAAAGTGTTTGGCATTATAAATTTTAAAACTTAGAAGTTGTTTGACCAAGTAATTATATTTTTAGAAATATCCAATAGGAAATAATTGAGAAACAATGTAATTTTTTACCTATGAGGAAAAATGTCCTTTGCACTATTAGTTATAATTTCAAAATATATTGAGAGAAATCATTGAACATGACCCAAGTATATAAAAAGTAATTTTTTCCACCAAATTGAATCCCCTGTAATATGGAGGAAGTCAAGCCCATGGTGAAGCAGATTATGTCACTCTTGCCTTGGTCAGGATTGGCTCAGGGCTCAAGGCCTCACTGAGCATGCCCGTGGGAATATCAGGGGTTCAGGCCATGAGAGCCTTGAGTGTAGCCAAGCAAGTGTGGAGAACCGAGGATGTCGGCAGAGCAAACGAACAACTCTTCTCTAGGCAGCCTTTGTATTCACACAAATAAAGTCAAAGAAACATAGAAGCAATAGTTTTAAGAATCATATCCAAACAAGAAAGATCAAAACAAATAAAAACAAATACAAATAGGTAAAAGAGAAAAATGAAATTGTCAGTTCAAATACATTAGGAAATTCAGGATTGGAAAATGAAAATGCTGGTAAGTAATAACTCTTCCAGGGTTTGTCTGTCTGTCTTATCTATCTATCTATCCATCATCTATCAGAATAAATATACACTGACAATAAACATATATTTACATTTGTCTAGTGGCATGTGGGAAACAGTAAGAGAAAGGCTCAAGTATGAAGAATTGCATTTCACACCCAGTGGAATCCAAATCCATCAGGTGTTATACATACATGATTATAGTTGCCTATTCAGTCCTATTTAATTTCCATTTTAATTGGAAAAGGTGTACTGGAGAGCAAAAAAGATGATACACCATCATAGAAGTTATTAATTCCAGGAGTAAAAAAGGTGATGTTTGTATTTTCCAGAAAAGAGGCAATTAAAGTGAGATTATGATTGACTGGTACAAGAAGAAAGGCAGACGAAGTACAGACAGTGAAGTATTCAATGGAATAATAGCCGTGAGAGGGGCATGTGGCATTGTGATTAGTTATGATAAAGCTATCCAGAAATACAGCAGTCTGTCATATAATTTGTCCTGTAGGATGGTAACAGTCACATTAATAAATGTTGATATCATAAAAAAGTGTGACATTAGACACACAGAGCAATATGTCAGAAACTCTAGTCTGCAGATGCATAAAGAATAACACATCTTTGGCATTTCAATAGTAGAGATAATAATAAAAACTATAATCACCACAATAAGAGTAGTAGTTATTAATATTCTTTAAAATTTACCAAAGACTCAAGTATATGCCTTTATCACTTTAGCTTTTAGTTTATACTTGTATTTAAAAAGTTCCCTTGAATGATAAATGAATATTTGAGAACATGCTGCTAAGAGACACTTTGACTCTTAAAAATTTATTATTTGCAAGTATAGAATTGAAGCATCATGTTAAACATTTTGCTTAAGGCCAGGCACGTGTGACTTCTCCATGGAGGTGGAGGAGAGTTGTTCAGGCTTTGCCTATTCCAACTGTCACAAAAGGAACTGCACCTTTAAATGAAAAGGAGGTTTATTTACTCGTGTATCAGGGAAGAAGAGAAGCGGGCCCTGGGACTCAAATATGTTATCGGAGTGGGGTTTCTCTGTCTCTATTTGTCTTTCCTTCACAAAGATTCTCGCTATTTGCTAAGTACGTTAATCGCCAGGAGCTTCTTATTCTCCCACTTTTGCAAACCCATTGAAAAGGGCACCTTTCTCCTAATCACTAAAGACCAACACGATTGGTCGTGTTGGGGCCTGCACCCAGGCCTCCATCAGGTGTCTAGAAACCACACTGCAGCAGCCTCCTTTTTATGGACTTAGAGGTTTTGCTCTTTTGTGTTGTTTACATCTGACAGATCTAGTAAGTTTCTGCCTTTCTCTTCTTCAGTTTACAACGCCACAGCTTTTCAGTGACACAGCATTGTTAGTTCACACGTGCGCGTGGGTGCATGTGTGGCCACACATACACACATCATGTAGAATATTTCCAGAAAAAAAAAAGGTGTCAGAATTCTCAAGAGCAACACTAAAAAAGAAAAATTATTCAGTGCTTTAAAAATTCTGAGAGATAATAATTACCAACCTGTAAGTCTATGACTAGGCGAACTGCAATCGGGTCTGCATATGTTATAAGGTTACATTCATAAAACTACTAGAGGATGTGCTTCAGCAAAATGAAAATGAACACCATGAAAGCACAAAAAACAGTTTCCATAAAACAGAAGATTGAACCCAGGAGAGGGGCAAGGAAATTTCTAGACATTGTTCAGAAAAAGCTGTGATAAAGGTACATAAAGAACAAGCAGTTAGACTGAGGCAGATTTTTTTTAAAAAGTAAGACTCTAGAAGATACATTTCTAGAAAATAAATAATATATTATTGAATGTCTGTAAACACTGAAAACTATGAGCTCTACTGAAAAATTTGAAAACAAGAGCATGGAAAAACTCCAGTATCAGAGGAGGTTGTATAGTAATGGAAATACAATTATTGTTCACTGTATGGTACAGATAGGAGTAATATTTGGGTCATTAAAATGAAATCAGAAAAATTGATTTTACTAACAATAATGTTATACAAATTTCATGGTTTGCAAAATGGGTCCTAGGCCACCGGTGTCAAGATCACTTGAGAAATTGTTAGACATACAAATTCTTGAATTCTACCTCAAAACCAGAGAACCAGAAACTCTGAGAACGAGGCCCAGCGATCTGTGTTCATGAAGCCCTTCAGCTGATTCTGGTGCCTTTGAAACCCTCTGCTCTCATTATATTTGATGGATATGAGTGGTCTTGGAGGGAAAGGCTATGAAAGCTAAACATTCATCTTCCTGAGCAGAATATTAATGCAAAACCGAATAACCAGAATAGTAACATAAGAATATTCTGAAATGTAGGTATCAATACCAACGGAACCAGGCACAATTATTAAAAGTGTTTTCTTTAGGGGCATCAAGAAGAAGAACTGGAAAGTACAGGACAGGGATCTATTGTTTTTCTTTATGACACTTTTAGTGGCATTTGATTTTTAAATTATGGAAATGTGTAATTTAATAAAAAAATAATTGGTAAGTAATAAATGAATATTGATAAAAGCATTGATTTCCAAGAAAAATACCGAAGACATAATATTTGTAGAGTGATTAATATCTTCTTGTATAATTTGAAAAATGTGCTTTTATCTCTCACTCTTCACATGATTGTCTTGGCCCTAGAGCAGTGATTTTCCTCCAGTGTGCTGCTGCAACTGTGCCACAAACATTTTTTAAAACATGCAACACCTGACTATTTAGTCAGAGGCACTAATCTCTCTTCCCTTAGATTGTCAAAAACTGACAACAGCCAACACAACAGCTGTCTGATGTGAATGAATAAAAATTATGCCTATTTTTTATCCAATCAGCATAAAGTATGACAGGTTTGGCATGCCACAGAATTTTAGTAATCAATTTATGTGTACCATGAGATGAAAACGGTTCAAAACTGTTGCCCTAGAGTTTGCTATTCATTTATGAATTTTCGGAAAATAAAGTGTTAGATAGCTAGAGGTTAGATGGCCATCTGAAAATAATGATGTTAAAGCATTAAAGACCTCACCAAGGAAGTTAACAGAGAAAAAAATAGTGTGATAGCTATTTAGAAGAAGGAACTACTAAGTGTGTGGCCAGTTGTTATGGAGAAGAAACAAATCGGAGTCAACTGTATCTATCACAGTGGAGTTTGGGAACTGGAGTAATGACAGCCCTGGAAACTGAAAGCAGAAGGTCAGGAAGAGGACTCAGCTTCCTAGAACATTCAGATACAGATGTCATAAAAGCAAGATTGATACTCAGACCTGCAGTGGAGACAGAATACAAAACTGAGGCTATGGAGTTGTCAACTAACTGCCTTCTCCGTAGGAAGAGAGGCTAAAACGATGGCTCGATCAACTAAAAAAGGACAGAACTTTCTTGAGACTTTTGACAGTATTGTCATGGTGGTTCTTTAGTTTCCTGTTCAGACTGCGACAGTTCAATAAATACTGTTAGTAATGATCTATTGCTTTCCTAGTGCTGGGGCTGTGTAGTGTCTGATAATGTAAAACTAACATGAAATGATGATTTATATTCCCATGATTGCTTGATGGATAACTAAGGAGGATGTCTAAATATATATATGCAAATGAATTGATTAACCCATCTCACTTTTCAAAAGATCTGTTTTGTATTCAGCTTTCACATAGGCTTTTTGATTTATCAGAAGATTTAACTGTGTATAGTATTTGGGTTTACACAGAATAGGATGAATTTTAATGAAAATCATTTATCATCTTCAGGACTTAGCCAATACATGTACAAGTCAAGACTGTTACTCTTTTGCAAGTTTCAGTAAATTGCAATGGGATTATATCAACTTCTAGAATAGGACCTTGGGTTTTGAACTCACCCTTTAGAAAATATCAAAAACACAATATGATTTTTAGAATGATAATGATAACCCAATCTTAAAAATAATGATTATTCTTAAGCTTTGTAACTCAAGCACAGTAGTAATCATGATAATGAGAATAAAAATAATTTATTGAGCATCTACCATATACCAGGTTCTATGTTAGTAGTCTTTATATGTTTGATTTAATTTTCTTTAAAGCTCATCTAGGTTTCTCCACCTTATAGATATAAAAATTGAAGTCAGGAGACTAAATGAGGTTGACTATATGAAAATATGGTCATTTAGCTGTTGTGGTAGGAGCATAAAACTCTAACTTAAGTTCTCTCCTTACAAAATTACTATTTCTCCATACTCTGAGTCATCAGCAAAAAATATAAACTGATCTCATGCTTATCTTTCTTTAAAGCTCACATATTCACCTCAATGCCATAGTATATCACAAAAGAACTAAAGAAAGTAAACAACTTTATCGAGATGCTGCATAAAACTTTCATAATGTTGAATAACTGATAAATGAATGAATGACTCAATGAATATTTACTGGCATACACTAAAATCCTGGCATGTATTACTGCAAACAGGAGAGCTAAGCATAATAGCTATCTGTCACTTATTGAGTATCATTTTACACATAAGGAAATAGAGGTTAAGAGAATTTAAAACTAGAGAATAAATAGCTGGGGATGGGCAAACACAGGGGACTGAATGCTGGGTAACCAAACTTCAAAGCACACTTTTTATTACTGTTATACCACCTCAAAAATAGGAGGCAATGTTCCTTGTCAAGTTAGGGAGACAAGACTGAATAATAAATAACCAATGAGATTAAATATGGGCATTTTATTTTTTATATATTTTTTATTTTTTTATTGTTGTTCCAGTACAGTTGTCTCCATTTCTCCTCCAACACTATCCCCTGCCCCACCCACCCCCACCTCCCACCTCCAATCCTACCCTCTTTGGCTTTGTCCATGGGTCCTTTGTACATGCTTCTTGACAACCCTTCCCCTCCTTTCCACCGCTACCCGCCTCTGCCCTCCTCTCTGGTCAATGTCTCTTTGTTCTTTATGTCAATGTCTCTGGTTCTATTTTGTTTGCTTGTTTGTTTTATTGATTAGATTCTACTTATAGGTGAGATTCTATGGTATTTGTCTTTCACCACATGGCTTATTTCACTTAGCATAATGCTTAGTTCCATCTATGTGACTGTGAAGGGTATATGGGCCTTTTAAAGGTGCACATTTGAAACCATTTGCAAAACACCATTTGAGGATCAGTTTTATGGGTCTACAATGCTCTTTTTTGTATTTTAAGTGGAAAGTGCCCTACCACCATTTCTGCAGGTCAACGTGAAATTCTACCAACTGTTCTAAATACAGAAAGAAATAAATTGCATTTTCATTACCATGGAAATAATTATATTTTCAAGGTCACAATCAATCATCATAAACTCAGTACCTTCCTCTTGGGAGAAAAATGTTCAAATCTGTGATTATACTTCTTGTCATTTTGAAAAGAATTTGCCCACTGATACAGTGAGTCATGAAAAAAATCTATGTGGTATTCATTGTAATCTGGTGCACCTTTACTTTGATTTTTGTTCCACAAAATAATAGCAATTGTAACAATAATACTAATATGTGTAATTATTATTTTTGTGGTACTTCATTATTTCAAAAATGTTTTTATATTCGGTGTTTTGCTTAGTTCTGATAATAGTCCTCTAATTCAGGACAATGATGATAATCACTTCTATATTATAGATACAGATGGCCAGGGAGGTTTAGAATGTTTTTCAAGGTCATCCAATTAGTAGGCAGAACAGCTGGGAATCAAACACATAGCTCTTAAGGAAGGAAAAACAAGATAGCCATTGTGTATGTTTTCAAAAATTATACAAACAAGGCAATGCCTTTCTTCTCACTAGTCTATGAACACAGCTGACCAAGTAAGTACAACAGTGAATTTGACCGATTCCGATTTCAATGCTCTTAGCTTCTGGCTTTATTTGCCCACTTTCAAGGATTCTTGCCCCGTTGCCATAAATGCTGTCTGTATTTTCTCATGGTTTTGCTACTGCAGAACATCACAGGGTTATTTTCTCATTGAATTTCCAAAGTGTCACTGACCTCCAGTTCCAGCTCCATTTCCATTTCACTTAGCATCAGCCATTTCTTCTCATGGATTCTGGCTGTTATTTCAGTGTAACTTCATGCTCTCCTTTCCCCTGTGAATCCATTTGAGTCTCAAATGGAGACCAAAACTCATCTCAATGATCAACCAGCTGAAGTTTGAAGAAAACATTTCCCTGGCCTGAGAAAGACTGGAATGAGGGGAAAGAGGGCAAGAAAATAATATAATTAAAAATGGGTACAAATAGACAAATGGCGTGGCTTTGTTTCTTTGAAATAGAGGGAGAAAAAAACTTAAGCTGACATGATCCAACAAAACCAAAGGGTCACAGATGTTGGGAACACCAGGACCAGAGGCCTCTGGTACGTTGCCAGTATTCTGAGTTTCTGGCTCTATAGGTCTAAGCTGACTTAAGAACAGAAAGAGATTTCCTATGTGAAGGAGTATGAAACATATGCATTAGCAATAACTAGGCTCAGTGGTGTTCTTCTGAGTCAGCTTGTTATGAGAGGCAAACTGATCACTACTTGAGTAGCCTGCAAAGCATAAAGTGCTCAGATGCATTCAGTATGCTGAAGCTCTTTTCAACAGAAGACACTTTGTTCAATCTGACAACAAACTTACACAGAACTTTTACTAATTTAAAAAAAAAATGTAAATGAGATGTTTTCTTAAGGCATAGCAAATGCAAGTGCTCGGAGAAGATTGTTAGGAATTTGTCTATCTCCAACTTTATGCCTCTTTTGCTCTGCATTGGCTTCATTCTCAGAAAAGAAATCCCATCTTTGTGAGTGCTCTAGGCTCATATTTAACTCTGCCTGGAAAGGACCCAGAACCCCCTAAAATGGAGCTGCTATAACATTGTGAGAATGTGGTGTCATTGAAGAACATGGTGCAGAAGCCCACCTCTAAAGGCCACCAAGAACATATTTCTAGTCAAAAACACTATTGAGGTTCTTTAGCTTGTTGCAGAAAGAAATTTTTTATCTCCTAGGGACCTAGATGGGAAGAGAAAATTGGACATAGCTGTTCATACAATTTGGGATTCTGTTGGAAGGTTCCAAGCAAAGTTTAAGAAGCAGGGTTCAGATGTTTTTTTTAAAAATGAAGGCAATTTAATGACTGGGTATCATTATAAATGTAATTGAAGAGGCAGGTGGAAGAAAGTGGAATTAGAACTGCTCTCCTGAGGGAGCCGCAATCACAGAAGGGTGGTGCACAACATAAGATGGGACATTCGGGCACTTCTGTGGTCGTGAGGAACCTGGTGTGCATCTTGTTCAAATGTGGTCAGACTGATTACATGTGTTTTCCTTGTTTGAGCATTTAGAAATGAAACATAATGGTTCAGATTGAAATGACAGGCAAATTCCTTCCCTCCTGATCTTAATCCTTGTTCTCTCTCTCCTCTCTTATTCCAATGAACATTCATGCCATTGTATAGTGACAAGAACATATAATAGTCCCCTCTTATCCAGAGTCCCTTTACACAGCCCCTTTCACTTAGCTGTGGTCAACTTCAGTCTGAAAATATTGCATGGAAAATTACAGAAATAACAAATTCATAAGTTTTACATTGCGTGCCATTCTGAATAGTGTGGTGGAACCTTGCATTGCGTGTTGCAGTATTGCAGTGTTCTTGTTGCCCTTCCTTTACTCAGGAGCGGACCAAAAGTGCCAGAGCGGGGGCGCTGGCAATCCAGATATGCCAAGAGAACCCGTAAAGTTTTCCTTTAAGTGTAAAGCTAAAAATCCTAGACTCGGTAGAGAGAGAAAAAGTGTACACTGAGGTTTTATTGGAACCCACAATAAAAATGAATCTTCTATCCATGAAGTTATAAAGTAGGAAAAAAATTCAAACAGGTTTGTTGAGAGAGAAATGAGAGACCATGTTCACATAACTTTTATTATGGCATCATTGTAATTGTTATATTTTATTAGTCAGTGTTAATCTCTTAATGTGACCAATTGATAAGTTAAACTTTATCACAGTTATGTGTGCATAGGAACAACTAGCGTATATAAGATTTGGTAACATCCAGTTTGCAGAAATGTACTGAAGGATCTAAGAATGACTCATACGAGATAAAGGGGCGCTACTGTACTCACCACTACCAGAGGGAATGGAATAAAAGGGAGCAAGCCCAGGCAATTCATTTTTGACAGACCGCTGAGGTCTGAGCGTTCCTCAGGAAAAAGCAGGAGGAAGACGTAGCACGTCCTTCCATAAAATGAATATGGTCCTCTCACTAACCTTCAGCCACAAAAGCTGAGATTGGAAGAAGTCTCACTTGTCTACTGCCTTTAAGACATTAAGAACCCAACTCGCATATGCTGTGTTTCAGCCCATTTCCCTGATTCTGATCAACCAGTTCAGTAATACTGCCTTGCTTAGCGGGAGTTGGTGAGATAGATCTATCTTAGGAGTGGGAAAGCATCTTTCAGTGATGTTTGAAAACAGAGTATCATGTTTAAGAACACAGGCTTTGGAACCAGAAAACATGGAATCAATGTGTAATCCCATCGTGAATGTTCTTGGTCTATTAGATAAGTTGCTAAGACCCAGTTCTGAAAGGCTACTCCACAGGTTCTTGTCAGGATTAAATGAAGTAATGCAGAGGGTTCTTTCATAGTATCTGCCTCACACTGAGCACAGAGTTCATGGTGACCAGTAGCAGAGTTACGAACAGACCATGAGATCATGGTGCTCCAGGAAAACCAATCCTGGAATAAAAGGAAAGATTTCTTCATAGAGATGACATATTTGGCCACAGGGTTTCTCTATTCTGTTCCAGAAGCTAGATATTTCCCCAAACTATGCCTTAATATGTGAAAAAGTAGAGCTTCACAGGTAGAATTATCTGCCTACCATAGCAAGGTTTAGGTAGATTAACACATCTACCCTATCTACCAGACAATGTGAGAGAAACTGGACGTTAATGATGAAAAGATGATCTGCACCCACACAAAACTCTCAGACATTATTGCAATTAATATTTGATACTGGTAATAGAAGCGCTCAATTCATAACAGCAGCACAAGTGGCAGATACATTAGGAAGTATCTGAGGTTGTCTATAGCAGACTCATGCAGCATGATGCAGTGATAAAGTTGGCACTGCAACAAGCTCCTGACCCCTGGCTGGTTTAGCTCAGTGGAATGAGCACGGGCCTGTGAAGCAAAGAGTCACCAGTTCGATTCCCAGTCAGGGCACATGCCTGGGTTGCAGGCCAGTTCCCAGCAGGGGACACATGAGAGGCAACCACACACTGCTGTTTCTCTCCCACTCTTTCTCCTTCCCTTCCCCTCTATCTAAAAAAATAAGTATGTAAATAAAATATTTTTTTAAAAAAAGCTCCTGAACACAGACCCTAAACTTCTGTTTCTCCAATTCAGAATCGAAAAATTAGGAAAGATGGATAAGGAAGTATTTTCTGGGTACAAGATCAGATTCTTTATTATATGAAGAGATCTAAGAGAAATGTTCTGCTAAGAATTGAAAGCACAGATAGGTTCATTCTTGCTGCATTTTGGTATATTTGGATTGAGCTTAGGAATGAACCAGCGATTGCATTAACTGACCTCTGAGTCAGCCTTGAAGACATGAGGAACACTGACTTACTGGAAATTCATTTAGTCACAAGTCTCAAAACAAATCTTGTTCAGGGGTCAGTGATTCTAATTTTACTCAGAAATGTCATCAGAATACACTGTTACCCTTTGTCTTCCCAAGGTTTTTACTTGCTTCTCGAATCAAAAGACAACACCTTGGCAGCCAAAGCACAGCGATGCTTTGCAAAGCAGCCTTTTTTTCCCTTTCAATAACATCTGGCAGGAAGCCAGTATAGCAGTTTGCACCCTGGTAACAATGCCACAGACTCACTGAGGCACCAGTACAATACGCAGATTCTCTACCATGAATTTACAGGCATTTGGTCAAGTTATCTCTGTGGCCTAAATTTTCTAATAA
The DNA here is from genome assembly GCF_014824575.4 of Sturnira hondurensis. Taxonomy (NCBI): domain Eukaryota; kingdom Metazoa; phylum Chordata; class Mammalia; order Chiroptera; family Phyllostomidae; genus Sturnira; species Sturnira hondurensis. The sequence continues at coordinate 9,120,555 of NW_028073411.1, forward strand.
AATAAAAGAAGATGGATTAGTAATATTTTCTCATAAAAATTCTGAGCCCTGGCTGGTGTGGCTCAGTGGATTGAGTGCCAGCCTGCAAATTGAAAAGATGCTGGTTTGATTCCCAATCGGGGCGCAGGCCTGGATTGTGGGCCAAGTCCCCAGTTGAGGGTGTACAAGGAGCAACCAATTGATGTTTCTCTCCCTTTCTTTTTGCCCCCCTTCCTGTCTCTCTAAAAATAAATAAATAAAATCTTTTAAGAAATTATGAAACTTGATAGTTTCATGTGTTCTCAATATGAAAGTCACATTTATTAGTTAAAAAAGGTGTTTAATTTTAATGATATAAAGGCTAAGTATTTTGGTACACAGTGTTATCAACAATTCATCTGAATAAAGGATATGCACAAGCTTCTGGCTACACATAGTTGTTGGTAAATTGAAATCAATAGAGCATTTAAACGTTATTGATTTTTTTTTCAGATTTAAGCATCAAGTGTATATGAAATATATTAGCTGGAAATACATAATCCATGTAATCCCGTATGGTTCAATGACATTCAGAATTGAGTTGATTTAGAAAGAAACAAACAAATCTTGTACTTCATTCTTTCTCATGTTACATATTTATTTCTTAAATTATCCAAATAATATTAACAATACCTAACATTTACTAAGTGCCTACTTTACAGAACAAACTGTGCTCATAATATCTATAATTCTATAATTCTCACAGTAACCCTGCAATATTTTTTATAAATAATATTGGGTTGGTAAATGGTAGATGCAGGCTTTGAACCCATGCATAGCAGATCTGAAAGTGCCTGCAGTGTCCTTGGTAATATTCTTCTTCTCCATAATTTATCAGAAGAGGTAGAAAAATCTAAGGGGGAATGTAGTAGTTTGTCCTGAAAGATCTCTTCCCTCCCCAGCTGATGAATCAAGTCTCCCACATCGGTGTGTGTTCTGGTCAGTCCTCTTTGCTTGAATTGGAGCTGACCCCTAATATCAGCTGTGAGTAGGAGAACACAGCAGAAGGAGGATTGAGTGACTTCAGAGGCCTAGCTTAGGCAAAGCCAGGCAGCTTCTGCAGGGCTTTCTTAGAAATCTTCCTCCCAGGGAACATTCCTCAGCCTGATCACTCTCTTTTCAGCTGGCCAACCTGGCCATGTTTCCATGGACACGATGATAATCTAGAATAATCTAGACTGATGTCCACGCAAATGCTCGAGAAGAGAACACCAGCCGATAGAAGCCTGGGCTGCAGTTTACTTGGTCCCTTCCTTTCTTCCTCTGAAATGCGCGTGATGCCCTGTGCCCAGCACTGGTGGGATTGGGGTGAAGGAAGACACTATCCCGACTACAAGAGGTGCATCAAACAAAGGAAGACACAGACTCATGTCTAGCAAAGTCTTGTGAAAACTTTCGGGCAGAAAGTACAGCAGGCATGGTAACTCCTGGCTATGGGAGTGTGCAGCCCTTGATGGGACACACACAGCATGTGCCCAGACCTGGCCCTGAGCATGAGAAAGGAGCCCGTCACACTAGCAGAGGCCAGGAGGCAAGCAGAGTGAGCCTGAGGAGGGCCTGCTATGCACGAGGAGAAGAAAACAACGGAAAAGCCACAATAAGAGAAAGGAACACAGGCCGATATTTTATCAAAACACTTTGATAAAGTCCAGAGACTTTCTGTGTTTGAAAAGTCTGCACCACTTCTCTCAGCCCACAGACACTAAGGGTGGTTTCCTTTGAGACAGAAAGCTATTTTTCTTTGCCTTTGGTTCTAATAAGGAAGCACTAAATTAAATTAGATTTTAAAAATAAAGTACAGTATCCTAGGCACTATGAAACAAGGTAAAAAAATCAACACTATCCTCATGCTCATGTAAGTTAGAAATTAAAATAAAGGAAATGCTATGAAGTGGTGTGCGAATTGGGGAAACTGTATATGTGAAGAGAATTTCCTTATTCAGTAACCTCTAAAATAATATTGAGTGACATTTATTGAGAGCTCAGTACTTCTTTAAGTGTTTACACTATTAACTTATTTAATTTTCACAATATAGGCATGAAAGAGGTATTATTATAGAATGTATGTCTATACATTCTGTACGGTGTATGGTAGAAACTGAATTCAAAGCCAGGCAGTGTGGTTCTGAATCACTACATTAGATGACATTGTGTTGCTCTGGTAATGGTTTTCAAGTTGCAGCTTTCCCACTACAGCTGTGCCCAGTGCTCCACCAGAAATGATTTGGGCTTTATGTGGGGGCCGGACATCACAATTGTTGCAGGCACTCCAGGTGGTCATGAAGGAGGCTGCCCCTGGGTCACACTTGGAGAAACGGCCCTCTAAAAACTGGTGGGAATGCAAGGCTCCTGCGATGAGCTTCCGGGATACTTACTGGTATTGCAGGGAAAAGCATCTGCATAGGTAGGAGCGCTGAAACTGGGCCCTGCAAAGCTCTCTGGCCTCCTCCCAAATGCAAGGCACTTATTGATATAAGTACCTACATAAACGTCCAAGAAGCCAGGGAAGTTCCAGCACTTCAGGAAGGAAGCTTCTTGTTCCTTTTCTACTGCAGTCATGAAGGGTAAAGTGTGGCCAGTTCTTGTCTATCCCAGCCTGTTAGTGAAAACCTTTCTAATTAACCTCCCTTTACTAAAATCCTATTTTTATTTTTAATCATTTATTTCCAATTCCAAGACTCGCTAATTTACAAGACAACCAAGACATCTTTGCTTTGCAATGTCACAACTGTTCTGTGAAACATAATTCATCAATATGGGTTTCAAGAAGAAAATGATGTAAATAGGCTGTTGCAGCAATTTTCACAGAAAGCAACTCCCCACGTGCAACCCTTTCTACAAGCACGTCACAGATGTGTTTGTCCTAAAGAGGGTGGCCCTTTGGCGCCTGTACTGACGCTTGCCCTGTTGGCACGTTCTTTGTGCCCATACCAGTCTGTGGACTGTAAAATGTGCTATAAATGCCTCCTTATAGCTTACTCTTGGGGAGTGGTGGTGGTGTATACAGATGACCCCTCTAGAGAAAATGTTAATGAATTTTCTTTATGGCAAAGATGGCTTCTTCTCTGAATCCCATCTATACAAATGGATACCCAAATGTGGACAGAGACTTGGGGCACAGTATATAGAAAGGGGTAGAAAGTTCAGTAGGCATTTTTAGAACATTGTTAAAAATAGTGTAAGGGTTACACACAAACCGCTTTCTGGAAAGGTTAGGTCATGTTACGCTGCAATGGACTTGTCTCTTGCTCTTTCTCCCTCACCCTCTCTCTTAGGTAGACATTCACATGCATGCACTTCTACTCTCTTTTTTTCATGTGTGCGTGTGTGTGTGTGTGTGTGTGTGTGTGTTTGCCTAGATATATTAACCTTTCACTCAATTATATCCCTAAGTATAGAAAAGGAAAGCTATTGTTGACTGCATTCATGAATTTGCACAAAACTTATTATTTAGGTTGCAATGCAACATTATATCATACAACCTTTTCCTACAGAAGAGTTAAACCATGCCAGGTTTATTCATCCATGCATATATTTGCTCATTCCACATAATTAATTAAGTACATTCTATGTGCTGCCAGGTCCTGAGCTAAGCTACACCATTTATAGGTAGTGAAGTTAGGGTTTCACATGTTTTTGTATAAACCCCAAATTCCAAAGTGAAATAGGTTTCCAGATGAGAACACTGTCAGGAAAATGTTTTCCAATCAGTTATTATCTATTTAACTTTGGAATTTTTCCCTGCTTCAAACATACGCATTCTAGTTTCATCTCCATTTTACAGCCTTTTTCAAGAAACTGAGATTCTTTAACGAGCAAAGTACAGAAAAGCAAACAAGGTTAAACAAAATAAGAAATTAATCACCACTTGTAACTGAAAAATCCAGGAGATACACCTTTGAGAATGGTGCATCTCGGCGTCCGAACTACATTCTTCGGTGTTACTCTGAGTCATTGCTCAGCTGTTTCTCTCCCTCTGTCTCTACCCTCTTCTTCCTCCTTTCCTTTCTCCCTCCCTCCTTCTCTTCCTTCATTCTTTCTCTTTCTCCTTATCAGTTCTGCTTTACTGTGGGTTGGTTAGAGTTCTCAGATTTCTTATTGTGAACCCCAGAGATTCCTTCAAATTACCTTCTTATTTAGAAGTAGAGTTTTCTGTCACAATAGTGCTAATAAAATCATACAATTAAATCATATTTGGCCAACTTAAGTTATGTACACAGTCCTTTTAAAAAACAACAAAACCACCATAAGAATATTTTTTATCAGTTAGGCTTGGGTCACTAGAATTTCTTTGAAAGTGGGAAATGGAACCTCACCTGAAATATATCATTCAAGGAATACACATTAATACATAGTGAGCACCTATCATGTGTCAGACTACACCACATGTGGGGGATGGACCAGTGTCTGCACTTATGGTATTTCTGGTATAATGAACAGAGAACGGACTATCAGCAAACTCTCAAACTAAACCTGCATGTTATTACTTGAAGAAAAGACATAAATGCTGTTCAGGCAAACACACACACATACCCACCAACCAAACACACACACCCCACCCACACATAAACACACACACACATGATGGTGGATACAGCAAGAAGATGAATTTTCCTGAAGTGTACTAGAATGTTATAGCCAGAAGGAATTATACACACCCAGCTCAGCCTATATTATAGATGAAGTGACTGAGGCCCGGAGAGGGCAAGTCATTCAACAAGTAATTGAGAACACTGACATTAGGTACCTGGTACCACACTCTCATTCCTAGAAGGGCATGGTGCTTTTCTTTAGCTTCCTCAGTCAACCCTTACTTAGCATCTGACATCTATTTGCTCAGGTGCACGCCATAGGGTAATGTAACTGGGTATAGTGGTGCAGGAAAGACATTTGGCCCAGGTCAAATTTTTCAGTTTTTTTTTTCTTGCTTGTAATACTGTTAAGAATTTCTGAGCACTCATTTCTCACAAAACTAATCCTTTGGAAGATTATGTAGATTCTAATCATTCTCTGAAATTTATAGAGATTTATATAGGTCTTAAGCTAAAAGAAAAACAAATCAAAATCCCTGTTCTGCGTTTTCACTCAGACCAAAATCCAGCGGAATCCCTCTTTGCAATGCCTCTCTTCCTGAATTTTCCCCCACCACGTTCAATTTTAAGGAGCAAAATTGCAAACACTGCACTCTTATTACCCCAGCCACTAATCCCTCCTATTTCTCATGTACTTCCTGTTCAATGATTGTTTGCCTGATAAAACTACATAGTGAAATTACTCCAAATCATTAACTCATTTTTTCTAAGGAAATCCCCCTATATATTTTAATGATAAGAAATATTTCTTCTATTCATGTTTGTTGTGGAAATCCCATTATTTTCTCTATCTCAGACCTTCATTATTCTAATCTGCATTAGAAATCCCATGATAGGTTCTCAGGCCTGCAAAAGCTTGCTAAATGCTTAGACATCCATGAAGTCTCAAGCTGGGAAAATCTCCAGATTCTACCCCTTCTCCCTCAACACCTTCTAGGGGAACACTAACTTGTGAGAGTTCAGTTTATTGGGGTAACGGCCAAAATACACAGCAAGGTCTCCAAGGGTGTCTATTACTCATTTTAACATAAACCCTGGGATCCTCTTTAGAAAATTAAATATAAATAGATCCCTACCATATATGATAGATCCAAGTGAGTAAATATTAAAAGAAAAAATTCAGAACTGTTAAAAATATAGAATGCTGTCTTTATAAGCAAGTTTCTCCTAAAAAGAATAAATCTTTTATGTTCAGCATAAAAAATTGATAAATTCACTTAAGTTAAAATCGAGGACCTCTGTTCGCCCATAGATGACATTAAGAAATCTGTAATGCATATAACTGCATAGATGCCTCTCTAGAGTGCATAAAAAAATTCTTTAAAAAACAAACAAACAAATCAATGAGAAAAAAAGCCATATGACCTCGTTAAAAAGTTTGCCAGACAAGAATAACTATTTCATATTCAGAGACATGCTAGGAAAATGAAATAAATAAAATAAAGGTACATTAATCTCTAACTGCAATCACAGAAATACAAATAATGACCATACAAAATGGTATTTTATACCTTCCAGATATATTGGCAAAATATAAGAAATATGACCCTACAAAAGGGTTGCTAAAGCTTTAATGAAAGAATAACCCCCATTTGGTGCTAAGAAAAGTACAAAGTGGTACAACCACTTTGAAAAACAATCCAAAATGTGTCATAAAATCAGTCATACATAGCCTGGCAATTCTATTCAGCCAGACAAGTAACATCTGCCCTGGAGAAGCACTGCCTAAGGAACGAAGATGTGCCAAGGATGGCTCCAGAAGTCTTTGTAACAGATTATTTAAGTTGTAAAATGGATTGGGGACTTCTGTTCAATAACTACATGTCTTGAATTCTGCTTATGTTACATCTGGTCTACTAAACTATCAAATATTGCATAATTTAAAACATTAAAATGTAAAACATTCATGAAAAGGGTATAAATAATAATCTAAGAGAATTCAGAAGAGAATAACATTATTTAAGTTTACTTTAAGACCATGAGAGCAGGGGATTTCTTGTGTGGGAGCATTTTAACAGACACCCTAGGATGCATTAGTCATTTATAACTTGTCCTGTTTTCCAAATGATTTAAAATTATTTATAAAATTTGTGAAAAATGTTTAAATAACAGGGTGCAGAAACCAGGGTTCAGGGGAAATAAGTGGGAAAAAAGAAGCAAGAAAGACATGCCATTAGCAAATTGATATTCATGGTATTCAGTTAATTTTTGTTTAAGAAGTGAAATGTCAATTTACTTCTAGCCAAATGAAGACAAAATACAATCAATTATTATATCAACATTTAATAAATTAATTAAAGAGGAAGGGCAGGGATTTTTTTGTTTGTTGCTTATTGGTTCATGTTTTGTTTTTTCCTGATTCTCTTTTCTTCAAAGAAGATGCTGTGAACTGTGGCAATAAAGGTCATTCTTAGCAAAAGGAACATAAGTGAGGCATCAATGTAAAAATAAGCAAACAAAGAAATCAATAAATGGAAGATATAGACAGGAATCAAAGAGAAATTTTACCTGACTTTGCTACAGAGGCTTGATGATGATTGATGAGGTTCCAAGGATAGACTGGAACCTGCCTACCACTGAGAGTAGCAGGCAGGTAGTAGGGTGCGGGCTCTGGACCGGAAGCATCAGCACCTCCAAGGAGCTTGTGAGAAATGCCGATTCCTGGCCAGGCTTCAGACCACTGAGTTGGAAACCACATGTAGGACCCAGAAATCTGTGTTTTACCCTGGGAAGTTCTAATATGTCGTAATGACTGAGAACCCCAAGACCAAGGAGTCGGGAATGCAGACTAAATGTAGTAAAGCGTCCCTGAAGTTACGGTTGCCAATCCTAAATCCCTGTAGGTGGCCGTGATCCTGCACCACAGGGCCCAGCGGCATTTCCTGCTACCATCCCCCCAGCAGTGGAATGAGGAGCCCAAGTAGCTACTCCTGCCTTCTAACGCATTTCAATCTCGAGACAAAAGTATAAAGCAAGAGTTCTCATTTGGGGCTCAGTGCTTATTTGCAGAGGGGGGTGTTGTCCTGTGTACTTCGGGATGTTTAACAGCATCCCTGGCCTCTCTACCTACTAAATGCCACTGGCATCATTTCCCTAATGTAAGAAAACCAAAAGTAACTCAAAAACTGCCAAATGTCTTCCGAGGGACAAAATTGCTTCTACCTGATAAACATTGTACTAAAGTATTTTCAAACTAAAATGTATATTCTGGGTAAAATGGATTTGGGGCTTCTGTCCCAAAATTCATTCAATCCCTGGCATTATTCTTCCCTATATCCTTGGTGGTACCAGCACTGTACTCGAGGTTCAGGCTGGATAGGGAATTCTCCTGAAAGACTGAGATGCCAGATCACAGTGCATGTTTTATAACAAAGACAGTGGTGAAAGTGCTAATGATGATCATGATGTAAAGAAAATTATTTATAATGATTTGTCTAAAAGATCTTGAAATGCTCCTCCCTCTGAGAAAGAACCCAGCAATGTAAGAAGTTAATTCCAGAGACTGTCTATGATGACATAGACTCTGTGAAAGCCATTTTCTGCCCAGGAGAATCAATTTTCTAAAAAGGTTTTATATGACAGCAGTCTTTAAACTTGAGTGTATCACTATCTTAGCAATTTATTAAACATTTAGATCCTGGGGCTTCATCTTCACTAAAGGGAATAATAATATTTAGCAAGTATGGAGTACCTAATATATGTCAGGCATCGAGCTAACCCCTAGATGTGCAGATACACACATACATACATGCATACATATCAGACATTTGGTGACACGTGACTGGAAAATCTTGGGCAGGAAAATAGAACCTAAGTCTGTGTGTCTACAAGGTCCATGCTCATAATTATCACAAAGTCTTTCCACTTATGAACATCTTAAGCAGCAATGTCTCTGAAGACGCCAAGTGCACAATTTTGAACAGTATCCGCTCTAGATGAACATTCAAGGTACTATTGCCAATGTTTTCAGGTTCAAGGGAACGTTCTCATAGACAGCACTCAGCCCAGATGTAATGCAGTTCTCTAATTCTGAAATGGAACTCAGTTGATGACTAATATAAACTTAGTGGTAGCTTTAAAAGCAGTTTCTAGCAGGAGAAAAAAATGCTGTCACATATGGGTAAGTATGAAATCCTGAAAGAAATATTTAAAAATATATATTTGAAGTGTTGAAGGAGATAGTACTTTGTATTCTTTATCACATCATTTTGTGAGTATTGAATACATGCATGTTTATTTTTCTTTGTTCTGTTTTGTAGCCCTAAGAAATGTTTCAGACATATCTGAATGTATAAGAGTAAATACGTGCTCTGCATGGTGTGACACTGAATTATGTATAAAACTGTGTGCATATATCAAATATATATTTAAAAGATATATCTTAAAATTGAGAAAATTCATTAGCTCTCTTTGTTCCCAAAATCTCTAATCATTGCTGTAGGCCTGGAAGGAAGAAATGCACAGAAATTCCTAGGCATCATACTCACAGAACAGGAAGACTGGAANTTTATTTTTCTTTGTTCTGTTTTGTAGCCCTAAGAAATGTTTCAGACATATCTGAATGTATGAGTAAATACATGCTCTGCATGGTGTGACACTGAATTATGTATAAAACTGTGTGCATATATCAAATATATATTTAAAAGATATATCTTAAAATTGAGAAAATTCATTAGCTCTCTTTGTTCCCAAAATCTCTAATCATTGCTGTAGGCCTGGAAGGAAGAAATGCACAGAAATTCCTAGGCATCATACTCACAGAACAGGAAGACTGGAATAATTCCAGAATCTTCACAAGTTGCTTTAATAACAAAAAATAGAAAGAGCTTGAAAAAAGGAAGGCTGGTGGACAAGATGAAGTCATCAAGTGGAACTTTCAGAATTTGCATGCAGAAAGCTTAAAAACTCTCTGTCTAAAAGACCACCAATACAAGAAATGGCCCAGTACATCAGCCTCTGAGGCAGGGATTTACGTGGAGCCCAGAAGATACACATTAGAAACAGAACCAGGCAGTGGAGAAATACCAGGACCAAGATACTTTTGTAAGCATTTTGTGCTAATTACCACCCTCAGTTGTTTAATATTAGTGTTTCACAATGAGACTGTGATAAGATTTAGGGGGGCAATATCTTCCTTGCAGAGACTGTCTCAAGCATTGCAGGTTTGTCTCTCCCCACTACCCAGAATGCCAGTAGTCCCCACCCACCAGGCAAGAAAAATGCCCTTGACCAGGCAAGGCTCCTTAGCAGCCCAGTAGCAACCGGAGTTGAGAATCGCTAGTTATGCCTGTATTGTTCTTATTGATAAAATGCATGGTGAAATACTTGTCTAAAGAATGGTAATCTGTATTCCATAAGATTGGCTCAAATAATCTTGTTTGAGCTAATGCCACCTAAAGAAAATAAACTGTTCATGTACATTTAAGAAAAAATACGTAAGTCCCTTCAGTTCAACAATATTTATAGTCCTGATTCCAGAAGATACTTGTCTGCCAGGTGTGAGTGGCCAGGCTCGACTTCTGTGCTTTCATCCTGAAAATGGCACCTGGAACGAGCGACCATCAGTTTGGACATTGCTCTGATGTGAGTCACTAATATGAGCAATTTGTATTATCTTCTCCATTTAATTTCAGAGTTTGAAGTTAGGCAATCCCAATATTCCCATTCCATTCAGTTCAGCCCTATTATAGTCATAATGGAAGTTCGGGGTTGTTAGATTTATACCAAATACAGTTCTGGCACTGTACTAAGTGTCGGATATAAAATAATAGCCAAAACATGGTATGGACCTTGAAAAAACTCATATTCTAGGGGAAGGTAAACATGTAGGAACAAATAAATAGCATAAAATGTGATATAAACCCTAAAGAGGCGACAGTAAAATCCTGAAGCAATGTAGAGGAGAAAGTAAATACTCCATCACAGAGGAAGGAAGAATTTTAGAAGATACTCTGATGCCAAGACCCTAACAAGAAATGGGCATTTATTACATGAAAAGTCAGGAGCATGTTTTTTATAAGCACTGTTATTAGCATGTGGAAAAAATAAAGGGGCTTTACCTAAAATGATCAGTTCAGGGAACAAAAATTACAATATCCCTATAAAGACTAGGGGAGAATAGCAGGAAACTAGCCTAGAGATAGAATTAGATTCAGCTCATTAGGACCTAATGCATGAAAGATGACAATTTCATCCAATTGCTTAAAACCCTCAAATCCATCTCCATTATGCAGAGCGCCACTCAGCAATTAAAAGGAATGAACATGCCCCATCGTGGATGAAGCTCAAAATAAATACGCTGTGTGAAAGGAAGCAGACAAAGCAAGAGTCTGTGTTCTATCACTCCATTGATACACAACTTTGGAAAACACACACTCATACATAGTGAAAGCAGATCAGTGGTTGCCTGGGGGTGGGAGATGGTGGGGGGGGGCATGAGAGAGATTACAAAGGGGTGCGAGGAAGCTCCTGAACATGATATGTTCACTATCTTGATTGTGGGGATGGTCTCATGGGCACATATGTATGTCAGGATTGTGAAATTACACATGTTAAACATGGCATTGACTCTATGACAATTGCACCTTAATAAAGTTGACCAAAATATCAACCAAAAAAGGAGACTTACATATTGCATTTGACTGCTTAAAAGCTCCATGAGAATAAATATAGAACCAAAAATACTTCCCCATTGGTGTTGTATAAGCATTGGATGAATGGGCCCCAGGAACAAATCAAAATGTAATTAAATTTAAAAATAATAAAGAAGAAAAATCAAGTTTTATTTGTTAAATGCTCATTTTGAATATCACTCTTATTGCACTTGTATATTTATGAATATGTAGTGTGTGCATGTGCTGTTCTTATTTCCTCACTCTAGAATGTTTTTCCTGGCCTCTAACTTACCTTTTAAACATCTATTTTCTCTCAGGGCAGCCGTATACTGCTGTCCAATTAGTGAAGTTCATTCTCAGCCCAGGTACACACGGAGCAGCCTTACTTGCAGGGTGGAGTATGGTCCTCACAGCCCTTCGTGTATGGTGGAGGAGTCCTCACAAAGCCTCCACCATATTCCAACCTGCTAAATATCCCCTCACTTACTTACTGGCTTGGGTGTCTCTTCTACTAGAGAACCACCTTCACGTAAGCCATTATCTGTATTCTTAGCAATCATCCACGTGTCTAACATGTTAGTGTGTACTTATTGAGAGAATTGATGCATGTTTCCTATTCCCACCTTCATGCAGACGTTCTGAGACATGGATGGAGAAGAGCTATGCCAGTCGGCCATGGCAACTCCAGTTGACTAGCAGTGATCAGCCCTCTCTGTTGACAAGGATTCTGATGTCCTTTCTGAATTCTAGACGGAGGGCCATGTTTGGTTAGAAATGTCTGCCATGGTTTATCAGGAGACTATGGGAACACAAGCAATGCGTACTTCTGATTTCTAAATTGAGAAATGTACAATTAAAACATTATATAAAATAGCATTTTAAATCAACGTTTCATGCAAAATGGAGTGCCACCGTTTCTTTCTAGAGCACATGGTCTTTCTTCCAGTTGTCATTTGAGGTGGTGAAATGGAGACATTCTTCATTTTTCTCACATGGTCTCATTCCGAGGAGAAAAGTCAGTGACAGATGTGTGGCTTCGCAAAAATTAGCATTAAATCGGGGGCCATGGAGGGGTGAGAAGAGAACAACAGGAGAGAGGGCGGATGGAATTTGACTCAGTGGAGGTGACCAAAGAAGCAGGAAGTGTGGGAGCTGTCCCCTGACAGTAAATGACTTCTGTGGCAACTTCTGTGGCAAACCTGCCCCATCTGGTTCATGTTTCATAAACATGAAGAGATTGCAGCTAAAATCTGGGTCACGTCAGAGAGAAGAGAATGGCCACAGCACGCGGCATCACCGACAGGTGAGAAAGTGTAGCGTAAGCATGCAGAACACAGAGTTAAAAGTGACCATGAAAATATAAAAGATACACAAATCTTGGAGAGGCAACAGATTTCTAGAGACATGATGAGGAGTCAAGAAGATTTGAAAATATCAAAGGGCAGGGTAATCTGGGTTACAAGGCGCATGATACGATGACATGCTTCTTTACAGGGCACAATAGATCTTTGACTGTGATATTATTGGATTCCTAAGACTATTCGAAAGATAAGGTCAGAAATTATCATTCACTAGAAAGAAACTAAAGCTCCTAAAAGTTAAAAACCACGCTGGAGCCAGTGACTCAGGGAGGAAGAATGTGCCAACAGGCTTCTCCTTCCCCATTTCCCTTCTACGTCTTCCCTCCGCCTCCTCTTCTCTTCCTCTCTTTTCTTTATCATCCTTCCTTCCTTCCTTCTTTCCCTGCTTCCATTGCTCTGACTCCTTCTCTCTCTCTCTCACCAGACTGAGCATATATTAATCTTTATTTAACAGGTAAAAATCTACTTGAGGGGTCATGGTTTGAAACATACAAAGCTGTAGATGAGGCTCTAGGAAATAAAAATTATGAAGCCATATTTCTATAGGAAGCATGCCTTAATAACCAATTTATTTTTGAAGTAAATATGTACTATAACCTTACATGTTGTCATTGATTTTTTTTCCAGGAAGTGAGCATAATAAAACACTGATTATACAGGTCTGGCTTACTTAACTTTGTTCACTTAAACTTTTATGAAAACACGGCTTCTTGAAGTTTTTGTATATAAGTATCAGTATGCTATCCATACATATGCATGTGTAGTATGCTGTATATATGTATGTAGGTGTGTATCTATATAACTTTAAATAAATAATTTAAAACCAAAACCAAGGAATGCCCTCTTTATTTGTGTGGATGTTTGACTAGGTTTGAAAATTGCATTTATAAAAGCCTCTTCGCCTGAAACATTGTTATACTCTGGATAAGAAACTTCTTTCTTCCTTGATGAAGTCAGTTTCTTTTATGGGAACTGAACGATTCCCCAAGTCCCCTGGTGGGATATGAATTAATATAGTAGAACAGAGTTTACCCTCAACAGCTGCAGCTTGCACCTGTGCTGGGTTTTTTTTTAATCCTTTTTCACTGCAGTATGATAGAGAAAAAAGCTGGGGGAAATGCTTTATGGGACCTTCCGACTGAGATGTTTTATGCATTATTAGGAACAGAAATCCTCAGTGGGATTTAACCATGCCTATTAGGAATTAGGCTTAAGAAACCAAATATGAAAAGTATATAACGTTTCCCCAGCCGGCACTGAGATTGGCAGCGGGATCCATACTAGACGTCCTCTGCTTCCTCTCCAATCTGTCATGCCAAGTTCCCCGATGACGATTCCTTCTCCTGCCTCCTTTGATCCGCAGCCTACGGAGCAGAGGTATTTACAACAAGGCACTGGCATTGCCCGAGCATCCCTGGCCAAGGCAGAGCACACCATCCGCTTTGCTGTATGCCTGCTCCGCGTCGTTAAGCACTAATGAAGTGATCTCTAATTGTTTCTCGTTCTTGGGCTCCAGACTCTTTAGTGCTTGCCACTCCTGTGCAGCTCCCCTTGAAAGTCAAGTTAACTCTTCCAACTGTTGAGAGGACGGGCACAGGCTTCCCTTGGAGGCCACGCCTTTAAACTGCTTTGAGTTGGAAGGTGAAGGAAGAAGGAAGAAGGATCCCCATCACAGGCATCAAACAATCATTGTCAGGGTTGTTTTGAGCTGCCAGTTCCTTTACCTTTGAACTGCAAGCGCTTGCCACCCTGAGCTGCGTGGGACGAGCATTGCCGACTCTCGAAGCTGTCTTAGCATCATCCACCACTCCTTGAGGACTGTTTCAGTGATGGGTGTACGTAAATGGGTACAACTTCTGGGAAACCTCTTTCAAGAAAACTTTGTCAACGATCTAGATTAAGAGAAAATTGTTGAGAAAATGCAGAATACTACGAGGGAGGAAAGCAGTCAACCAATTTACACCAACACACAGAGATAAGTGTGTTTTATGTGCCTGGCATACACAGCTTGAAAAAAAAAATGCTTTAGATGTGTCTCAGCAAGCAAATCCATCCCATCTGAACAGAAATAATGTTCAGCTTACATGTGTGTTTTGAGGGTGGGAAGAAAGTTTCATTGCCAAATGTTAAAAAAAGAAAAGTAAAAGAAGCAAATGTTAATAAGACTGTCACCACACTTGACAACTTAATAAGCTGAGAGTATGCGAGTATCAATACATTAGCAGAGTATTTCGCGTTACCTGGGAACTCCCTCTGAAGCCCAGTGGCCACCCGAACTTAAACGTCAATGCCAACTTTTACATGGGACAAATAAGACCTGAAATCTCCAAATGCAACAAACGGTTCCTGCTGACCAAGTAGTAAAAGAAAATTCAGGGAGGAGCAACAGTGATTTGGTGAAATTCAACAGCCTCAGGAATTACTAGACTTTTCATTTGTAATGAGGGCTGTAGGGGATTTAAGGTACATGTACAAATGAGCGTGGTCCCAAGTCAAAGTACCAGTCGCTTATTGCATGCAAACATTTAAACAAGGGCCAAGTTGTAATAAAGTTTCTATGGGGTCGAGTTACATCAAAATGCATTCTGAAGAATTAATTTTATTAATAAGAAGCCATTGAATAACAAAGGAAGTAAAGTCCAATTATTTTCCACTTATTTTGAAATATTAGCATCCTATATTAAAACCAAAATACCCAAAGAATGTATGCTCCTTTAGGTATTCTTTCTGCCATTGTTTTATTTTATTTTATTTTTTACATTGTTTTATTGTTTTTCAATTACAGTTGTCCACATTTCCCCCCCAGGACTCCCCCCCCCCGCCCATCTGCCATTGTTTTAGATCACCGAGTTCCTCTCTTCCCATCAGGATCCCTCTAAAACTGTCAGCCAGCCATAGTTTTGTTCAAGTAGATGCATCTGCCTCTTTTGACTTCGTTTGTTGCCCTTGTGGCTCCAAGGGCGGAATGCTTAAGGCAGTGCCCTGCAAGAACACGTGTTGGTGGCTGAGACCTCTGCATGCCTGTCACTTCTCTTCAGTTTGTGCTGCACAGTTGAGTGGGTCTGTCCGTTGAGTGACTGTGTAGACAGGGCCTGCGAGAGAGTTAGAAATCAAAGTGACAACTTAGTTCAAAACAGACCCCTCATCACAAACTGATGTGCTTCAGAGGACAAGTGCCTGTAGCTGGCATTTCCACTACATTTATGGGCTTAAAAGTACATATTTATTTAAAGCTATAGGATTATTGGATCTGCAAAAGAGCATAGAGTTTGTCTTATATCGCAGCTAAAGAAAATGGTACCCGCAGAAGTGAAGGGGCCCTTTTGTCTGGTAAATGTCAGGATGTGGACTTGAACTTATGTCTACTGACTTGATGCGCCCAGAAACAAGGCTCTCTCTGTGGTTCCTTAATGTTGCATATTCTATAGCCCCAGACCAGGGCATCTAGGGTCTTAGTGTCCCTGGTGTGAGTAGAGTTTTCCCACTGTTTAGATTATAGTCTCTCTCTTACACCACTGAAGCTGCCTTGCAAATGTGAGCAGCTGATTTACAAGGAGAACTTTAAATGAAAATATGGCTTACTCAGTATAATTCCATTATTCTTTCTGGGAAAGCCATTAAAGTCTAGGTCCTGTTTATGTTTGATCTTTCAGTATATGTTGTTAATGTAGAATCTCTAAGTATATCTATAGAATAGGTACTCAGTCAACACACTTTGTTTTATTCAATTGTTTCCTTGAATTATGTGGGGGTATGTGTGTGTGTCAAGAAGAGTGAGCTGTCAATTAAGCAGATGAAAGGCCAGCAGAATTCAAGTCTATTTACAATATGAAATAATTCTTCCCATGAAGAAGGTTATATATACAGTAGACAAGTACTTCCAGCTGTCCTGTCTTAACCTATCCACCAATTTACCTCTTCCTGGTCTAGGCAGTATAAAAAGAAGGGTGTTAAGAGGGTGTTAACAATAGGGCTGGAAGGAAGGTTCAATCCATTCCAGATGTGGTAGTTGACACCTTGTCTTAACTTTGTTCTCAGTCTAGCACCTCATATATCATTGATGAGGGGCCAACCAGGAAACACACCCAAAAGCTGAGGTATCATGATTAGGTGCTAATAATTAAGGCTGGAATTCCTTTGACTGAAACAAACGTTTTGGTAGTCTGTTTCGCAGAGTTTCACACTACGTCTTTTCTACCTGACTTTGCCATTACATGTTTTCAACCCAATTTTTTAGTTATGCTCTTTTTTCTTCCTTTGCTCATTTTCTTTTAGAAAAGATGGATGTGCTTTGTTTTCCATTTTTTCTACCTGATTTGGAAACCACAGGGCAGGATATTTTGAGCTATATTGCAGAATGCAATTCATCAATAGCTATGAGTTTAATGCTGCATGTTTGCCGAGCAAGAGAGCAGAAAATGCAAATGTGTTCAGTTTTATTTGAAAAAAAAAAAAGTGTTCTCATCCAAAAGACATCTTGACAGAGCTTCAGAAACCACCAAGGACCACATTTTATGAACACTAAATTTAAAGATAGTCTCATAAAAGTGACTATATTTAAACTAAGAGTATGGAGCGTGGATACATGTGGAGGAGGTGAAGCAGGAACAGAAGCAGATTTGAAACTGGGTAAAATGCTGAAAAAGGTATAAGCCACTTCTTATGCTAGATCCAGAAAGAGCAAATCAGCTGAGGGAAGAAAGTATGTGGTTAATGTAGAATAGGTTGTCCTAGAAGACACACGCCTCTTGGGGTGGGGCAACACTGATACAGTGCTTCAGTGAAAGACAGTCTAAGACATGCAGCAGGGCTTAATGATGTGCTCCATTTATATCCACCTCCAAATAAGGAAGGGTTCCCCAAACCTCACCTCTATCGCATCGTAGAGGAGCAAGAGGGCACCAGGCCCTTCAAAAAATCAAGTTCCATATCAGAAAAGCATGGAACAAAGATCATCTAAGTACCTTAGACTGGGGGGCCCTAAACGGGGGTCAAGGTATGATTCTAAACCGGATATTTAAGTTAGATCTCACTGAGAAAATGGCATTTAAACAAACACTTGAAACCCATGAGAAGTATAACGTAGATATCTGAGGGAAGGATATTTGAGGCAGTGGGAACAGCCCACGCCAATGCCTCAGGTTGGGAAAATGCCTCAAGCATTTTAAAAAATCTATGAGGAAATTCAGTGTGGCTAAAGCAGACTAGCAATGGAAATGGTTATAGAAAATAAGTTTAGAGAGGTAGCAGAAAGCCAAATTGTGGAGGGATTTGTAGGCCAGCGTAAGGACTTTGGCTCTTACCCTAAATCAGATGGGCAGTCATTGCAGGGTTCTGAGCAGAGTACTAACATAATCTGACTTATATTCAGAAAGAATTATTCCTGATGATTCAGCAATAATTGAGTGAAGTGGAGGTAACAACAGAGACAAAGAGGTAAGTAAGAGGCAATGGTGAAGAGTCCCCAAGGTGCTATCTATCTATCCATCAATTTCTTCCCTCCCTATATTAATTTTCTTTTAATATTTAGAAGTGGAGGCTCAATGCCCTTATCTTGAATCTGGGATGAACTTAATAACTTGTCTCAGTAATAAAATGAGATGGAAGTCAAGGAAAGACTTCATAAGGGGTCCTGAAGTCCTGCAACTTCAAACTAATTATGTTGACACTCACTCACGAGAAGCTTCAGCCTAGAATCTAGCTGCCATTTGGGAGGAGCTCAAACTACATGGGAAGTCCATATGTACATGGTCCAGTTGACAGGCCCAGCTGAGCTCAAGTCAGCAGCCAGGATCAACTGCCAGCCAAGTGAGTAGGCCATCTGCAACATGCGATCTCATGTGTTGTTTCATTGTGATGCATGACAGAGCTCAAGGGAGAGCCAATCAGCTGAGTCCACTCAACCTAGAACACAGTGGAGAAAAATGAAACAGTGCTTAAAGTTACATAGTTTGGAGCAATTTGGCATAACTCACGCAGCTAGAGGTAAATGAAGCTCAGGCTACTGCTTAATTTGTAGGGAAGCAGCAGGTGAGAAGTGACGAGAGTTTGGAGTCTGGTGCAACTGATGTAGAGCAGCACAGATCACTCGACTGGCTGATGTGCAAGGGATTTGAGGAAAGGGCAAAGATGAAGGAGGACAGCAACTATTTTACTCACACAACAGAGAGGCAGGAATGGCTGTCCAGTAAGTTGGTGGATGAGCACAGAAGGAGCAAGTATGGGGAAGGAATAGGTTTCGGAACAGAGGAGAGTGAGTTAAGGGTGTATCTGTACAGTGAGTAGGATTGGCAAAAGGCAGACATTAAAAATAAGAGGATAACGGAAAGAAGGTAACTATAACCAATCTATAAGGTAAATATGGCCTTCTTAAGAGCAGTTTCAGAAGAGATGGTTAAGAAAAGAAAGTGTGTGAGTCAAATGAGACAAATGACAAAGTCAAGTGTCAAAGGAGAAGTCATATTACTTAGGAAATGTGGGCAGAGTTTCTGCAGTAAGGCACAAAGATGATGTCATGAGGTCTATAGCCAGGAACAGAAACATGGAGATTCCACTAAAAATGAGAGGTTTGTGAAAGTATATAAAATATCCTGAGTAAATTTTTCCAGGAATGAATGGGGTAGGGGGAAGAAATACATGCACATTTTCCTTGTGGAGAAAAGCCACCACGGATAGTGATTTTTTTTTTGTTGTAAGTGTATTTTTGTCTATATTCAATTTCTTTCTTTATGGAAATGATAGAAAATTATTTTGATTTTATTTGTTTTCAGGAGGGGGGTAAATTTATCATTTTCTGTCTCAATCCAAAAGCGTTCCATTTAAATTTTGTGGCTTTATTTGTAACCCAGGGGCAGTTGGACTCTCAAGGAAAATCCATATCTTAGCAGATTTTCAGTGTAATCACAATAAATCAGTGCTTCAAGTAGATTTATATGAACTTTGTTTAAATATCAAAAAGTTAAGATTCTCTGTGCACAAAACTCCAAACCCACTTTTACCCTTATGAATTAGGAAGAAAGAATATATAAACACTTTTAAAAATAACTGCCAAAAAGAAATGCTTTGCCAACAAAGAACAGAGCGATGGAAGGATTCTTTGTCTATGCTTTCATGGTCTTGTCTCTCGGCCACACCCCTCTGCGAAAGGGAGGGCGGAGCTACTGTAGGAAGTGGAAGTGGGGTCAATCCCAGTTTGTCAACTGCAGTGACAACCACACACTTTATTCTGCTGCTTTGAAGTCATTTGTAGTTAGAAACACACTTCCAGCTTTATCATATAAAACCTGACTCACTTCTCATCGTCAGTTTTCAGAGCTGCTCTCTGACAGACATAGGTGGTGTCCATTCCTTTCCCTTAATTTTTCTGTACTCTACCTTTAACGGCATAATATATGGGACTTCAAACAAATTTGTCAGCCTCATGGTCAGTATTTGACATTGGAAATTCAGCTTAAACCTATGAATTTCCTTCGCAAACCCTAATCTCTTCTGGTCCATGAGGCCCCAGCATTGGTCTTTTCCTGAGTTCTCTGAGCTCCTTCTCTCTGAGTGGCTCATGTCGCTCCATAGCACACACTCACGTTGTCTTGTGACCAGGAATACCCAAGGTTTTTGAAGGCAGGCGGGCATAAAATTAAAATACACTTTAAATCTGCTTTGTGTGTGGCCTTCGAAGCTTCATCTGACTGTTTGATTTTTCTTTAAAACAACTCTTTAAAATGGGAAACTTTAAACCTCATTACATACAAAACACAGAGAGTTAAAATACTTTCCAGGAGAAAGCTGCGTATGTTGGAGCTGGAATTTGAACTGAAATGTGACTCAAAATCCACTCTATTTCCTTAGATTTTACGCTGTGCAAATACACATTTTTCTTTGTATTCCACAGGAAGTCGAGTACATATATATTTGATTAATTACCTGCGGAATTGAATTGAATATTTTCTATCTACATCAAAAATTTTAAGAGAAAAGCTCTTGTACCCTGAGAAGGATGATGACTTGACTTTTACCACATAAAATGTCAGGTGAGAGGAAAAGTAGTTTAAAGATATTTTTCCCTGGGACTTTTATTTTTTCTTTCTCTCCCCTCTTCTTTTCCTCTTTCTTATTCTTCTTCCTTTTGCTCCCACTGCTCATCTCCTCTACCCCTCTCTCCCTCTCTCTGTCTCTCTCTGTCATTATTATTTTAAACTCATGAGAACCATTTTGTAAAACTCTAAAGTACATCTTCTCTTACTGAGACATGACTAAGATGTCATAGAAAGTACTGAGAAAATTTTACAACACTAAAGTTAATTTTTTGTTTCTTTTTCAAGCAGTTAGCGATGTATGAGGCTGGTACAGGAAAGAAGAGCAAAGGGGAAATAGGTCAAATAGTTTTTCATGTAATTTGATGAAATGATTAATGGAGACATTGTTTCTGATGACATTGAAATAAGAACTGCGAACTGGAGGATTCTGCCGAAAAGGGATATTTTTCCCACTTAGCTGTACTGTGGATGCTCAAGTGTTGCCTAACCACAAGGCCATTGGGGAGACTTCTGCTCATGACAGTAGCACGTGAATCAAGCAAAACTCAGGCACCCTGCAAACAGGACTGGGGCCATTTGAAATCGGTGTTTAATAGCAAAAGTCCTCATATTGCTCGACCTCATTGGTATATTTCATATCTGCTAGCGAATTATATTCTACCACGTATTATAGGATATTTAAAGTTAACATTTACTGAGAATTCAATATACATGAGCCACTGTAGCTATAAACATTACATCCATTATCATATTTCAGTCTCATAACAATTAATGGTGATTTTCACCATATATGCCTTCAACAAAAGAGGAAACTGAGTCACAAAGAGGTTAAGAAACTTGTGAAAAACACTACTCCCAGTGGTGAATACCAGGGGCAAGGCTGTTATTCAAGGCTGTTACTCAAGGAAAATCACTGAGCTAGCTGTGCTCAGAACAACGGTGCCGTCTTGTTCTCCCTGGGGGAGAGCAGCTGCCAAGCCGCCCTCACTGACATTTGATGAAAGAGCCTGTATCTGCAGCCTACCCTACTGTTTAAATGGCTGCATTTCGCCGCCAAAATGGCATATTTGGTATGCATTCCCTAAAATTTATTCTAAAAAGGCAGAGGAGGTTTCACTCCAAGCTAGTGTTGTTGATAATGGTTGACCTTGTACTAAGAATTTTTAACTATTGAACAATAAATTTCAGGCTCCAAACAAGAGAAAGATTGTCACATGGATGTAGGGATAGCATTATAAGGTTGCATAGACGTGGGAAAGAGAGACACTGGTATCACACCATCATTACTTTGGTAGGTACAAAGGTCATCTGCAGAAGGTTATTTACCGGAAAGAATGCAATCCGAAGTCAGGTGATACACTGGTTCCCCAGACACCAAGACAAATGCACTGAGACTGATCTCTATACATTAATACACAGCAATAACTTCATACATGTGGGGGCTACTAGCTAAAAAATAAATTGGTTTAATACAATCATAGTAATGTTATGGCATCATCACGGATATAAGATATTTTTAGGTGTGGGAGTTTAACAAACACTGAACTTTATTTTTACTTGAATTTTTTTTCAGAAAAAATACTGTTTGCTTAATATATTTCATGAGGCTGACCCTTCTCTGTGATATCTATATTGTTGTCATTCAACACCAGTTGACAGTAGTGACATTCAGACACTACTGTGGGCTGAGCTGTGTCCCCAACAAAATTCGTATGTTGAGCCCTAACTCCCAGTACCTCAGAATGTGGCTGTATTTGGAGATAAGGCTTTCTAAGGGGTGACTAAGTTAAAATGAGATCCTTAGCATTAGTCTTCATACAATATGCCTAGTGTCCTTATAAGAAAGGAAATTCAGACATACAAGGAGATACCAGAGATGCATGCTCTCAGGAAAAAAAAGACTCTTTGAGCACACAGTGAGAAGGGAGCATCTACAAGCCAAGGAGAACTCGGGTTCAGAAGAAAGCGAACATGCCAACACCTTGATATTGGAGACCTAACCTCCAGAACTGTGACAAAACACATTTCCATTGTTTGTGCCACTCAGTCTGTGGTACCCTGGGAGGGCAGCCGTAGCAGACTGATCCAGCAACTATCCTTGACCATGTTGCCTTGGCAATAAGTTTCTCCATAGTCAAACAACATCTAATATTTTGATGTTTTTAATATTGGACTGGGAAAGCTCATTTTTTTTTCCTTTTCCAAATGAAGTGTAAATAGATCGTGTTGTTTAGACTGTTCCTTGTCAGGCTTAAAATTTTCTAAAAAATAAATAATTCTCACTTTAAAGTAATAAAAAAGAGTACCTTAGAGGAGGAAAAATGTGGTGCCATTCAATGCGTAGTTGATTAGAACTGAAGAGACCAGAGTTCGAATCCCTGATCTGCCCTTGGAGAAATTATTTAACCTTTTCATTTCATTTCCCTTCTAGTTCTAAGACCATTTATGAATATCAAGTATCTCTAAAACAGACAAAGGAAGAGTGAGCCAGATCAGTGATAAAGAGCACCTGGCTATTCTCCCGAAGTAGCCAAGCAGCCAGCACAACCGTAACTCAGTTTCATAACAAATCTCAGTGGACTGAAAGGTGATATTATCTTGTGTATTCTCTTAACAAAACCAAATGACGACAGCCTACAAGCCAAGTCCACTGACTTTACTATCAGTATTCTTCATGGGGTACAAAACAATCTGATAATTCTTTAAATCACTAAGAGCACTGGTTATGGAGTAGAAGGATCTGGTTAACATGTCAGTGCTGTTGTGCTGTATCTGAACATATTCTGGACTTATAGACCAATAGGGATATATATATTTTTTAAGGTTTTATTTAGTTATTTTTAGAGAGAGGGGGAGGGATGGAGAAAGAGAGAGAGAGAAACATCAGTGTGTGATTGCCTCTTACACACTCCCCACTGGGGTTCCAGCCTGCAACCCTGGCACGTGCTCTGACTGGGAATCGAACTGGTGACCCTTTGGTTCGCAGGCAGCTGCTCAATCCACTGAGCCACACCAGCCAGGGCAGGGATCTGTATTTTTAAAAAGCTTCCCCAGGCCCTGGCTGGTGTAGCTCAGTGGATTGAGCATGGGACTGAGAACCACACGATCTCGGTTCGATTCCCAGTCAGGGCACATGCCTGGGTTGCAGGCCAGTTCCCAGCAGGGGACTCACAAGAGGCAACCATACATTGATACTTCTCTCCTTCTCTCCTTCCCTTCCTCTCTAAAGATAAATAAATAAAATCTAAAAAAAAAGACACTTGTCATTAAAGAAAAAAAGCTTCCCCAGTAACATGAAAGATAAAATTTATAAATTAATGTACTATACTAACAATAGACTTTGAAAGAACATCAACAACAACAAAATAACAGGTCTACCTTTTCACAGTTTTATTTCCAGTGTCTTGAAAAATCTACAGAACAGAATCAGAAATCAACATATACTCATAGCACAAATAAATGACTACGATCTTCTGGAAAACATAGGCATTAATATTAATTACACAGATGTTGCAGATTAAATGACAAGTCGCAGATTAAATGATATAAATGACATATATTACTGTGCAGAGAGGTGCTTATTAAAGAGTAGTTTTCATATTATCATGTATTCATCGTATTTTATTGCACTCCTGTTATGGTGTGACCATTTTGCTAGGCAGCAAAACTAAAACAAATGACAAGGCAGTTTTCCTTATTCTACTGGGAAAGATGTGCAAAAACTAGTGATTATATTAGATTATAATTAATTAGAGTTTTGAAATGCTATTTGATTGCACAAAGTCAATATTTTAAACTATTTCTTGGCCATTGCATTATTAAGGGAAACCTTAGTGGCTAAAATTAATAAATTCCGAATTTCAGTAGCCGAATTCAGGATTTCCCATATGGCAGAAACATGGTTTTCTTCCAGGTGTTATCCAGCAGTGGGGGGTGGCTGAGGAAAATGAGAACACAACTCCTTCTTAAACACCTTCACTTAAAAATGCCGCACATCCTTTTCAACCAGGGACCACAGCAAAAGCTGGTTCAAGATTTCCCTGTCTAGACGACAGGGAATCTGGAAAAGAGAATTCCCACCTGGGAAGCTGCTTCCTGGGGATGGCACCTTGTTATGGAAATTCAGTGCACAACTGTAACCGTTCATGCCACAGCTGCACACAGTGGGCCAGGCACTGCCTGTCTCGGTCATGAGGCCTTTACGGAAGTGGCAGCACATATTTTGAGACTCGAATAACGACTGCGCATTATTCATTATGCATATGGCAAAGAAGGATGCATCGACAAGAAAGCTACCTCCGGTGAAATGAACAACACATGCAATGGCCTGCAGGTTAGAGCAGATAAAAACAGGAAACTAAGGGAATCCCATCTTGCGTCTACACTATTGTGTGGCAGCAAGTAGTGGGAGATGAGTTTAGAGAACTAGCTGAGGAGCTGAAGACAAAGAGCCTCCGTGTCATCATAGCAACACCCTATCTTCTCACTCAACTCTCTCTTCCCCTCAGAGTGTTCATTGATTGCGTGGAGGTCCTCTCAAACTATTGTTCTCTTTCTTGCTCATTCATGAAGGTGATCTCCTTTCTAGAGAGGGCCACTAAAGGGAAATGTTTCTTATTGAATGACTGACCTTTTCATTCTCCCAGTTGACTGTGTGGATAAAGCCTGGTCACGTGTCTCAGACAATCGGCCCTCTGTTGAGAAGAGCAGTGAACAGTTCTCTCATTGATGGGGACATAACGTGCGTGCATCGAGGACATAGGCAAAGGACGTTCACATAGTGTCTACTAATGACCCGCCTTTTGAAAGGTAGGCACTTCAGTATATTGTGTCCTGGTATTGTGTTTCCTCATTGATAACTCCTCAGCCAAGAGAGTCCCATCCCCAGTGATGGCAGTATGTTCATTTATAATATTCCGTGACCTACTCAGGGTTACGGCCTCATTAAAAAACAGTTGATGTCTTTGGCATAAGCTTGTGAATGTCCTTGTTGTCTGCATTAAACATGATGAAGAAAAAAGTGAAAAAAGGTTGACCTAGATCTTTCCAAGACTATAACAGAAACTGACAAGAGTAATTGTTTGCTACTTTGGGGACTTACAAAAATAGATACCCAATCAAATGAGGTCAGTAAATTTTGCTTTCTCTATATGTAGTTAAAGAGGTATCATTTTTTAAGTTTAAAATTGCCAACATTAATGAAAAAAATCTGGCTCCTTATTAATTCCACTTAATCACTTTTTGTATATAATAGAATATGGGAATATGTTGACTTTTTGGAAACTGATTTATCCAAATCCCACAAACCATCGTTTTGTTGATCTCCCCACAAACTGTACTGAGGGGACCTTTGAGTAATGTGCACAAGGCTGTGTGGTCCAAACTAAGATTTAAAATACCGACAGCTGTCAAGAACTTACAGTGGGTTGCTGAAAAGGTATTACTTTACCAAACGTGTTTTTATACTTAATGGGGTTTTGATAACTGATATTCATAATGCCAGGCTTCTCCTGAAGCCCTTCCCCTGTGGCTCATTCAAATGGTACAGGCAGAGCTGCATCCTGAGAAGCCCCATTTTACTAATAAGTCCATTGTGTGACCAATTGATCCTTTGGAAACTGGATATCAACATTCAGTGCATGTGAGCCCGAGCACTGATAAAACATCTAGTAACTTCCAGAAAGTGCTGCAGGAGCTGGGATGCAGTGGTGAACCAGCCAAGGAAGGCCCCTGACAAGGCGTTTATAGTTTAGTAGGGAATACAGGCACAGGACAGCTGACTCGACGGCCCTGGCCTACGTGTTAGAGACAGGTGAGCACCATGTTGTCGGGGAGCAGGGGAAGACAGGAGAACATCACTGCTTGGGACTTTAGGGTTATATGAATACAGATTAGAATCCCAGACCCTCTACTTCCCTATCATCTATGAATAGTCTGACCTTGAGTCCCTCACTTTACTTCCCCAGTCTCATGGGAATGTTCATGTGAAGATTGAAAAGTGAGAAGATTAATCCAGGCAAATAGTTGAAATGACATCTGATAGAGTACATTCCTCAAAATGTTAATTCCTCATTATAATATTAAGGAAGATGACTAATATTTTACACCTATGATATTTAAAATGGGTCTTAAAAGAAAAAGTAGCCCTGGCCGGTGTGGCTCAGTGGATTGAGTGCTGGCCTGCTAAGCAAAGGGTCACAGATTCAATCCCCAGTCAGGACACAGGCCTGGGTTGCAGGCCAGGTCCCCAGTAGGGGGCACGTGAAAGGCAACCACACATTGATGTTTCTCCCCCTCTCTTTCTCTCTCTTTCTTCCTCCCTCTAAAAAGAAATAAGTAAAATTTTAAAAAACTGTTTAAAAAAGAAAAAAAGTAAACAATTACTAGACAGAGAAGGAAGGGAAGAAGAATATTCCAAGGCAGAAGGAAAGATGTGAAAACACAAGACTGTGACATCTCTGGATCAGTGATTTAGAGTTTCATTTTCTTTGCTTCAAGTAAAAAAAATAAAAACAGAAAATTCTTATTTTATGAAGGAAATGAGAAAACTAATACATATTGAGTACTGTCTATATATCTTAGTAAACTCTCAGGTTCAGTAAACCCTATTTTACCAATGAAGAAACTAAGATGCTAATAGACAAATTGCCTTGCTCTGCAGTATCAGACTAAAAAAATAAATAAAACCTACAGAATACTGACAACACCAAATGCTGGGGAAGATGTGGACCAACAGAATCTCCCACACAGTGCCGCTGGGGTTGTAACATGGTATAGTCACTCTAGAAGGCAGGCAGTTTCCTACTAAGCTAAACATACTCTTACCCTATGTTTCCATTCCTTGGTATTTACCCCTGAGATAAAAATTCTTGTCCACACTAAAACAACCTGCATACAGATGTTTATAGCAGCTTTCTTCATAATTGCCAAAACTTGGTAGTAACGAAGATGATTTTCCGTAGGTGAGTGAATAAGTAAACTGTGGTCCTTCCAGACAATGGAATATTATTCAGTGTTAAGAAGAAATGAGCTATCAAAACATGAAAGACCCAAGCAACTGTAAATGCCTATTACTGCATGAAAGAAGCCAATCTTAAAAGGCTACATATGTGTGATTCCAATCATATGACATTCCGTAAAGGGCAAAATTATATGAAGCTAATAAAAAGATCAGTGGTTGTCAGAGGTTGGTAGAGGGTCGGGGAGGGAAAATAGGCAGAACAAAGAAGAATGTTAGGGCAGTAAAAATACTCAGTATGATACCAGAATAATGAACGAGGAAATGTCATTATACATTTTTTCCAAATTTCACAGAATTTACAACGCCAAGAACGACCATAATGCAAAGTATGGACTCTGGATGATTATCATGTGTCATTGTAGGTTCATCAATGGTCACAAATGTCCCACTCAAGTGGGGGCTGTTAAAAATGAGGAAGGCTATGCTTGAGGGACAAGGAGCTCTTTGTACCTTCCCCGCAATTTTGTTGTAACCTAAAACTGCTCTTAAAAAATAAATTTAATAAAAATAATAAATCTGAAACACAGGTCACTTAATTTTATCTCCAAAATCTATGCTATTTTCACCTCATCAATACTGGGGTTATGATTTGACAGTTTTAATGAACACTGTATTAGAGATGAAACCCATATCAAGCAAAAATTTAAAAAATCACCATAAAAACTTCAGTTACGTTTGTTGTCTGACTGAATTCTCCAGCATTATTTATTTAATACTCAACAGCAAAGAGGTATAAACTTCCCTGTATAGAAAGTGAAGCTCGGAGGGATAACATTGAGGTCTCTAATCATGAGTGAGGAGACTCAGAAATCTAAAACTTTGATGTCACCAGGTAGCAAGTAGTACACTTAAGAATCAAACCCAGCTTCTTCTGAACCCTCATGTTTTTCTACACATTTGGATGCCTCTCATAGTTTATAATTTGGCCAAAGCTGGGCACGAATTGGAGCTGACTGCATCTGGACACATTTAATGGTCCCTCGGACTGCTGTCTTGTATGTGTCACTGGAGGTGACCAATAATTCTCATGATCCTTCATCATCTTCTTTTGGGGAAATATGGTGCTTAAATAAACCGACCAATAAATGAGATGGAAGCTCACAGTGACTGGCAATACGAGCCAGACGAATTACAAAGTAAAATCCCCCAACACTATTACCATACGTCTCGGATTCTCTCTGCCTCCATGTGGGATCACTAGGGCAGAATGTGCTTTTCCATGGAGAATCTTTTGGCCCAAATGAAATAGTGTCCCAAACAGCTGATCAAACAAATACTCTCTAAACCAGATAATATCAAAACATCAGTTCTCTGGAAACTAATACAAAAATACAAACACAATCTGGACACTCATATTTCAAAAATAGTCATTTTCTTCTCAGTAAACACAGTGACTTCAAATTTTGCTGTAGGATCAGAAATGAGCTTCAAAATGAGATTATATGTATTCAATATAATATTTAATATAGTATGACAGATCTCTATATAAATCAATTTAAATGCATTACATATAAAAAGAAAAATGTATATATAAACACAAAGATATATATTAGAGTATGTAATGCATATAGTATGCACTATATTATATAGAATATAAGTATTATATAAGATAGATTTAAGTTATTTTAAAAAATACAATGGCCTTGGGGAAAAAAAATGTCACTTTTTTTTCCAGCCGTATCTCAGATATCACTTGAAGAAATGGAAAAAGTAGACCTTAGAAGTGTCTTGGATCACTCTCTCTTGTTTTTGTTCAACACGTAATTGGCATCAGTTTCGCACTTGCTATCAGGCAGATGTGAGAACCGGCATGTATTTTCTCACACAGCTCTTAGACACCCCCGGGAGACTTAAGGATTTTCATTCCTTGAAGGCACTGATAGGTAAGTAACTGCTTGTATTTGTGTAACTGATAAGGAAGAGACCAGGATTAAAATCCAGGCAGCCTGGCTTTGGAGTCTACCCTTGATTTCCTCTCCCACTGCGCACTTGGTGTAGGCTGCACACAGCAGGCACTGTGCCAGGCGCTTTCACTGCCATTTCAAACAACCCATTCATTCTTTTAACTCCTGTCTACTTGTGTTTCAGACAGATCAGGTAATGACTGTCAAATATATCAATCCTTTTTTTTTACCGTCCTAGACACCTGAAGTTTGGATAAGGCGTGATAGCAACAAAACGAGAGATGAGGTTGTGGAAAATATCCTAATGCATTTTAAGATGTGTCTGTCTATTGCTCTGCTCCCAAAGTAGCTTTCAGTGAGGAACACAAAGCAGATAACAAGGCATGCAACCTTTTGATGTCCCACCAGATGAAGGAGCCATCGATGGCCCAGCTGCAGTGCGCAGACCTACAGAACTCCTCCTCCAATTCCCAGTCATCTTCCCAGGGAGCCACACTGTTCTCATCAGCGTGCCCCATAAATTTTGCAGTAGGATGCAGGCTGCTGGCTCGGAGCTGACACTGATTGCAAAGCCTTGCCCCAGGCCAACTGCTGTAAGAGGAGAACTTGGGGGTCCAGGAGGAAACACGGAGGCTTGTTGTTCAGCAGATTTGTCAGCGTTTAGACATCACAGGAAAGATAAGGCTAATTCCCCCAAGGGAAACATTGTAAGGTCATGATTTTTTTTCTTTTTTCTTCTTGTTTTCCCGCTTCGGTCAAACAAAAACACAGATTCAGCATCAGGCAGGTTGTTCTTGGTAGTTACAGAAAGATGTTACGGAGATTCGATCTGCCAGTTTTGTTTTGTGTTTTGTTTTGTTTTGTTTTTTTCCTCTTTACCTCCCAGTGAACTTTCTTCTTTCTCCCTTCAAGCAATAGAGGGTGACCTAGGCTACAGAAAGCTGGTTTCCTCTCATTAGAGAGTAGCCAAGGGCTCTTTAAACTAATAAGGCAGGAGAAAGATCACAGATAAAACAAGATAGGACATTCAGGTGGAGATGACAAGAGAGGGCCTGGAGGGTTATGTTAATAATTACAGTAGGAGGAGTAGGAATGGGGCCTCTAAAAGGAAAGCTACTTTATGATGTCTTTACAGCAAAATGTTTTTCAGAATAAAGCCAATTTTGAAGTTTCCCACCCTCTCCCCCCATAAATATGGCAGTTCTCTCCAGGAAATCATTCAAAAAGCCAAAGTAAACGCATTCCCTCTCCGGGCAGAACTGAGTCATTTTGACAGCAGGAAGAAAATGAGATAAAACACGCACTATAATACATTGAGATTGCCTTCTGTAGCCTGTTGGGAATTCCAGAGGGCTACGTTTAAATCCATAAGGCAATTTCTTTTGGCATTGAGTAACAAAAAATCTGGTAATTTCTCCCCGTCCAAATTCTTTCTCGATTGTACACTAATCAATTACAGGTCTTTTCTTTGTATATAGTTTCCCTTGTTTTTCTACCACTTTCCTAGGTATCTGTCAGTGGATAATCTGTTGCTTTACTGCACTTCACTTTAGTGTTTATTAATTGATACTATCACCTGTCCAACAGCTAAGTGGGACAAGAGCACTGGCCGGTAGCAAGGCAAAAATGAATGAAACTAGGTCCCTGGTTTGCTTCAATCACTTGAAAAGTAGATAGACATACAAATTGGCAATTATACATTGTGAGGCATTATAACATAATATTCAAGAACACATTCATGAGGTCTTTGTCATTTACCGAGCACATTGACCTCGGTTATGTTCCTTAAGGTTTCTGAACTCTGATTTCTTTACCAGTAAAATAAAAATGACAATTTCCACTTCAAGACCTTTAAAGCAGCAATGAAAACCAATGCCGTATATAAAATGCTTGAGAGTAAACATTCAAGTAAAGTGACAAATAATACGTTAGACAAATGAAATAGTATGGCCAAACACAGGAAGGAAAAAACTAGCTCAGCTAAGGCTTCTCAGAAAATGTAAATTTAAGGTGGTGTCTAAAGGAAAGCATCCCAGACAGATATTTCAGAGGCAGGTAAAAGGAAGTATTCATCGGCCTGGAAGTTAGTGGCCCCCACCGGCCACTTACACGTGCACAGAACTGGACTGGCATGGGAGACTTTGTGGCTGGAGTGGGGGTTCATGCTGGGCGATAGAAGAAAAATGAAACTTGAAAAATGAGTTGGGAGAGAACTATGAATGGACTTCTATTTCACAATAAGAACTGTAATCTCAGGAAATGAGAAATAATTAAAGATCTTTCCAAAAAGAAAGAAAACCTCAGAATTGCACATTAAAAGGTCAAATGTGAAACTCTAGCCACTGTGTAGACAAGTGGACAGCAGTAGAGAGAGACTAAGGGCAGGAAAACCACTTCAGAAGACACAGAAAATTTGTCACTGTTTAGACATCACAATAGAATATGGAAAACAGAAAATAGAAAATTTCTACATATAATGTTTATATTTAAGTTATATTTACATATGTATGCAGTATATACGCTATATACAAAAATAAAATCTGTATAATAATATAGACACAATACAACCTACATTAGTAGAATAATAAAATACCTAAAGTCAAGCAATAATGATAGAAATAGAAGAAGAGATGGAGGGGAGAGAGAGAACATGGGAAACTTTATGAGTGACTGGACACAGGGAATTATGAACTGGATAGGCCAAAGGCATTTCTGAAGCTTTTGCCCTGGGAAGCTGAGTGATTTGTGATGTCATTAATAATTAAATATTATTCTGGATGAATGAGCAGAACCAGGGAGTGTGGTAGATTTGATCATTATTCCTCAGATCTTTATGGTTATCTCATATATAGTCCCACCCTTTGCCAGATGGCCTTGCAGTGCCTCCCACTGGACATAGCCCATCTTTCCTTGTTCTGTTGATGTTGGACTTGGCCAAGTGACTTGATTTGGCCAATGGAACATGGATCACAGAATCAGTGGGCCAGTTCCAGACTGAAGCTCTAATAGACATTCCTTATTTCTGCTTGGACCCATGTACTCTAGGGATACACTAGGAGAAATACATGCGCCAGGTCACTTTTGGTCCAACGAGCATAAGGAAGCACACGAGTACACCTACATCCAACCCACAGCCTGAAGACAATCCCAACCAAGCCCAGCAAAGCCACATCCTGAAACAAGCTTCCCAAGCTAACCTCCAGACCTACAGAAAAGAAACACAAACGTTTTCTGCTGTATGCTTTCTAGAAATGGATTTATATTCTGTAGTTTGTGGCTGTAGTCCACTAATACAGACAGAAATAGAGATTTTGTTAATATCTTGTTCCAGTTTGTGTCCAAGGCCCAACTAACCCTTACCCTTGGAAATTGTATCTTTCCAAATAAGCTTACCATTGGATTCTCTGAGCCGCCACAGTATTCTTTCCATTAGTCCATTCTCCTTCTTGTTGTAAAGTAGAGTGGTTTCTCTTATTGGTCACCCACTGAATGTTCCTACACTTGTATTTATGCTGAGATACTTTAATTTTAATTATCTTTCCAGATACGGTGGTAGAATAAGGAAACCACATGTTGGACCAGGAATTATCATACATAGGAAAGGGTCATTTTATTAAAAATTGAATGAACTAATTAATGAGAGTGGATTCCATAGCTGCACACTATAGGTCCCCTTACACTAGCTCAGCATCCTGAAAGCACGTTTTGTTGATGAGTAGCAAAGAGACTGAATTACAGAGCGCAGATAGTATAAAGATTTATGATGCGGTTAAATGAAGAACACGTTGAGAAGTATGGGGAGAACTTTGCCCGCAAAGTTCCCCCATCGGCCACTGATGAAAGTGAAACTTCCAAGGCATGATCTGCTTGGGGAAGAAAAGTAGCCAATCCCTCAAAGGAGAAGGGACAAGAGGCCCTACCTCAAAGGGCTTTTATGGGGTTTGTTTACACAAGAATACAGGTAAGGATCAAATAATAGATAGCATTCAAAGAACTATGAGGGCTTATTCTCAGTCAGGGTCAGATAGCTAAAGAGCCATAAAACTTTGAGGAACAAACTTCTTGCTTGGACCCTTATCATTTAAACGAGGGCATTCTAAACAAAGCAGGCTTCACAGGATTTTACATATTCTTTCTTAGGCCTGATCACCCTGGGGAACCTGCCCTTTCCAGCACAGGGCTGCACAGCCTTCCCCATCATAGGTTTTTAGACTTAAGTGGATTAGAGCCAGGAAATGCTTTTCCAGACAGAAATGGGGACTCCAGAATAGCTGGGGGGTGAGGGTCCATCACTCTCTCTTTGTTGCAGCCTCCCCTGAGTCCTTCCATAGTGGCCTTCCAAGTGATCGTGCCTTGCTTAGGTTGCCCCTCTGAAGGGTCATACCCATCATAGACTAGCCAACCAAGCACTGGGGGCAGGGGATGAAGCAGAGACAAGCTTTGTCTCCTTAGTGGCTCGGCTCGCATTCCAGAGGTCGCTCACTCAGCCTTAGTCATGGGGGGCAGTTACAACTCCTGAAACCAGGCAGAGAAGAAATATGAATGAAAGGAAAACAAGAAATACTGGTGGTGTTGACAGATGAGAATTTTACAAAAAAGGAAGTGGTAAACAGTTTCAAGCACGAGAGAGACAGCTATTAGGTTAGCTAATCCTTAGCAGAATCAGATTAGGATGAGTTTTCCCTCGGAGCAGTTAGAGCGATGTCTGTGCCGATGGAGACAGTATCTCCACAGTGAACAGACTTTCAGGGACAGAAAAGCCTCCCAAATACTGAAGAGTATTTAAACAGGAAGGGAAAGGGAGGTAGAAGAGGAAATGAGAAGAAAATAGAGATGAGCTCCAAGTCTGTGCTTAAAACATTTCCTGTACCCACCCGAGTTCACTAGTATCCCTTTATTTCAATCTCAGTAGACTGAGATTAATTATTAAATAAAATCTATTTGTAATTATTTATATTATAACTAGTCATGCTTGGGAACAAACTAATTTTTTTTAGAATACATAGCATTTAAAAATTGTTTCTGCTGGGGTTTTTTTGTCTCTAAAATTCCTACATTAAAAACACTATTAAACTCTTATTAAGTATAATAGAGGTAAGTAAAATTGACCTTATTGTCATAGTTCTTGTGCCTAACAACCTATCTTGGTTTTATTTGTCTTGATTATCCACTATAAGGAAACAGGTTTCAGATCTGGTACTTGAACAAATGGAATGTCCTTAATTATATCTTTCCAAATAAGCTGAATTTACTTTAAGAGCAACTGTGTTATGAATGTACTCATTGAATGGCCCATGAAGGAAAGAAATTTTTATGTGTCCTTTTAAAATTATGTTCTCTGGGCCTTGGTTGGTGCAGCTCAGTGGATTGAGCACGGGCCCTCGAGCCAAGGATCGTGGTTCGATTCCCAGTCAGGGCACATGCCTGGGTTGCAGGCTGGTTCCCAGCAGGGAACGTACAAGAGACAACCATACATTGATATTTCTCTCCCTTTCTCTTTCCCTTCCCCTCTAAAGATAAACAAGTAAAATCTTTAAGACTATCCTGACATACAGCAGTTCTCAGAAAGTGTTTTTTGAATGAAACACTGAGTGAGCACGGGCGTGTCTGTGCTTTGTCCCTCCCAGTGTTAAGCTTTGGACAATATGCTCTCTCTCTGCCTTTGTCTCTGCTTCAGTTGATAAAATTCTGGATCAGATATTTAGCTATGATGAAAATATACTCTATTGGTATTTATGTTTGTATGTTTGCGTAGTTGTTATCCCTGCTCATACAGCATCCATATCACAATGCCCTCGAAAGAACTGACAGTCCTGTTTTATGCATCTTTGGAGTAACTACTAAAGCAGATGAGCAGAGCCGTTGGTGCTGCAAAGTAGTGGTATAGTTGCCCTCTGTGCACAGATTCGTACAAAAGGCCTGCACTGGTGCTGGTTTCCTATGAGAGCAAACTCTGAGACAGGAACTTGGGTGCAGATCAAGTTCACTGGAGAGGTGTCGCCAGGGAGCAAGAACTGAAGAATGAGCCAAGGAAGAAGAAAAGGCAATCAAAGGTTTGCCACTGCTGGTTCCCAGGTGAGTGACGGACGTCGGTGGTGCTGCGGAAGCTCCGCAGAGCCACACAGGGCGTGCCTCAGAGTTTTCCCTCCGAAGGACGGAGGTGTGTCTTTACCCCCCGTATTCCTTCTATATCAGTTGAAAGGGTGGCCCAAGGAGTGTTAACTCTTCTAAACTTCTGGGCTAATCTAAAAATATGTCTCAATACAAAAGAGCTACAGCAGTGAGGTGCTTGAGGCAGCGTGCCGCCAGTGCGCCCAGAAGGGCGGACAGAGTTGCCGATTACACTAGTGTAAGGGGCCAGGAAGCATTGTTCTCTGAATCAGCCTTGTCCCCGCTCTTGTCTCTAGGCTTGGCTCTCTTGCAAACAGTCTTCACTGTGTCCAGAGTAATCATTCTCATGTTTTCATCCACTAGTGCAACCCAAATTTCCTAAGTGAACTCTATTTGCCAGGCACGGTCCCAGGTATTGGTAAAGAAGACCAGTTTTTAATGTTACTAGTTTACGTTCTATAAGGAGACAGATAATAACATGCATCAGGAAAAAGCAAGCTAGAAGTGGTATCAGAATGGTAGATCTCATGAAAGAATTGAAATGGGTACAGGAAAACACAGTGGCTAGCTACTCTAAACTACATAGAAAGCTAGGATATGATTCAATGATGGCAGACACATGACAGGTTCATATATGAGTCCAGGTTCAATTATTCAAGCAGAAATTCTATAGTACATATTTATGTAAGAGAATTTCTTACAGAGATTTGACAAAGTGCAAGTGTGGGAACAGGTTAAGCAGCTTCTATAAGGGTATTGAATTCATGTCCGATGCAAGAGTTTGAAGTCTGTAAGCCATATAATTGGAAAGGGAAGGTAGTACAAAGCAGGGAAGAAGAATAAACTGAAAATCAGAAGAAACACCTGGAGCTCTGGAGGACAGACTGAAGCCTGTGTTCATTTTTGTTGACTCTGACCTTTATGGCACAGGTGTCTCACAGAAGCCAGGGCCCTTCCACCTGGAGCTAAGCACTCACACACAACTAGCCCTGGAAGCAGAGCAGCTGAAGAGAGACCTGAGGTGGGGGCGGGTATGGTTGCAGGCCCAGCCGCTGCCTTACACCTGTGTGTGCGTCAGTAGAGAAGACAATGTGCGTGAGCTACACAACGCCTGCTGCCTCACTCACTCCCTTCAAAACCCACCCAGGAACCTCTCCTGAGGCTCACATGGATAGAAGATACATAAGAGCGGGAATTCTGCAAAATAAAGTTCAGCTTGGGCAAGTTACAACATTTCCAAAGCGAACAAAATTTTTTTTGGCATGACAGAATTACAAATTTAATATGTATTGAGTAAACAGATGGCAATTTGGGGTGGACCAATGCATGGACAAGTGGGTATATGAATAAATGCATAGATCTCTGCATTCTTCCCGAAGGCTATTTCATTGCCAGTCCTCTTTGTAAATGCCTTATCACTGATTTAAATCATGTGTTTTATGAAAACAATGCATGATTATTATTAGAATTAAAATAAATTAAGATTAAATATTAACAGGATGTTGATTCAAAGTTTAAAGTTAAAACTTTAATATTAATAGCTGACCCTTTCTAAGCATGTACTTGCTTACACTAATGACCTGATTTAATTCTCTCCACATCTCTTAGACAAAGATTAATACTACTCCCTTTTCACATATGAAAACTGAAGCTTAAAGAGATTATATATGGAAATATATTGCAGAAAATCAGAAATTCTGATCCCAGATGTTTATCTGTTTCTTGTTCTCAAAACATTTCTTTTTCTTTTCTTTTTAATGTGTTTTATTGATTATGCTATTACAGTTGTCCCATTCCCCCCCATTCCCCTCCATCCGGCACACCCCCTCCCCTACCATTTGCCCCCCCTTCAGTTTACTTCCATGTGTCTCAAGTTCTTTAGATTCTACATTTCCCATACTATTCTTGCCCTCCCCACTGTCTATTTTCTACCTACCATCTATGCTACTTATTCTCTGTAACTTCTCCCCCCTTCTCTTCATCCCACTCCCCTGTTGCTAACCCTCCATGTGATCTCCATTTCTATGGTTCTGCTCCTGATCTAGCTGTCCTTAGTTTGCTTTTGTTTTAGGTGTGGTTGTTAATAACTGTGAGTTTGCTGTCCTTTCACTATTCATATTTTTAATCTTCTTTTTCTTAGATAAGTCCCTTTAACATTTCACATAATAAGGGCTTGGTGATGATGAACTCCTTGAACTTGACCTTATCTGAGAAGCACTTCTTTTTTGAAAAATTCAATCTTATTTCTATGCTTTCTCCCAAAGGATAAGAATTTAGTTTTGCCTCAGGGTTATTGGTATACAATTTATTTTTTTTAATTTGGCCCTTATTATAGCCTGACATCAAAAAATATATATACTGCTCTTCTCCTGAGCAATATTGCTGATAGATGTGATAGGTTACCTAAAATGGTGTCATCTTGCACACCAACAGCAAAGCATGGAGTTTTGGCAAATGCCAAAGGAGGTCCTTTCCCCTCCTAAATGTCAAGGCAAAGAGCACAGGGAGAAATTCATTTTGCACGAACGTAAGATATCTGATTAAAACCAACAAAGGAGCCATAACCAGTTTATTGCATCTTTAGCTACTTAGAAGTGATGCAAAATAGGTTCCAATAAACTACTTAATTTTATATATTTTATTTAGTAAGAGTCAAAATTATTCCCTAAATAGAGAAAAAGGAAATTGTGCAAGTAAGGAATTAGTTTTACCTACATAAACATATTTTGAGTATATTCTATCATAATTGTTCTTCTATATTTATTAATTTGTTGAAATAGTCCAAGTTGAAGACAAAATAAAAATTGATAGTATTATTTATCCACTAATTGAAGGCTAGTTGGGATATGAATTGCCTGGAGTCTCTGGAAAGTTTTTAACTCAAAGTTTATTTTCAAACATCTTCAGGGGGCATTAAAATCACCAGAGCAGAATTAGTTAAACAGCCTATTTTTCTAAATACTGTTTTAAATGGATTGTACAGTTTTCTCAACAACTTTAGCACACTGCTATTACCACTATGGATTTGAACACATCTCCTCTTATAGGTAAAAGGATTTACTGGGTCTGTAAGCACCTGTGTACTGCAGGCACTGGCCCTGTGTTGAGTACTTCACAGTGATCGTCTCATTTAACTGAGCAAAATCTCACCAAGTATTTCATCTTTCCAGTTTTGATTCACTGAACTTGAAATATTTTATGGACAAAGCTTTGTTGTCCAAGGCATATTCTGCCAAGCACATAGTATAGTAAATATTCTATCATAATTTATAGATTAATTAATCAACCCAATCGAACCATTCTTAGCTATCTGCTCTCTGTTTGGCATTGGAAATGCAAAAAGATAAATCAAATGAGGTGCCTACTCCAAGGACTTTGAACTCTGGTAAAAGAGTCAGGGCTGTGGGTCATAATGTACAATTAAGTACATACAGTACTGCTATAGATACAAAGGGGAAGGTACCTTGGAAACAGAGGGCTGAGCAATAAATTCTTGAGGTGCTTTGTCTTGAAGGAGTGTGGGACTTTTATAGTAGGAAGAGAGAACCTTCCAGCAAACTGCAGTGGAATAAAGAAAAGACAAATTCTTGATGAAACAGGAAGAATAATGCAAAGGAGGTGGCAAACGGTGGTGGTCATTTCAGGGTGGCTGGGGTGGCAGTTGGGTGGGAATGGAGGGAGAGGAAATTGGAATAGTGAAGTGGATGGAGATTGTGAAGGTTTTTGTGTATCAGGCTAAAAATTGTAAACTGTAATGGAGGCAAGAGACATTAGAACGTGCTTTTGGTTAGCTTCAATTAGAAAGGTTAACTGCTGGGAGCAAGGTGTCACACTGAGTAAAGCAATGTCCACACACAATAAATGTTTCTAGCAAAATCATGATAAAGATTCTATAATTATTTCCACTTTTTTTCCAGAAAATTAGCCTTATAGAGGTTAAGCGTCTTGCCTAATGAGTGAAAGTCAAGCTACAAAGCCAGGTCTAAAAAGCTATTAACCTTTACAATATCAGTTTCTTTCCAAGTTTCTAAGCTGGATTATACTGTCAAATGGACCCTCATACACAGTAACAAAGGCTCAGTATGCTGTGAGTGGCATATTTCTTACCTACTAAAGCTCCACAGTTTAAAACTAGGCTTAAACACATCTAGTCTATGGTTAACTGAAGTTATAGACAATAATAATAATGAGTTCGAAAATGGAATTGAGTTAAAAAAGAGTGATTTAAAAATATCTGACTAGAGCTTTGGCTGGTGTAGTTCAGTGGATTGAGCACGGCCTGTGAACCAAAGGATCGCACTTCGATTCCCAGTCAGGGCACATGCCTGGGTTGCAGGCCAGTTCTCGGCAGGGGACACAGGAGAGGAAACTATATATTGATATTTCTCTCCCTCTCTCCTTCCCTTTCCCTCTCAAGATAAGTAAATAAAATCTTTAAAAATATATCTGATTAGTCACTGAAAGTAACAGCTACCTTTTATTTAATCTAAGCTTATTTTTCTATCCTTGTAGCCTAGAAGAAATATCAAAAAACTCTTTGTAAATAAAATAATATACTAATGTTGTAGAGATGCAACACACAAGGGAGAGCCTAGAGATTAAAAAAGGAGAGATTGGAAACCAAAAAAAAGTATACATTTGAAGTGTTGCTAGTAATTTGTCCAGTTAAGATTCCCCTTTATTCATTTTATCTCCTGCAGGTTGGAAGCGGCATTATTCATGTTGCAAACTTCTCACATGTTTAATGTGAAATGCTGGTGGAATCACATATGTGAAAGCCCTGTGTAAACTTGGAGGTCCCCTGCAGACATTCACTTCGATCATCATGATAGTGCTTTGACTAAAATCCACTTTTACCCATTGAAAAGGGGATCCTGCGTCACTTTGGTTGATGTTGAGTTTACAATATCTTATTTGAAAAAGATCAGAAATGGTCTTCAAAATGCCTGTGAGGTACCACGTAAGTCTAGGCATAGCATCAACGTAAGAACAGTGAGTGCTTATTCGAGGCTCTGCCAAGACTGACAAAGCCACCCTTAGACCACGTGAGGCATCAACACGCCCAGTTGAGAGCATAACAAAAGCCCTTTTATAGCTCAAGGAAGAACTAAAAACGTGGAAACAGCCAAAGATCTTATTTTATTGGAGTGGGGGGTGGTGTCTAGTAATATAGGAGTGAAGAAAATTCAAGGATAGTGCCCATTATCTAATTTAGGTCTATTATTTAAAATTCAGGACACTTACTTAGGAAAAACTTCACATGTTCATTTCAGCAAAGTCAACTTGAATGGAGCAGACAAGCATAAGTGAAAACCACTGTAATTTATTGAGTAAAGAACATGAGAAACAGAAAAACTTGTTAGTGTGGTCTCTGGAAACCTTGTCTGTAAGGCAGTGAAAACAGGTAGAGAAAATATGTTCTAAAATAAACACATAAATAGAATATTTTGAAAAGTTAAACACATGGACGTGGAAAGTTGGGAAACAATATACACGTAAATTTATGGTAAATTA
The DNA here is from genome assembly GCF_014824575.4 of Sturnira hondurensis. Lineage (NCBI taxonomy): Eukaryota > Metazoa > Chordata > Mammalia > Chiroptera > Phyllostomidae > Sturnira > Sturnira hondurensis. Next base: position 9,161,723 of record NW_028073411.1, read on the forward strand.
TAAATTGAGATAAGCTGGTTTATAAGGTAGCAGGGACAGAGAAATAGACATCAAAGTATTTGAAATAGCACAGACATTTTGTAACTAACAGATACGGGGCCCTGGGCAAGACAGTTGCCTTATCAGTGCCTCACTTTCCTCACATATAATATTAGGACATTGGAATAGATAAATACCTAAGGTTGACATGATTTTATTATTAAAAAAAACTAGAATGAAATCAACTTGCCCAACAAAACTTTGAGTAGTTGTGGCTTACCAATATATTATTAAATACACCAAGAAGGCTTTTTCTGCAAAAAAATTTATACCCATCACCCACCTCAATGTTCTGAATGCCTAAAAGAATATGTATTACTTTGTTAATGCTCCCATCATATTATAAAATATCACAGATAGATGGCTTAACTCACACACACATTTATTTTTCCACAGTCCTGGAGGTTGAGAGTCCAAGGTCAGGGTGCTAGCATAACCAGGTGCTGGTGACAGTTCTCTTCCAGGCTTGCATATGGCTGGAATCTCTCCATGTACCCACATGACCTAGGTGTGTGTGTGTGTGCAGAAAAGAAGGCATGGCAAAAGGAGATGGAGGAGTGATGAAAAAGGAGAAAGAGGGGGAAACAGGAGAGATCTCCCTTCCCCATCTTTTAAGGCCACCAGTGCTATTGCATTATGACCCCACTTTTCTTACCTTATTTAACATGTATTACTTCCTAAATCTCTATTTCCAAATACATTCACATTGGAGATTGTGACTTAAACCTACTTGGGAGGTACAAAATTTGGCCCATAGCATCAGAAGTACTAAGAGTACATTGGTACTAAGAGGACTAAGAGGACTAATAGTACTAATAGACCAAAGGATGTCTAAAAAACTTACTCAGCTTTCCTAATGAAGTATCTCCTTGTTTTTGTTTGTTTGTTTTTTGTTTGGTGTTTCACTTATAGAGATAGATGGGAAAGTATTTTCATTGTTTGTTTATTTTGTTCTTTTTATTTTAGGCCACTTTGAGTAAAGATTTGGTAAAACAGGTGTGGGGGCGACTTTCTTTGCAAGTCCCCCCAGGTGCCATGGATGAGAGTAAATATAACTAAGACATAATGTGATCTGCTTAGGGAGGAGAAGTGGCCATTTGCCCAGAGGAAAAAGGCCATGGGCAGTGACCAGTTTCTCAGGGGGAAAAGGCCAGCAGCGGCCAATTTCTCCGAGGAGAAAAAGCCTTGAGGACTTCTGCCAAGATGGAGGCATAGGTGGAAACACTGTATCTTCTCCCACAACCAAGTTTGAATACAACAAAGGTTTAGTAAACAAAGACACATCCAAAGAACAGAAAATTGAACTATACGGAAGTCCGACAACAACGAACCCTTCGACCGGACTGGTAAGAGGGGTGGAGCCAGCAGTGGAGCAGGATCCGGCAGGAAAGATCCCCCGACCCAGGCACGCAGGCAGCTGGGGTAGCAGCAGGGTAGCAGCTCAGACCCAGTGAGGGTGCAGGGCAGACTGACCACAGTCGCACATTCGTGCACAGTGAGACAGACTGCACAGGCCCCAGCGGGTGAACCCAGTGGCGGAGGGCTCACTGTGATCACACATTTGTGCGCAGTGAGACGAAATGCCCGGGACTGGTGACGGTGGCAGCTGCGGCACCAGTGGTGGCGACAGACGGGACTGCCATTGCTCCTCTCTGACCCCGCCCCCACATACAGCGTCACAACCCGGCAACTGAGTTGCCCTGCTCTGGTGAACACCTAGGGCTCCGATCCTGATACATAACAGGCACAAACAGGCCAAAAGATGGCTCAAGAAAAACTCAAAGTCCCAGAGCTGATAACTCTAAGCGACCAAGAAATTGCCAGCCTCGCAGAAACACAGTTCAAGACACTGTTTATCAGGATGCTCACAGAACTGGTTGATTATAGTCACAAATTAGAGGAACATGTGAAGGCTAAACTAATTGAAATGGAGGGAGATGCACAGGAAACCAATAGTGATGGAAAGGAAACTGGGACTCAAATCAATGGAATGGACCAGAAGGAAGAACGAAACATCCCACCAGAAAGGAATGAAGAAATGAGAATTCAAAAAAATGAGGAGAGGCTTAGGAACTTCCAAGACATCTTTAAATGTTCCAACATCTAAATTATAGGGGTACCAGAAGGGGGAAAGAAACAGCCATGAGTGGAAAACTTATTTGAATAATAAAGGAGAACTTCCCCAGTCTGGCAAAGGAAATAGACTTCCAGGAAATCCAGGAAGCTCAGAGAGTCCCAAAGAAACTGGACCCAAGAAGGAACACACCAAGGCACATCATAATTACATTAGCCAAGACTAAAATGAAGGAGAGAATCCTAGAAGCAGCAAGAGATAAGGGGACAGTCACCTACAAAGGAGTACCCATCAGACTGTCAGCGGATTTCTCAAAAGAGACCTTACAGGCAAGAAGGGGCTGGAAAGAAGTATTCCAAGTCATGAAATCCAAAGACCTACAGCCAAGATTGCTTTATCCAGCAAAACTTTCATTTAGAATGGAAGGACAGATAAAGTGCTTCTCAGATAAGGTCAAGTTCAAGGAGTTCATCATCACCAAGCCCTTATTATATGAAATGCTAAAGGGACTTATATAAGAAAAAGAAGATGAAAAATATGAACAGTGAAAGGACAGCAAACTCACAGTTATTAACAACCACACCTAAAACAAAAGCAAACCAAGAGGACAGCTAGATCAGGAGTGGAACCATAGAAATGAAGAACACATGGAGGGTTAGCAACAGGGGAGTGGGAGGAGGAGAAGGGGGGAGAAGGTACAGAAAATAGCATAGACAGTAGGTAGAAAATAGATAGGGGGGAGGGCAAGAATAGTAGGGGAAATATAGAATCTAAAGAACTTGAGACACGTGGTTATAAACTAAGGTGGGGAGAATGGTGGGGGAGGGGGTGTGCAGATGGAGGGGAATGAAGGGGGGAATAGAACAACTGTAATGGTATAATCAATAAAATATATATGTTTAAAATTTTTTTTTAATTTGGAAAAAAAAAAGAAAAAGGCCTTGAGCCTCCTCCTCCAGGGCCTTTTATTGGGTTCTAATACACAGGAATACAGGGTGGCAAGGATCAAACACTAGATAACAATTCAAAGAAATCTGAGGGTTTGGTATGAGTCAGAGTCTGTCAGGAACAGAGTTTTAGGATTTCCTGCTCGAACCCTTAACATATGAATGAAAGCACTCTTAGCAGAGCAGATTTCACAGGTTTATCAGGAAGTCTTTGTGCTGCCAGATTTTTCCCCAGGACACACTCTAGCAAGGCAAGGAGCTGCACCCCTCCCCATCAGGTATTCAGGCTTAAGGGGATTAGAGCCAGGAAGCTCTTCTCCCAGAGAACACGGGGACATGGGCTATGTCAAAGCTGGGGGGTGAGAGTTCATTGCTCCTTCTTTGTTGCAGCGCCGCTCCCCCCCCCACCCCAGTCCTTCCATGATGGTTTCCCACGTGATAGAGTCTGGCTTAGATTGCCCCCTGCTGTGAGGGGTCTTACCCGTCATTGACTTCCAACGAAGCTTTGGGGGCAGGGAGAAGAAACTGAGGCAGCATTTGCTACCAGACACAAGCTTTGTCTCCTGCAGCTGGCATCCCAAAGGTCGTTGCTAGCCCTTAGCCACAAGGGGTGGAGATACAATTCCTAGAACCAGGCAGAGCGGTCTGCAACAGGAAGCTGGATTTAAAAAAATGCCCTGAACAAATGAAGAACCACAGGTGAAACTGATCCCTACTAAGTGAAAGGCCCTGGAAGTTTCCGTGTTTTTCCTTGAGAATGCAATTAGTTTGAGGTCGCTTGAAGATTGTGTTAATTTACCAATCTACATTTGACGAGAGACCAGCTTTAACCCCAAATTCTGAAGAGGACAAATTAGATCTTTTCTGCAAGAGAAATGGCAACCTGATGTATTTTGTTTGTAAAGGAGACCAGAGAAACAGATGCCGGAAGACTCTACTGATTCCCTCAGCAATGAACCAGACACAGTAATGGTGCCTCATTCACAGGGCTGTAGTGAGGATCCAAACAGACACTGACTTTTAGAGAGACGCATACAGTTGGCAAATGTTACCTGCTCTCCTCCTGCTCCTACTATTGCTACTACCAGAACTACTACTGTAGCTGCTGCTGCTGATGGTACTGGCACCATATCGCCATTATCTGATATTACGCATGCAGGAAATTTGCCACCATCCAATCTATTCTGGTGGCCCAGTACGACTCAATTAGTTTTTCTCTAATGCTGCCGTTATCTCTGGCAGCATGTGCAGTCCTGCATGGGAAAGAGAAGCAATATAAATGTATTCCCTACCATTAGTGGGCGAAGAACTTAGCTGGTTAAATTCAATAAATATTTTCAAAAGCCCTTTGGAAAAGGAAATGGAGGCCAGGATCGAGGTCCCAGAGCAAAGAGCAGCTAAGTTGACATGGAAGTTCTGTCACCTGATTGGAGCACCATGCTCACTCCTCCAGGTCCCCTGTGGGCTCTGAGAGCCCATAACCCTGATGGGGAGGAGCATAGCTATGCCAGATGGGGCGGAGTTATGACAGCCCCAAGAGAGAAACCAGACCAGTGACATTTGGCCCCATTAGGACTGGACTTTTACCAATTCAGCGCACAACGGCTCCACAGCTTCAGATGACAAATCAGAATTGGCTAATGCGGAGCACAGCCCAGGGGCCAACGTGACATTAGTTTTGGTTTCTTTAGCATAGATACTATGTCTTCCTTATTGTCAAGCATGAGTAAGGCAGAGGAGGCTCTCTCAGAAACATAGAGCTATTAAAACTGTCCACCACACCAGTGCCCCGCATTTCCCAATTCACTCAAAATGCTTGTGTTCATGTGTGTACGATACAGGCTGTGGGTCAGACCTAGCTGGCAAGGTGAAACAAAGGTGAGGGCTAAGTTTCCGTGCATACCGGAGATGCCACTGCCGAGTTCCACGACTTTCCGCAGAGGGGCTTGGCAAAGGAAGCAATCCCTGGACTGTAATTTCTTGTGTAGCACGTGTACATTCCACACCCTGACTCCCACCTATAAACACTCAGAGGAAATCCTAAGCACAGTTAATGACATATTAGATTGAGGCCTCTGTTTCCTAAAGACATTCCCTGAGGCACTTGTTCACAGGGAACTTGGAATTTTCCATCAGAAAGTTTTCCCCTCCCTGAAGGTAAGCTCACTTGACATGCATTCCTGTTGTGTGTGCATGTGTGTCATTGTGGTTGTGGTTTTACTCTTTTGATATATCTCACACTCTGCATTCCATGGGAAATGCTGTTTCCACGGCGTAAACTCCAGTCTCAGACTTGCAGGGTAATCCTCGGAGGTTAGTCAGAGATCTGCTGATGGAATGTATTTGATCTACGACTTATCCAGGCCCAAAGATACCAGCAGCCAACTTTCAGGAGCAAGTCCAGGGCCTGCTCAGCATCAGCACGGACCAGAGCGCAGAGCACTCTTCCCACATTGTTTGCTCCATGCAGGATAAATCACTCGTCCCAACCATGGCCGAGGCCACCGTTTGCCAACTAGTTCTGTTTCTTCCTACGGGAAGCTCTCAGTGAAGTGTGATAAGAAACAGCCATTGTAACTTATGTTAAACATCCAGGAGATTTCACAGCTTTTCAAAGGGAGTAGATTTCCAAGTTGATTTCCAGTTGTAAACTGAGGTTGAAATATTTGTCTCTGTTCCTTAAGCACCCCAGACTATTCGTTGATGTATAGCGGACTGACAGGCGACCAGCCTGGAGAAGCTTTGGACAATTGGATCTTTTCTTTAAAAGACCACTTTTATTTGCTTCAAAAATGACTTTCACACTAATGTTCTAACATGGAAAAGCCAAAACTCTTTTTCAAAAATGTATCCTTGGAAATATCTCACATGAACTATAGAGTTCCTTTTTCTTTCTTTCTGAAATAATCTGTTTGTTACTGCTACAGAGGATTTCCTAGAATAAAAGAGAAAGTCTAGAAGTAAAACTCTTTTTTAGTTATTCTAATAATGAGGCAAATGCAGTGCATTGTTGGGAAGAGGAAAATTATTTTAATTCATAAAATATTTTCAAGTTAACATTATTTTTTCCTCCTGAGCCTATAAAATCTTCAGCTTAAATGTAGAGCTAGATTGTATAGGTTTCTACCTTGGGTAAATTTCTTCTATTCTTTAGTATCTTTGACAAACAAAAAAGGCTAATAATAATGCCAACTTCATAGGCTGTTATGAGAATTAAATATGTTAATAGATGTAAAACACATATTAGGCACTCAATAAGTGTTAGGTACTATTGTCACTAGTAGTAACCCTATTTGATTCTGATAACCCTATTTAGATTTTGATTTCAAAAGGTCCAGGACAAACTCTGCTTGTCCTATACTCTCATGTACATAAAACTAAGAAACTACAGAATTCAAAGAAAGCATTGGGGAATATATAAAGCATTTGCAATATATAAAGTGTGCAGTTTGTGTGCCCTCTAGACTACCTAAACACTACCGAGTCAAGGACAAGATACCATGGTGTCAGGACCAGGAGAAAGGGTACAGTACTTATGGTGAATGGGTCAGTGCTACTGCAGATGATTATATAACTCACATCAGTCATGCAACTCAACCTAACACAACTTACTGGATCCCATTCCAGCGAGTGAACTTCTGTTACAACCACTTAGCGTACCCTTTTTAATCACACAGAGCACCTCTTTTTCATGAGATCAAAGGATCTACAGACAAGTAAGCTTGAAAGCATTTTTGAAAATGCCAAAACATGTTTCTCAAATGAAATTCATTAAATATTTTCTGATTAATCAGTAGTCTTATATAATCATGTTATCCCTGTTATTTCTAAAATCACCTGCAGAATATTGAGTGGTAGAATGAGTTTATAACCAGAGTAATCATTGCACTGAATGAAAACCATATTAACACTGTTTTTGTTGCTTAAATTGTTCATCAAAGTGTGTGTGTATGTGTGTGCATAGAATCAGACCAAGGACGCATGGTGAGATGGCATTTTATTAACAGACACTCTGAACAAGATCAAAGCAACATCTCTATTAAATAGGGGACAGGGTCTTTATTGTGACCGGACGGTGTTATACTTGCCATGGACTGTAAGTAAAACCACAGCAGTAACTTCAAAAATAGAAATGACGGAATAAAGAAGATTCAAGGATAGTGAAGGCAATCTTTCAAAGGCACTATTATAAGTTCTTAATGTTTTCTGTGCTTCTCTCTATCTAATTCATAAATCTGTGATTCAGAGGTTTGTACAATATTCAAAAGGGACTTCTCCCAATACCAGTTTTTGTTAACAGTGCCTGAGTTAATTTCCATGTAAACACACCTCCCACAACACAGAAAATAGTATTAATATATTTTCTGCAAACAGGTTTGCTAGCTGGAGCTGACATCTTTTCCAATGACATAAAACTCCTAAAATGTCAATATGAATAAGTTACTAATAACAAACTCTTCACTTATCTTTACTGCTTTGCCAAACCCCAAATTGATTGAAAAGCTGATATTTAGTATAAAGAAGAAAGGGGGTGTCTTGCAGAGGAATCAAACCAACAAGGGTAGTAGGGTAGAGCATTACAGTGTCAAATTCCATCTGAACAATCCTGTTTTTTTTTAAAGGTCGGAAGCCCGTACATACTTGGAATTTTTGCTCTCTGCCTTTGATTTAAAGCGCAAAATCAAAAGCCTGTTCTATGAAAAGAAAGGCACTTGAGCAACCCAGGAATGTGCTGAAGCCTTTCTACAAATTAATCTCTTCTTTAGTGAAGTGAAACATGGGGACCATTCAGGGGCAGTGGGGGAGGGGCTCTGGGGCTTGACCGTGAGCCAGGCTTAATGAGAAGGAGACAACATGGAATTGAACTGTACCTTGTTAAGCAGTGAAAGCTGTGAATGAGGTGGACTCGCTGGCCAAGAATGCTTTTCCTTTGTTGCATTTAACTATGAGACATATTTTGAGGTACTTTCCTTTAAAGAGCATGACATATTTTTTAATTTGTATCTTAAAATCTTAAGATACTTTCCTAATTCTAATTTCTAGATGTCTCCCTGCCTTGAAGACACAGAAATTTATGTTTCAGTAAACATTTTTTTATTTGGCCACTGTATTGAGACTCTATATTCGTACCCTTTGTGGCAGGTGCTGGGGAAAAGCAATGATGATTGAAGACCCCGGCCCAGAGCCACTCACATCCTGGTGAGAAATGCTGGACTCTCAGCCCAACAGCAAAAGCAGCTGCTGAGACACCAAGCAGGCACCAGGCATTTAGCTTAAGTTCTCCGAGCAAATCCTTTCTTGTAGGGAGGGTGACAAAGCTTTCCAGAGAGATCCTTATGTGGTGAAATGTTGGTTAATTCCATCAATTTCTTCTGTAGAAAACTTAAGAAGTGGAATGCCTTGTATCTTGATTGTAAATGTCCAACCAGAACTCAGGAAACCTGGATCGTATGGCAGAGAAAAGTCATCTTGGACAAGTTACTAAAATGCTCCATGCCCAAGTTCCTGATTTGCTAAAGTGGGCATGCGCCCTGTTCCACAGAGCTGCGTGAGGCAAGTGCTGACCACACCTGGCAGCAGCCTAACCTGTTTCTCAAATGCCCATTACTCCTGTAGCATCTTCTGGTCATTCAGAAAACCCTGGTTTGGGTGTTCTCTCTCAAGAGTCTGACTACCAAAATGTTTATGGGGTAGAATAGGCCGTGCCCAGAATGGCCATGCCCAGAATGGCCATCGGATTGACTGTACAGTCATGGTTGTCTGTGAGGGGTTCTCCAGAGGGGACGGCTCTTCGAAGCTATGAGTACATGTGTGAGCGGTGCACTGGAGAGCAGGAATGGTGGGGGAGATCTACTTATGTTTGTTTTGGTGCGTCTCTTGTTACTTTCCATTTTTTTTAATTTTTTAAATATTTTATTTATTTATTTTTAGAGAGAGGGGAAGGAAAGGAGAAAGAGTGGGAGAGAAACATCAATGCGTGGTTGCCTCTCATGTGTCCCCTACCGGGGACCTGGCCTGCAACTCAGGCATGTGCCCTGACTGGGAATTGAACCGGTGATCCTTTGTTTCACAGGCCCATGCTCAATCCACTGAGCTATACCAGCCAGGGCTACTTTCCAATTTTATGTATGCTGTGATGTATATAATATTTAAGAGTGGTGGAGATACACTTTATAAAGTATTCATGTATTAAGATTGCATAGTTTTTTAATTGANGGCCATCGGATTGACTGTACAGTCATGGTTGTCTGTGAGGGGTTCTCCAGAGGGGACAGCTCTTCGAAGCCATGAGTACATGTGTGAGCGGTGCACTGGAGAGCAGGATGGTGGGGGAGATCTACTTATGTTTGTTTTGGTGCGTCTCTTGTTACTTTCCAATTTTTTTAATTTTTTAAATATTTTATTTATTTATTTTTAGAGAGAGGGGAAGGAAAGGAGAAAGAGTGGGAGAGAAACATCAATGTGTGGTTGCCTCTCATGTGTCCCCTACTGGGGACCTGGCCTGCAACTCAGGCATGTGCCCTGACTGGGAATTGAACCAGCGACCCTTTGTTTCACAGGCCCATGCTCAATCCACTGAGCTATACCAGCCAGGGCTACTTTCCAATTTTATGTATGCTGTGATGTATATAATATTTAAGAGTGGTGGAGATACACTTTATAAAGTATTCATGTATTAAGATTGCATAGTTTTTTAATTGACAGTTTATAGTCAAAAGGGTTTGGAGAGTCTATTTTAAATGAGAAACAACTAAACTAGTGGCAATATATTTCTCTTCAGTCAAAAGTATAAAGTGTCCAAAGCCAGCTCTTTGCAAATTATCTTTAATATGAATCTAGAAAATTCTCTAGATAAAAAAAATGAAACTACTTTCTAAATTAAAAAAAAAATCTTAATATGTTCACAACCCGAAACTCTAATTTGGAAAGGTTCTTTGAAACCTCGAAGCCTGTTTTGAAACTTCAGCTTTCAGAATTCTTTTACAGCATGGAAATGCCGTGGACACAAAACACTTCGATGCATTTTCTGGAGTTTCTTGACTTTGCACCTCCAGATCCACTTTTGTCTCTTCTCACCTTATTGTAAGTTCTGAGCAACCTAACTGGAGTGACAACCTTATCTAGATTTTTAGCTTCTGATTTCTGTTTGCATTTGGCCAGTGAGAATTCCTGGCAGGGTATGGAGAGAAGAAGAGAAAGCGTGTGACATTTATTACCTCAGTTTCCTCTTGACAAAGTAGCCAGTTGGCAGTGGTGGGCTGGCTGTAGGCTCTTTCCAGAAGATTCCCACAGGCACGGCTGGGACCTTCTTTGTTTTCTTCTTCAGTTTGGGAGAAGGTATGAGCCATCTTGCTGCATCATTGTCTCTTGTTGGTCTCCTGAAGCCTCGCCCCGAGTTGTGAATGGATCTAACAATAATAATGCTTCTTAATGGTCCCTTGTGGTTTACATCAATTTCCTGCCAGGACCCTGACTGAGTCTCCAATTCCATTCAACTCGTAGCTTTTACTAAACTGCGGAAGGTACATAGATGGATGGCACATGGACCTGAGTCTGGCCATGTCCCAACCTTGTTGTTCTTAGAGTTTTTGATGTTGTTCCTGGTAAAGGAGAAGTGTCTGTCTGTTTGTCTGTTTGTTTTTTTTATTGTTGAACAGCATGCTAAAGTAATCTTTTAGCAGAACATATTATGTTCATGGTTTCTTCATACCTGATACAAACTTATCCCTAGAAAAGGAAGTGGGTATCTGCTTAGACAATTGTTTTTTAGCAAGTCACATACCAGGCAAGGATATTAATATGCAAAGAAAAGTATCAGAAAGAGTGACAACAGGCCTTATAATAGAATAAGAGAACTAATTTAATTGGGAACTAAGTTTTTGGACCTTCATTTTCCTGGACCTTTGATTTAGTCAAGATTCTCTCAAAATGTAGGAAAAACAGATTCCTGGAATGGAGATGGGTCTGGCAAAGGGCTTAATTCAAAAGAGGGTAGACGATAAACAACAACCAAAATGTCAGGAACCCTATGGTTTCACTGGTGAATCCTACCAAACATTTAAAGAATAATTAATAACAATCCTTCTCAAGCTCTTTTAAAATAGAAGTAAAAGAAATATTCCCAAACTAATTTTACAATACCGGTATTATTAAAGTCTGATAAGAACACTACTAGATAGCATGCAAACCAAAGGATCACTGGTTCGATTCCCAGTCAGGGCACATGCCTGGTTTGCAGGCCAGTTCCCCAGTAGAGGGTGCATAAGAGGGAACCACACATTGATATTTCTCTTCTTCTCGTTCTCCTTCCCTTCCCTTTTGTCTAAAAATAAATAAACGAAATCTTTTAAAAAATGAGCACTACTAGAAGAAAAAACTACAGACTCATATCCCTAATAAATAGGGATGCAAAAATTCTCAAAAAATATTAACAAAACAAATTTAATGGTGCATTAAAAGGATCATACACAATGATCAAGTAGGATTTATTCCTGGAATACAAAGATGGTCCAACATACAGAAATCAATTAATGTGACATGTCACATTAATATAATAATGATAAAATTCATATGATCATCTCAATAGGTTCAGAAAAAAGCATATGACAAAATGCAACATCTTTTCATGATAAAAATGCTCAACAAATTGGGCATAGAGTGACATAGTTCAACATAATAAACACCATGAATAATAATCCCATAGCTACCATCATACTCAATAGTGAAAGACAGAAAACTTTTAAGATCAGTAACAAGATGAGAATGCCTACTCTCACCACTTCTATTCAAAATAATACCGGAAGTCTTAGCCAGAGCAATTATTCAAGATGATTGATTGATTCATCCAATCATCCAAATTGGAAAGGCATCCAATCTTGGAAAGAAAGAAGTATAATTGTCTTTATTAACTGATGATATAATCTTATATATACAAAATTATAAAGAATCCATGAGAATACTGTTAGAACTAGTCAAGGAATTCAAAAAACTTGTAGAATTAAAAAATTAAACATAGACAAATCAGTTGTGTTTCTATACATTAACAACAGAACATACAGAAAGGAACTAAAGAAACAATTTTTTTCATATAGCATCAAAAACAACCAAATACTTAGGAATGAATTTAATTAAGAAGTTAAAAGACCTGTGCACTGAAAACTATGATTATGATAAAAGAAATTAAAGAAGAAACAAATATGTTGAAACTTATCTTGTGTTCATGGATGATAAAAATTAATATTGTTAAAATGTTCATACTCCCCAAAGCCAATCTATAGATTCAGTGTAATTCCCTATCAAAATTCTAATATCATTTTTTACAAAATTAGGGAGAACAATCCTGAAATGTATATGGAGCCATTAAAGACCCCAAGTAGCCAAAGAGATCTTGAGAAAGAACAAAGCTAAAGGCATCATACTTCCTGATTTCAAACTAATCAAAACAGTATGCTACTGGCATAAAAATAAACACATATAAAAATGGAAGTGGAAGAGGACTAGGAGCCCCAAAATAAACCCCCACATGGATACTCAACTAGTATTTGACAAGGAAGCCAAGAATACTCAATGAGGAAAGAATAGTCTCTCAAATAAATGGTGTTGGAAAAACTAAATAACCATAGTTAGAAGACTTAAATCAGACTTCTATTATACCATTCACAAGAATTAATTTGAAATGACTTAAACATTTAAGACTTAAACCAATCATGATAAAATGCATCAGCCAGATATGAAGGCCTTACTCTATCAGGCAACTGTCTTTCTTCACAGGATGCTCCTATATTTCAAAGTTTGAGTCCTTAGAGTGTGTATAATAGGTAAGACCTATTGTCCTAAGTGGCCATCCCAAAGTCCTGAAGGTTGCTAACCTTGCTTACGCCCACTCTACAACATTCCTTGGCTCACCTCTCTTTTATGAATCACACGTATGTTAATGTTGGATTCCACTTTGCTTTGCTTTTATTTTATTCTATTGTTTAAATAGATTTTCAACAATAAGGCTTTGTACAACTTCTGCGCCATAGCATTGGGTTATCATCATGTTGATAAAGCTATACACTAAAAGTCAGATTTGTTTATTGTTCTTGGGTTGGAAAAATATAATATTTGAGAAGCAAACACAGGCACATCATGAGCTGATTTTTAAAGCCAGGCTTAACTGAGAGTCATAGGACATCCCACACCCCATCCATCTGCAGGGTACAAGCCCAGATTTCCAAAAGAATAAAGTAACACAGCTTTAAGAAACACATGACCACTACTTAAACCACACTGTCCCCTGGCAAACACAGAGAGAAATAAAATCAACCCATCAACAAAATCCTTTTGCAATAAAAACAAGGTGTCCGTGTGGAAACAAATCAATTACAGGAAGGTATACACCCAGAAAATGTCTAAACAATGTCAAGCCATGATTAATTTTAGTTTGAAGAATTCAACAGTCATGCTGCCCATTCAGAATCTCCAGTCCTGCTGAGAGTCTGGGATGTTGCCAGTGGCTCAGCAACTATTCACAAACCTTGGCAACCCAAGTCTGACACTACACTTTTAGATCACCAGAGATGCTCCCAGGATTCTCGTCTTTATAACCTCTCTGCGTCTGTTGCTGAAATAGAAAACGATGAAGGGGAGCAGAACTTACCACCTCAATTTTTGTCTCTTTGGCATAAGGATTATTTTAGACTGATAATTTTTGAGACAGCAGACACCAGAACAACTCTGAAAACCAAATATAAGTTACCTTTTTGTAAGAGACATTTAATTTGTAAGAAAATCTCAATTTATAAGGGTGTCACCCTCTCGATTCCAGAAAGAGAAGAATAACTAAAGCTCTAGAAGATCTTATCACTGAAGCAAGAATTTAAATTTGCACTAATGCCCATAACCTTGCTCATTGGGTTTTACCTGATAACCTCCCATAACTGTTTCTCCCAGCCTCCATCTTCTTTTGTCTTTAGTTAGAGATGGTGTGAGGTGGTGACCAGGGCCATTTCAGGAAGATGCGTATCTCCTATGTATACAGGAGGTATACCTGTTACTGTATTAAACTCCTGTATGTTTTTCTCCTGTGAATCTGTCTTTTAGATGAGAACCTAGAAAGTTAGAGGGAAATTACGAAAGTCTTTTTGAAAGAGCACAGCTGCTAATCAGCTGATCATGGCACTAGAAGAGCAAACGCCAAAAGAGATTCTGCAGATAAAGGGTTTAGCTTGACAAGGATGATTAGTGGCTATGGTCAGTATTATCTCAACAGTGGCCTGAATTAGGTAGGCAGTGAGTGCTTTGCCTCCCATAACTAGAGATGGAAGAAAGGCCCTTCCTCCAACCCACGTCTGGATCCTGAGGAACCCACAATAGGGCTTGGGGGAAGCATTTCATGCCCCCCACTACTGTTTTAACCCAGAAAAGTCATCCAAGTAAAGATATAATCTTTAACTCTAGACCTATGAAATCATGGTGTTTTATTTAGAGTTCTTGTTTCAGATGAACACATTTTTTATGGAATGCATAAGGACTTTCAAATATATCAAGTTTCATCCCCAAACAAAAGCAGAAATACCTTCTCCAGCTACCTGGATGGATGGCTACCTAGTCAAAGTCATTGCCAGCAGTAAGGCTCTGCCTCACTAAGGAGTTTATAGTTTCAGGATCAGCTGAGAAAATGTCCACATATACATTCTGCACAGACAATACTATAGAGAAGCTGTCTGCTGGGTTTTTTTTTTCATTTGTATTAGATATTGAAACTATCATGACTGGGGAATACTTTTTATCAAACCTCATCAGGATGAGTGATTGATCGATGAACTGAAAAGGTTAGATACAAAAGGAAAATAATATTTCTAACTTATAGCACATAAAGATGGCATGTTTATGTCCATCTTTATATTTTATTTTTGTTACATAAATTTCACCACAATGCAGCCCTGGCTGGTGTAGCTCAGTGGATTGAGTGTGGACCTGTGAAGCAAAGGATCACGGTTCGATTCTTAGTCAGGGCACATGCCTGGGTTGCAGGCCAGCTCCCAGTGGGGGACACATGAGAGGCAACCACGCATTGATATTTCTCTGCCTCTCTCCTCCCCTACCCCTCTTTCTGAAAATAAATAAGTAAAATATTAAAAATAAATAAATTTCACCACAATGCATATTGTATAATTCCCAATTCCACTTTCTTTAAATTAAAGCGAGAATTGAGAAGCACTCAAGAAACACATCGGTCTGTTGTATTCACCCTAAAGGTTTGTGACTGTATTCCCTACTTTTTCAGCGGCCATATGTGCACCTAATTCCACAGTGTTTTAAAAAATTATTTTATTGAGTCATTATCAGGAAAGCTCCTTTCACACTTTTTTTAACTAATGCATGAAATATTTAACAAAATTACGGAGGTATAATCACAGAGAACACTGACATAGTTGCCCTGGGGATTTAAAAACAACTGGCTCTGAGTTAGAGTTCAGTTCAACAAGTTGGGGAGCTAGCACACCAACACACAAGACAGGAGGCTTTCAGACCCTGAGCACGGAAAGTGTAGTGAATGGCAGTCTTTCACACCAGAGGGGTGGAGGGGTGGGGGGAGGCATTTGTCTGGTGACACTATTTATGTGGAGCTTGGTTAGGAGATCATGTTTTAAAGTATTTGATTGTGGAAATATATGGCAGCATATTATTCATAGTTTTAGGTATAGTCATTTCCTATCATCAAGTAAAATGGAATCTTGCAAAGAGAGGCAGAAAAAAGCCTGGGGCCTGGAGTTAAAGTCCCAAAATATGCAATTAGAAACTACTGAGTTATGCATAAAATTTATTTGAAGTGTAATTTATGAACCTTGTTGGAAAGGCCAACCACTGACTAAGTTATACCAGAGGCTAAAACTTGTGTTTCATTTAGACCTGACACGAGATGCAGAGCTGGTATCTTCGCTGATTTCCCTGCCCTGTTCTTCTGACAATGGTGTCTGATCAATTCCCTGGATAAGTAACTGACACATTATACATATGTCTGCACACGGGCCAGTGCTTAATTAAATCATGAAATTATAAATGGCACTCTAGAGTATGATCTGCAAGGATTTTACCACATGAATATTTTATCTGGATTTAAGAGTCACATTTACAGAATGCCTGAGAGAATAAAAGACATTGTAAAGCCCTTAGCACATAGATGTTGATAAAAACTGTCGATCATCTTCGTATCCTCTATTTTCTAAAATAGCTCCTCCATGTAAAGACTGGGTAGCAAAGTTGTTCAGTCCTGGAGCATGTGAACCTTCAGTCCCACCAGTTAATGACAACTTTTTTTTTCAAAACAGTCTCACAACTTTTCTGCTTTTTTTTTTCACCACCATGGATGAGAGATCCTTTTTCTTTCACATTTCAGCAATATTTAATATTGTCTAACTTTAAATTTATTATTTTTTGCCAATCTGATAGATAAAATGATATCTCACTATTTGCATTTTCCAGATGTACTGGTGAAGCTGAAAATCTTGCCCTCTATTTAAAAATCACTTGTGTTTCTTCTTTTGTGAAATGTCCACTCAGGTCCTTTGTTTATTTTTCTATTTGAATTGCTTTTCTTTTGCTTTCTTTATTCTTATGGGTTCTTTATCTTGCCGAATTTTCCTATTAACTCTAGGACATGGTTGTAATTTTCCTAGGACATGGTTGTTATCTGCCTCCTTTGCAGATGAGAATCTGAGGAGTAACAGACTGAGAAACGTGCACGGTCACAGGGGGAGCAAATGACGGAGAACGGTCCAAACTCAGCTCTGTTTCACTGCAAAGCTCAGATGGCTTCCACTAAACAAGCCTGTTTTATTTTTGCTGGTGTGTTCTTTTTCTATACCACAAGCTCCCCCTAGATTCTCTCCAAAGAACAATCTCAGGGGGAGTCACACTGCAATAAGAAGAGAGTGAAAATGATCCAAGGAAGGTAGAATCCCCTAGAAATGCCTAGAGAATAAACCAGTTACAAAAGGGAGGGTCCAGGACATTTGAAAGATTTTCTTACTCCTTATTACCCTCAGCCCATCATCAATTCCAAGAACAATAATACCATATCAATCACAATAATATATAACAATAACAAAAATATTGAAATCCATTCATATAAGGTGCGCAAAACTCTGTGGCAGGCACTTTAGATGCATCATGTCAGGTGACCAGGAAAGCCACTCATGGGGGAGGGAATTGATTTGGTTCTGTTATGCAGAGGAGAAAACCCAATTTGAGAGGAGTTAGAGATATTCTCTCAAGGATACATGGCCGGGAAATTGCAGTTTCTAGATTAAAAAAAGTTTTCATATTTTTTACTATGGAGGTGGCACTTCTAGTAATTATGGGTCACATGCCACTAGTCAAAATACCTTACTATGTAGTCCATGTCTTTACCCCAAACACACGTTTATCCGTTTTCACTTTGTCACGCTACCTGGCTAATGAATAATCATACACTACCAATTCAAAAGGGCTGTCGTTCCTAAAATATCAAGCCCACTTCATGCTAATTTTCCAGAGAGAATTATTGTTGACATTTCAACATGGCAGTAAGTACACAATTAGATTTGGGGGGGGGGCAAAGTCAGGGTCTCAGATTTCCAGGAGTCCACGGCAAAGATGTTGTCTGAGAGCAGAGGTGAGGCATCCACAGTCTTTTGCTAGAACCTTCCTGCTCCAGAATTAGAACCTGTTTTCTTTTTGAAAGCCAGGAAAATATAGCCATAAAGTTTTTTTAGAAAATTCAGGTATTTTGCAGAAGGTTTTCAGAAAAATTTCAGTGATTATCTGACTCTTCTGAAGCAAGTCATATTTCTACCTATAAAGGATGACCCATCTCCAGATAGAACACAGCATTTGACCTTTGGTTAACACCCTTGCAGTATAATATTTACTGCCCTGAAATGCCTTTTTTGTATTNGAGGAGAAAACCCAATTTGAGAGGAGTTAGAGATATTCTCTCAAGGATACATGGCCGGGAAATTGCAGTTTCTAGATTAAAAAAAGTTTTCATATTTTTTACTATGGAGGTGGCACTTCTAGTAATTATGGGTCACATGCCACTAGTCAAAATACCTTACTATGTAGTTCATGTCTTTACCCCAAACACACGTTTATCCGTTTTCACTTTGTCACGCTACCTGGCTAATGAATAATCATACACTACCAATTCAAAAGGGCTGTCGTTCCTAAAATATCAAGCCCACTTCATGCTAATTTTCCAGAGAGAATTATTGTTGACATATCAACATGGCAGTAAGTACACAATTAGATTTGGCGGGTGGGGCAAAGGCAGGGTCTCAGATTTCCAGGAGTCCACGGCAAAGATGTTGTCTGAGAGCAGAGGTGAGGCATCCACGGTCTTTTGCTAGAACCTTCCTGCTCCAGAATTAGAACCTGTTTTCTTTTTGAAAGCCAGGAAAATATAGCCATAAAGTTTTTTTTAGAAAATTCAGGTATTTTGCAGAAGGCTTTCAGAAAAATTTTCAGTGATTATCTGACTCTTCTGAAGCAAGTCATATTTCTACCTATAAAGGATGACCCATCTCCAGATAGAACACAGCATTCGACCTTTGGTTAACACCCTTGCAATATAATATTTACTGCCCTGAAATGCCTTTTTTGTGTTTCATCTTTTGATGTCAACTATAGCTCATAATGTAATGACCTAGTGGCCAAATATTAATAATTATATAATTATTAACTTAGATTGATGATTTTATGTTGATATCATCTTAAATTGTATAAGAAAAATGTTTACAAACAGCCTAAAACAATTAACCAGAACAGAAACAATCATATAGTGGGTGAGCAAGTGACATTAATTGAACAAATGGGTAAAGGACAATTATATGGGGGGGGAGGGCTATGTGCCATGCCACCCAGAACATTTTCCCTGATGACTGTTCAGAGATGTACTTCAAGAATGAGGTTAATCAGGTTATAGTTTCGGAAATACATATTCAAGATAGCATTTCTATAATGAGGCAAAAAATTTGGTTCATTCCACTGATACATTAAATGTATCACACTATTTTAGTGGTCTTACCTAAAAAAATAAGCAACCCTATTTTCGAATGCATGACCTGGTTTAATCCTCCCAACACTATTTGAGTGTTTTACAAATGAACAAACTGGAGAAGCCTGAAGGCACTTTGGAAGCATTAATGAATAGTTCACTCCAGGTTCACTCTTGACTCCAAAGCTCATGCTCTTTCCAATGGAACAGATTTCTGTCTTAATGTTTCTCTTCCTTTGGGCAAGAAGAAGCAAAATCAAGAAGAGGTATAAAGAGGGGAAAGAACCAAAATATATTAATGACACACTTAAATCAAATACTTCCTGTATATAACCTCATTTGACCATAAAGAAATAATAAGAAAATCATGTCAGACCCATTTCTATAGGTGGTGAAACTGGATATGGGAGAAGTTAAACAATTTGAGTAAAGAAATCAGATTGTAAGACCATGTCTATTACTTCAAACTTGTCTTTAGATTGTGAGAAGCCTAAATCCAAGGAGAGAAATAGCACTTGTTGAAGGCATATTTTAATTAGGACATTTATGTTTTTAAAAACCATCTGAGAAGTCCTTATATTTGATCAATGTCTAGTGATGAGGAAACAATCTAGAGATGTTAGGCAAATTGCCTAAAATCATGAGATCAGATTCAAGTCCAAGTCTATTGATTCAAAGTGATTACTCTTCCCATTAGAAAATAAAATTATTTTAGCTGGAAGAGAGTTTTTAAATAGTTGAGGCTAGACCTATAATTTCATTGATGGAATAAAACAAGACGTGAAGGAAATGTTCCTTGCAGGCTGGTGGGGAGCAGGAATGTAGAAGGAACACTATTAGCTGCTATCCACAAGAAAGAAGCTTCCAGTTATATTATTGGAAAGTTACTCAACAATCTCTAAAGGAATTTAATTATGTACAATTAATAATTATGATAACTTTAATTTGGAAACAATCCTACAAATTCCTTGGAGGGGTCTCATAAGAGGCTGGGTCCCCTTCTGTATATTCACGATATATAGCACTTGGTAGGCAATCAACATAGGTTTGTCGAAAAAGAAGGCATGAACTAATGAATAATGGAAAGCATTTTGATGTTGGTGCCTATATATTTAAAGGTATATTTTATTTTTAACTCTTCGACAAAAATGGAATTCACTATTTTGTCTATTAGGATATGTATCATCTTTTTCCCATAGCCAAACATACAGATTTCTAAAAAATACTGTCTTCACTTTATCGTGGTCCCCTCCATGAGTGGTGAGTGAAACAGTGATTGCTGCAGAATTTAAGAAATAGAGGAAAAACAGAGAAAGTTGAAGAAGATTATACTAAGGATTCTGAGGTTGGCGAGAGAAAATAAATGATGGGGAGAGGCGGGAAGATGGTGGCAGGGAGTGAAAACTGATTCTCTACTTCACTGGGGCTGTACACACCTGCATGTGCAGGAATGGTTGCACACACGTGTACATTTGTGTAAGAGAATTTAGCTGAGAAAGGACAGATAAAGATAATACAGTCATAATAGGAAGCAGTTTTTTACTAAGCAACTGAAGGAGATACGATGTTCCTGAACAATGAGTTCACAAGTAGTTACAGGCTGTTTACTAGGTTTTAGACATTTTCCTAAGTGCTGGAGACCCAGCACTGAACCAAAGTCCCTGTGCTCACTGGGCCCCTTTCTACAGAGTTTTACCTGTATTATTTGCATACTTTTTCCATATTGTTTTATAGATGGTTGCTGAAGTATTGAGTACATTAATGTCAAAATAGGCAGTAGTGAGCAAATATACTTCTGTTAGTGCATAAAATAAAAAGCAGTGGTAGAACCTAAAATAGCTCTCAATGAACAGAGCTGGAACCATTGGAGCAACATAATAAATAACAGCATTGGATTATAACTCAAAGCATCAAATAGACATGTGACTCCATATGACATAACGTATTGACTAAATAAATAAATGTAGTGAAGGAAAAATTTTTCTTTCATAATAATTCTAATTCCAATTGTCAAGAAGGCAGAGCTTGAATTCCTTCCACCTCCCTTGAGAGAGTGTTAGACTTCATAGTTTTTCTTTCCAAAAAGCACAGGGAAATAAAAGATAATAACTATACAATGATGAAACCCAAAAACACAACAATAGCCAACTGATGAAGGTTAATATCACCAGCAACACCATGAGGATGTCATGTAACCCTGATATGATGGGATGAGAAGGGCCCTCGCTTCTGACCTATCCTCTTCCACACACCTATGTCCCCAGTCTCAGTGCGAAGAAAAAAGCCACCAGACAAACCCATTTGAGGGAAGTTCTACAAGATATCTGAACAATAATCCTCAAGATTCTCAAATTCATTAAAAATAGAAAAACACTACCACAGACAGAAGGTCTATGGAGATATGACATCCTGGTATGCTGGACTAGATACTGGGAAAGAGGACATTCCTGGAAAAAAACTGGTAAAATCAAAGCTAACTCGGGACTTCAGGAAGCACTAAGGCACCAATACCAGTTTCTTAGTTTTGTTAAATATACCATGGAAATATAAACTGTTGATGGAGAAAACTGTGTGAAATGTATATGGGAGCTTCTTATTTTATCTTGATAGGTTTTCAACTTTTCTGTAATCTAAAAGTAACATAAATGCAAAAATAATTTTTTAAGGAAAAATTTTTAAGATTTTTTATTTATTTATCTTCAGAGGGGAAGGGAAGGAGAGAGGAAGAGAAACATCAATGTATGGTTGCCTCTGGTGTGTCCCCTGCTGGGAACTGGCCTGCAACCCAGGCATGTGCCCTGACTGGGAATTGAACCATGATTCTCTGGTTCACAGGCCCACACTCAATCCACTGACCTACGCCAGCCAGGGCCAAAAATATTTTTTAAAAAACAGTTGCATAAAATATTATAAAACAAAACAAACAGGAAGTAGGGATTGGGGCTACTGTTCTCAGGAGGGAGCACCTTAGAAAGTAGAAGCATGAACATGTACTAACTGCAAGCACAAGAATTTTCTGTGGATCTGGGTAAATTCCACCCAGGGAACTCTTCTCCAGCCTTGTATACATTCTGAAAAACCCCTTCACATACTGGGCTGATTATTTTTTGTCAGTGACCATGATTATAATGAATACCGACAAGTTTATGGCTGTAAAAGCAAAAATGAGATGGAGGAGAAATGTGGATTTTTGTCTTTGAAATAGGTGACAAAAGGTTCTACCACGTGAGAACTTATTTCCCAGACCTTGAGTATCACATGCTAGAAATACATACTTGGTGGGGGAAAAATTCTTAAATAAAAAACACATGCGGGTGAAGAGGTATGAAAGGATAATTTATATCTCCAGGGACTGGGGGGAGTTCCTACAATAGTCAGAGAAGGCTGCATTTCTCTCATTGAACAAATGTCAGTGTGAAAATCACCAGCCCACATCCATTGTATTTATTTCCTTATTGCTGAGGCTCAAAGCAGGGGAGGAATGAATGAATGAATGAATGAATGAATGAATGAAGGGATATGATGGAAAAGAAAATGCTTAACATTGTAGAGAGTGCCACAACATTAATTTTAGTTGGGGGAGATGCTCACGAGTGGTTCTGATATTTAAAAGGTAATACAAGCAGTATGAGGATTAAATAAAGAATGATAAGAGTTCAGAAGATCGAATTTTAATTCAAAATTAGATATAGAATCTGCCATTTGTGCTGCACTTTAGAGTATTGTGAGGGCCTGACCATGAGTTATGCTAAGGTTCATTTATTCTCGTATTATGTTTGGCACAGAAAACTGCTTACTTCGAGCAAGAACAGAAAAATTTGAATCTCAGCTCCATTCCTAAACCCCGCCCACTTAATTCTATAGCTTTAGAAACTTTTTCAGTAATAAAAAGGATGACAATAATTCCCTCACTGCTTTGCTGAGAATATTAAATTGGTTGGAGTTTGTGAAAATGTCTGGAAGAGTAGAATGGCTTGTAATGGCTGGTGACTAAGGATCTGCATAGAGAAAATGATTAATATTTCACTGTTCCTAGTCTAGGTAGGAAACTATTTATCTGGTCTAACCAGGTTCTGGTCATACCACATGGCAATATTGGCATGTTAACAATGCCTGGGAAGACTATACTGTTTGTAACAGTCGAATTTTAGGTGAAGACGAGTAGGTAGAAACTTCCCAGATCCTGGATAATCTCAGTGTTCAGAGGACCAGCCCTAAATGCAAGAAGACATTTTTATCTATTTTTTAAGATTAGTGTCTTGGTAGCTACCAAGACACTAAATATATTGGCTTCCAAAAGCCAAATTTAAACTTCCTCCTCTTAGGTGGTTGATATTACCCATTGGCTTTATCTGTGTGATAGATGGTTTTCAATACACTTTCCTGAGCTGATTCAGTAACATAACTCCACTTTGGATTTAAAAAGTCAGATCAGAACCTGAATAATGTCTCCATATTTTCTCAAACGCAAAGGAGAGAGCCAGAAATCTGGAAGGGTCATGGGTAATTGTTAGAGAGTTTAATATCAGGAAGGCAGCTTGTCATTTAGGAAATATTTTGCAGTTTCATTATTAGTCAGTCGGGCTTCAATTTTCCCTCACGTACTCCAGAAATCTTGCAAACTCATTATCAAAAAGAAAAAAACACACAGGATTATGGTGGCTAAAACTTTGAAGTTCATTTTAAATGTTTCCATTCTAGGCCTTCAGCAATCTAATGTCCTGAGCTTTTAGTTACAAGAACGTCATAACAGCTGGGGGAAAGTAGCAATAGTACCCTTCAAAAAGTTTTCTCACTTGCATTACATTATTTAATGCTCACAATGGTAATCTGTAGGTCAATTTCATCATTTCTGTGTTCCAGATGAAGAAACTCAAGCTGAGAGAGGTTAAGTGACTTTTTCAAAGTGACAGGCAAGTTAGACTTTTAATTCTGCATCTAGAAATTTTCTCAACACTGCCCTGATGTTAATACCTTGGTCTAAATTAATTTTAATTAGCACTTTCTTCCAAGGCCCATTGGCTTTTAAAAGACCATAACAAGTAAAAGGACTCATTCATCAATGCTGAAATTTAAGATATTATAGCTTTTAAGTACATAGATATTTAGAGGAAGCAAAAGAACCTTCAGCGTTCCACAAATCACGTAAAAGTTGGGTGGATACCCCCTGGCGTGTAAGATTTATTTTGACTATATCATTCAGCTAGGACCCTGCCTTTTTAGCAACATTATCCATATTTAACTTCTTAAATAATTTAAGATTCTTTCCTTGCTCTAGTAGTTATGAGTCAGAATAGTAGTTGTATCATAACCTTCTGTCATCAGACCACTGGCGGCCCAGAAGATGATCATATAAAGGCCAGTTTCAGATATAAACTGGACAGCCTGGACAACTCCAGTCATTCTGTAATAGTCCTACCACTGTATCTGACATCCTAAATATCACCCAGCAATAATCCCTTATATCAGTACATCAAACTTCATTTAGGTAGAATTTCAAGAAGCTTTACCTTGAAAGGAAGAAAATTGAATGATAAGAATTGAAGAGCTTGGGCTGTTACCTCCCTAGCTTTAATGAGATATCATTGAAAAGCACGATTTGAAAAAATGGTGCTATTGGAAAGGAAATCATTATTAGAGGCCTTAAGAAATGTCCGCTTTGAAATTCTGATGTGGATGGAAATAAAAGTATAGTAAGTAAGCCAAACACTGGATTTTTTAATGAATGTACCCAAAATAGTTTTAGGATGATAATAATGATGATGACGAAGAGGAAGAAGACGATGATTTTGTTAGATTAAGGTAGCCATAGAAAGGGCAACGGCACGGAACTGATAAAATACCACTGAAGTGTATCAGAAGCACTTGAATCCAAGCCTGCCTCTGCCACTCACCAGCCTTGTGAGTTAGGGGGGCCATTTGCTCTCCCCATGTCTCAGTTCCCTCCTCTAGAAATTATTCACTATGTTAGACTTAAACCTTTACCTTTCCTCTGGGATAGAAAACAGTGCTTGTTACAAAGGTAGAATCACGATAGTCACTCATTCATCTAGCTTAACATTTATACTGTGCTTCATGCTCTGGTCTCAGAAATAATTACAGTCCCTCCATGCCAAGCCCACTTTGCCCATGTGCCCGGGGTCACACGGTCCGGGGTGGAGACAAATTCCCCCACAAGACAAAGAGCACAGGGTAGCAGTTAGGAGCATGGGCTCCAGACACAAAGTGCCTGAGTGTGGATCACTGCTCTCCATTTCTTAGCTTGGATGAGTCATTTAGCATCTCAGTGCTTCAATTCTCTCAACTCCACACTCCCATGGTCTCAATTTTTATTGGCTGTAAACTGGATATGATACTAGCAACCAACTCATAAGTATTAATATTAACAAATGCATCGCTTTTAGAAAAACATCCAACATATTTCATGTGATATATGAATGTTTATTAAATACTAACAGAAGTACCATAAATGTTGTAAACAGTATATCCGAGGCAGAACAACATCAGTTCTTAACCAAGCCACTTTTGCCCACCAGGGGGTACGTGGCCGTCCCTGAAGACATTTTTGATCATCACACTGGAAGGATGTTACTGGTATCTAATGGATAGTTGTTAGGGATGCTGGTAAACATCCTACAACAAGCAGGACAAACAAAGAATTATCCATCCCCGAATGTCACTGATGACAGGATTGAGCAATGTTGGTATGTCCAGAGTATCAGGGTGATACGAAGGACCAAGGAATCAGTTCTATTGCGGCTGGCAGGAAACAGGAAAACATCGTACAATTTCTTTGAGGAAGCTACAGGGTCCTTCCAGGCACAGAAGATCCCATGGCCAAAGGCACTGAGGTGCTTTCCAGGTGTGGCCTGAGGCCCTGGAAATATAAAATTGGTTAAATCACTTCTCATGGTCTCAGGCAGCCTAAAATCAAGTTAAAGACTGTACTTAATAATCCATACTTTGCAGTATTAATTCATTGGATCCTCATTACAACACTACAAATAAATATCCCCATTTTATTGATTCGAAAATGAAAGCCTAGAAGAATTTTGGAACTTCAAAGATGGCATTGCTAGTAATGATTTCAATGTAGCTTGTGGTTACATTTACAATGCAAAATGTGTTATTTATTGATCACAGAATACAAAAAGAAGTGTCCTCTGGTTTACAACACACACACACACACACACACAAGATTGTTGAAATGGGGAGGGGAAAGTAGCGTTTCAATATTATACACATGAAGGCTTTAGTAAGCAAGAGGGAATAGACGGTATGAAAAATCTTGGTCTTTAGTAGAACAAGAAATCTGACCCTGTGCTCCTTTTAAGCCACAACAAGGAAGAAAATATCATTAACTGCACAGATACTGTGGTCTGATCAGAGGAAGTCAACTGATACTATTCAAGAGGCGGCGAATATTCCTTGGGAACTCCTTCCCAGGAAAAGAGTTCACACTCAGGAAGGTGGCTGTTCAAGGTAAGATAAAGGACTCTCGAACAGACACATCAGGCTGAGTGTTCAGCAGTCAGCTCAGGCTATTCTTCCACTAAATAATTAAACATAGAGTCATTTGAGGATGCTGGGAGAGTCTGCTATCATTTGTTAATTTTCACCTTAAAAACTGCATGGTGATGTATAGGATTTAAGCAATATAGGAACAATAGGCGTTTCTTTAACAATCCTCATCTCACTGTTTTGGTTTAACTCAGCTGGATGCCTGAAGCCGTGATTAGGTCTGTTGCTAAGGACTAAGCCACTGATTTATGGGTGGAAAGAATGCCACCTCCTTCTCCGTGACGGGCTGTTCCTCTCAGCTGGACAGCCGAGGGCTCAATTCCTCCTCCCTTCCAAACCAAGAAAAATGTTTTAATTATGACTTAAACAACTGTTTGGACAAATCCAGAAATAGATTACCATGGGAATTCTTTTCTCTAGGAGGAATGGCAGGAGTTTACCATAAATATATGTTTAATACACGTGCTGTTTATATCTGGGTCCCATTACCTTGAAGGACACAGCAGGCAACATAAAATTATTTTAGTGGTGATATTTTTCAGCAGTGAATTTTCAATTTATCCAACTAACATGTATTGAACACCCACCTGGGTTGAGTTGCTGTCCTTTCTAACTAGCTGTTTTTTTATTTTTAAAAATGTCACGCAGATCCACTACTGACCTATTATTCAGATCAAGAGCATAACAGTACTGCTATGTAACGTTCTACGTAAACATAGACTAGTATGTGCATCTGTCCCATGGTCATCTATCAAGCACCTACTATGTCCTAGAGTTTGCACGGAAGTCACACAGCAGGCACAAACACCGAATTTCTTGCAAACGCATGTATTGACATTGAGTGAAGTTTTCTCCCCACGCCCGAGAGTTTACATTTCGGTTGGCAAATTGATTTTTCAGCGGCTTCCCTATCAGGCGATGGGTCTCAAATACCTTCATCCACTACGGAGCTGCTATAAGGCAGAGGGAGGACTTGCAATACCATAAGGTAAACCCTTGGCCCTAACGCCCCTGGACACCAGAGCAACTCGCATCTGCTCAGATGTTTGGTTTACCAACTCCGCAAGCACACATTGAAGTAAAGCGTCTGACAGATGTGCCCTCCTTGCTACCAGCAGTCAAATCCCTCAGCACTGCGGTTTGGTTGAAAAGTAAACGCATAACATGCTTCCCAATACCTGCTGTCCTTTATCAGCAGGTCTGTAAGGGTATCCTCGGCCTCCCATACACACAGTGCACACACACCCCCTCCCCCAGCCTCCAACCGACCCTCCCCCCCACACCCCCTCCCCTACATGCCAGTTCTCCTTTTCCTTTCTCCTCCTCACTCCCCAAACAAACTTGTTCTCAAAGAACATTTTAATAAAACCAAATCAAAGGCACACCTGGTTCTGCTGTCTTCTGGAAGCCGCGTGTCGGCCCAGTGTGCTTTTTCAGCTGAGGGGTTCCGAGTCGGAGAGGAGCCGCAGGCCCGTCTGGGCTGCAGCTCAGGGGATCAGAGCATGAAAAAGGACATGGAAGGTGGCCCCAAAGAGGTCACCGTTCCCACACTTGAAAGGAGTATCCAGATGAGTTTGAATTAAGTCAAGTTGACACATTTCAGACTCCCGGAGAACCAGGTGCTTGGAAGCCAACTTTTGAAATTCAAAGGTCCTGTGGGGGCTGAGAAAAGGGAGACTTTGCCTTTCCTGACTCCAAATTCAGTGGCTCCGCTTTTGGAAACAGGGCATTCAAAAGTTAGGGGACTCTTGTTTATGTTTAGTGGAAAAGAGAAAAGGTTCAAAATAGTGTCTCTCTTGTCTTTTCATCTCTGGATTTTGGTAACGAGGCTGCCCTCTCCTGCCTTTACAGAAATTATCCCAAGGTCTTCCCCAGGGATGTCAGACAGGGGGACAGTCTCAGGCTCAGGAAGCCCAGATCCACTGCCTTATATTGGAAATGTTGTGACAGATTCATAATTCGTGGCCGATGTCTCGGGTTAAACGTCCACGCCTCCCCATTCCTGCTGGGGCAGCTGCAAGATACCTGACCCTGGAGACTGGGGTCCAGATCATGAGAAAGTGGCGGAATCACCACCAACTGATTATGGGGTTGATTTGCTCTGAGGGACACCCTAACCCCTCTGAGAACGTCCCTGGAATGTGCGAACTCAGTGTGTCTCCAGAGGGGACAGGCTGCTGCTCTTCACATGATTTTCTAAAGTCCATCCACAGGAGACCAAGCCATTGTCCACTTACGAGAAATTTCATAAAGGAAAGAACAGGTCACAGCAGCTGCTTGGTCAGGAGTTAAAAGTGTTCTTTATTTTGTGTTTCAATTCAAAATACGCCATGCGTGCTCTGAAAACGTGAATCTCCTGTGTTGAGTACTTGAGAGAGAAAAGCTGCGAAGCCTGAACTGAAGGGGGGGGGGGGTGTCAGAGACCCTCAAGAGAAAGAGAGTAGAAAGTGGAGTGTATTGCCATTATCAACTCTTATAGAATGAGATATTAAATAGATAATGGGCATCAATAATAAAATTAATGTGGGTTTCAACCTTTCCAAAGCTACTGATCCTTTGCTATTGTGCGAATATTACTTTAAGTTTGATCATTGTTCCAGTAATAGAGTTCCTAGGATGTGCTAGTAACTGTATCTGCAAGAAGAGTATCAGAATCCCTGTTTTAAAGAGAATGAGATTAAGGTTGAGTTACAGTCATTTGCTTAATAATATAATTGGTCTTGAAGTACAGATCTGTCTGAAGCTAAGGTGTGTGTTAGTCAAAACTAGACACTCTTTTAGGGGGTTCAACACCATTTGGTCTATCTTTTTCAGCCCATGACCCATGCCCACCAGCAAAGACTTGCAGTTTTACTTTCTGTAGTTTGTATAAAATGAAAACAATGGTCAGACGAATGTGCTTTTCAGCATCCATAATCCTTCCTAGACATGCTGCTGTGGCTCCAGACATACTCCGTCCCTCCCCAGTCCCTGTACCACTTCCCCACCTCCCTACCCTTCCAGCCCTGGCTGAGAACCGTCTGCACAGTCAGTGGTCAGTCTTTCTATTACACTTACTCTGGGTTATGTATTTGGGCATTGCCAATGCGCATCAGACTAAAGTCTAAAAAAGTCTGCCTTCTAAAATTAAGTGTGTGCGTGTGGGTATGTGTGTGTGCGCTGCTGAATGCTATAGCAAACCAAAACAAATCTCAGCACAGCAGAAGGTGGATCCAGGAGACATCCATGCTCATGATGGATCTGGGTGAGAAGAAACTGTGTGAGCATGGGAAGAAAGGAGTGAGGGGTTGGAGTCCCAACTGATCACTTACGTGTGTAAGAGAGCACGGTTCAGATGTCTGACTGCCTGGACTCAGGCCCTGTCTCACCCAGTCAGGAATGGGAACCGTATGGCCAGTACCTCACCTCTCTGAGCCTCAGATTCGTGAAATATAAATCAGGGATAAAGATAGCACCAGCTTAGGGAGGCTTAAGTTAAATGAGTAAATTAAGGCTTAGTTCTTAGAACAAAGCTGGGCACACATTGTAAGTGTTCAGTGAATGGTAGTTATTATGGTTGTTATTGTGATTAGTATTATTGTGGTAAATATTACTATCAGTACCTATTATCAGTCTCAAGTCTTTCATGAAAACAAGAAAAAGTATTAAAGCAGTTATTGTTTGAAATAGATTATTATATTTAACTGGTTATATTAGTTTTATGAAAATACAGCTTCGTGAAAAGGTAAAATAACTCACTCAAACGATGGGACTAGATGATACCTGGTTACCTGATAACCAGTAATGAGCCCCAAAGATCACTCATCTCCCCTGGGTGACCAAGCCCCTGCCGTCTCCCCGGACGCAAGTCACTCTGTGAATCAGACAGCCCAGGAAGTTAAGCACAGAGCTCAGCCCACTTACTTCTAAATCCCAGCTGCAATGAAGTTCACTTTCCTCTTCTGTAAAATAGGACTGATAACAATAACTACCTTGAAAGATGGTTGAAATGACTAAATGCATAATGTCACAGAGTAACAAAAGCTAACGCTTCCTGGCCCCTTATATGATGCCACACACGGAGCCAAGCACTTCTGTGTATTAACAAATTTAATCCTCACAACTACTGTGTGTGGCACATGCTGACTGAATACCGATTTTTGTACTCACTAAATGGTTATTTAAACCAGTGTCTCCACTGGGCTTGGTATTGGTTTCCATGGACAAAGCCTTCCAAAGTCTCTTCTTGGAGTCACCGAGATCTACACATTATCTGCCCAGGCTCCCCACTGCCTGTCCTGCCCAGAGGGCTCCAGGCTGAGTGTGGGAGAGATTACCAGAGAGAAAAATCATTTAGTTTTACCTGGGTGACAGCAATTATGCAGCGTGACGGAAGGAGCAGTTAAGTTACCAGTTAAGGATGATAATTCATTCTCCCCAGGGACTGCCACTCAGAAAGCCTCCAGAAGAAACGAGAGCAAAACAATGGCAGACTCTATTGTTAACAGTCATGTCC
The DNA here is from genome assembly GCF_014824575.4 of Sturnira hondurensis. Lineage (NCBI taxonomy): Eukaryota > Metazoa > Chordata > Mammalia > Chiroptera > Phyllostomidae > Sturnira > Sturnira hondurensis. The sequence goes on from NW_028073411.1 coordinate 9,192,820, forward strand.
CCATAATGCCCTGGCATTCTGAAACAATTACGCCAAAAATGCAGTCTGCTGTCCCGCGAGAGCTCGCCAAGCACATACGATGTGTCTCAAGCTGTCGCTCCCTGGAGACTCACCACGGAATGGTCCTTGGGCCATCTCTGTTTGCCGTGGCTCCGTGGGACTCTCCAAATAACTTACTTGCCATCAGAGCTCACCAACAGCTTTTAAAATACATGAACCAAAGCATGGGAGAAACTGGGTATTACAGTATGGATTTCCCCACGCATTGACATGACAGTGGAAGTAGGGAGGAAATAACATTTTGATGCAAGATATTTGCCGATGTAAATTGTGATTGTTACCACTTTTGCCCACTAGGAAGCATTCTGAAAGAAATTATCAAATAAATAAAAATATACTGTGAGTGCACAAATCTCCAGGAATCAGAATATTGCACTGATTTCTAATCCATCCCTATTGATTGAATGTCTTCAATTCACTTACTATTTGCTACAGTCTTACAGGTAGCATCATGTTAGTTCACGAAAGTTGATGTTAAGGTGTCATATTTATGGCTTGAAATCTATAGCAATGCATAGATTAAGAGACTCTAACAGTTTTTGAGGGTTTGTGATGGCCTAATAAATGCCAAAACATACAGCGATACACACTATATTAATATAAAGAGTAATATGGTCATGGAGCAAGTTTGCTTGAGATCAAACCTCTGTTCTTCCACTTCTTGCTATAAAATTCTTGACCAAAAGTTTCTTATACTTGTATGCCTCAGTTTCTGAAACTGTAAAATAGGCATAAAAGTTGTCCCTAATTGTATGATTGCTATTTAAATGAGCTAATACAGGCCCGATGCTTTAAACAGTGTCCAGTATTTGTAGGTTACCTGAGAATACTGACATAATACTATGTTTTTGAGGGGAAGCATGAGAAAGGTTCATAGGAAAAATTATGCATAATATTTTCTTTTTTCCACAGTTTCTTCCCAAAGAAGTATGAGTATTAGTCAAAGGATTCACTAGAATATGTAGAGTTTAATTTTTAAAATTCTGTGAAAATCTGCATGAGCCCAAAACGTTAGGCCTAGGGACAATTTTGATAGAGGGAGCTCCAATCTCAAAAGGCTGGAAGGTTGGGAGAATTTGGTTTTCAAGAATGTGTCCCAGCCCCAAGGAATGTAGGCAGTTGTAGGCCTGAAAGTCAGAGTTCTGAACAATATATTTTTATTGGACAGCTGGAGGAAGCAGTGTGGGTGAGAAGACTAGTCAAGTAGGAGGAATTCAGCTTGAGGCGTGAGAAAGGACCAGAGGAGACCAGTCTCCGATAAGGGGCAGAACAAATGAAATCTTTTCCAAAGGGATGCTTTGTATGGTCTCAACCTGAGACTCAGGCTGAGCAGGGAGGTGTAGGGAGAAAGACAGAACCTAAGACTCAGGGTAGGGCCAGAACACACTGCCTCCAAGTGCAACTCATCCCAACCATGACCACACAACTACAGTGGAGGATAGGGGTGGGGTAGACGAGATCTTAGAAGTGTGGCCCTGCAAGGTTGGACTAGGTGTTCATTTCTCTGTCCCCAGAATGCCCATGTCCTTCTCTAGTGTCTCTAGTGTTAACCGCAGAGAATCTGTTCCTTTTTCTCATCCATTAGACTAGAGGTTTGCGTTTAAAAGGCCCAAATCCTTGATCGCAGGCCATCGATGGGAAGCATGGTACTAGAACATAGTAAATGCCAGTAAATATTTTGAACAAGATATGAAGGTGAGAATGACGTAATTTATTATATATACTTTGTCCCTGTCAAGTTGAGGCAAAGAATGATCCAGGTCTAACGTTACAGATGGAAGCTTAGAGAAATCAGGGTGTGGAGACCCAGGCAAAGTGAAACACCTGTAGACCAGTAACTCTCAGCAGAAGTACCTGAGGAACTTTATGAAAAACGTATAGTTCCACCCATCCAAACTCAATATTAGAATATACCATTTGGAGAACAAAATACAGGAATAGGCATTCATTCATTCATTCATTCACTCATTCAATAAGTATCCACTACTATCTCCTATGTGATAGATTCCTATGGAAAACAATACAGACATAAGTTCCTCAAAGCTACTTAGAGCCTAAAATTGACTTTAATAGCAAGCACAAGAGTACATGGAAAATTCATCACAATGTGATGGTTGCCACACAGAAAAAGAGTAGGGTGTGCTCCACCCTAGACTAGGCACAGGGAGGTATAAGGTAGCTCGAGGGGCAGCTCCTTGAGAAGATTACGCTGTGTCTCCCAGTGAAAACCGCTGCTTCGGCTCTTCCTTCTAGCTCAAGTTTCTGTTTCTTCTTCCTACATTAAGTTCACTTACTTGAAGACATCTTTACATTTCTTCTCACAGTGGGTTGAAGGCTCACAGAGTCTCACTGAGTCTCATGAGTCAGTGAAGCAAAGTAAATATCGAGCTGCGGTTAAATTTCCTAACAACAGTGAAGCAGTTAAGTCAGTACAAACATGCCGGCTTCCATGGTCATTGAAACCCAAGCCTCCCAAACATCAATCTGAACAAGTGTCAGTGACGCTACTCCACTTCCAGCCTAGAGGTTGCAATTCACGTTTACCATCCGTGTGACAAGGAGCATGGAAAACCCCCAAAAGATATGTCACCTTCTAGTTCTAGCTTACTGCTAATGTTGTGGCCATAATAAATTACAGCCTATCTAAATGACCTTATTTTTCATATTTTCCTACCCCATTCTTTTATATCATTAACGGGATTTACATTCAGAGCTTCTGGTGACATCAGGGAATATTCTGCACTCGGTTTTATTCAAACCCCTGACGAAACTGGGGTTTTGCATACCTGAGAAAAGTAGAAACTACTCCTAATTGAAAGGAAATTATAACCGATGGATTCAGCGCAACAATATATTTTTTAAAAAATCAGTTGTCTTAATTGCAGAGTATAAAATTTAATGTCTCCTGGGATATGCAGAGAGCATGGGGGACATTCTAGGTTTGCTGCTATGGCTGGGTTCAGAGTAAACATTCCAAGTATTCATGAATGCTGAATGTCGGGTCTCTCCCTCCCCAGGCTTGTATATCTGTGGGAGGCAGAGGGGAAAGAGAGGTTTGAATGTTAATTTGCCATTTGGGGGTGTTTTGAGCTGAACAGATCAGAGATATGAAAATCCCTCCTCCAGTTGAGAAATTTCTAGAATGTTCAATACAGTAATCTTTATATTGCTTACCACGTCCCCCACTTCCCTTGCCATTCATTCCAGAGGCTTCTGCTACGGACACTGCTGACACAAGCCGAGTTTGCAGTCAACATCCCACGACTTCTACTTCATCCCTGCATGTCTCTACCGCCGAGCCCTGCACTCTCGCGATACTGTGAAGCACTCTTCTGCCATTATTTCTAGACATTTTGCAGGGCATATTATGTTTTTAAAGACAAAGCTATTTGTTACTTCTATAATATCCTCTTTTTCTTTGGAGTAAACCACCAATTCTTTTCACCGATGGCAGAATGAGCCCTTACATAGATTTCTCTGGGTCTTTTATCTTAGTCTCCTTATACACATACAGATGAGCAAAATGTCAAGTTCTGATTCAGCATGCTCTGGTGTGAGGAGCACCAAACTGGATCTGAATCCTAGCTTTGTTTCCTGATGACCTTGAGCCTGTGAAAGTCAGGCAAGGAATTACATATGGAGAACTACCCAGTCACTTGTACATCTATTTCTAAATCTCTAAAATCTCTAATGTTATTATTATTTTAGGAGTACATGTATCATGATTTCTAAGATACTCTCCAAAGTAATCAACAATGTAGTAGATGCATGTGTTCATGTTTATTTCAAAATTAAGATAGTAATGCCAGCCACTTCACTCAGGTGACTGAATGAGGTCAGAATAGGAAAGTCATACACTTTGTCCAACTCTTAAACAACACGTGTGACACACAGCTCTCTGAATTTTACAACAAAGGGAGAATGTCTTTCTTCTAGGATTTTTTGTGAGATTTAAACAGAATAGTATATGTGGAAATGCCCAGCATGAGATCTGACACATAGGGGTCAGAAAATAAATGATAGCAATTCCTACTGTCATTGACACAAAGCTTTGTTCTTTTCAAAGCTCATTTATATACATTATCTCATGCTACCAGACTAAGTTAATGCTGCCAAGAAATTTCATTTAAAAAAATATCCCAGGGTCACTGACATTATAAAATCCCATCCTGAAACGAAGAGACTGTCAACTGATGTTAACTTGTAGCAATAAACTCTTTCAATTTCTGTTTCATTCATTCAAATGTCTCCTTGACCCAATAGCCTTGCAGCAAGTCTGTCATATTTTATTTATGCAGTCATTAACACAGCAAATATTGATCAAGTAGCAACTATGTGCCTGGATCTTATTTTGCCAGAAGATAGATTTTTGTATTTAGAAAGGACCAGGGAAACAAAGATTGTTATAGTGTATAGCGAAGTGCTTGGGGGTAAGCCAATTAAAAAAAAAGGAAAAGGGTTTAGGTAATTAATTGTTGATATAAAATTACTAAAACTAAAAAATAATCAGTGAGTAACTATAATAACTCATCAGATTTCCACAGTGCAGTAAGACTTACAAATTTTTTTTCCAAAAGATGTCTTGGACCCACACACTTTGCTCCAAATCTCCTACAATCACCAACGTTGAAGCCATCTTTATTTCCAACCAAGACTCTTAACAGCAGCCTCCACCCCCAACCTCATTTGCATGTTTTCACGGGGCAGCTAAAATTATCCTTACAAGTGAAAAGTTGGTCACTGTACTTTCTATTTCAAATCTTCAAATGCCTCCCAATGCATCTCCCCAACACAGTATTTAACAGAGGCTCCCAGCCCTAGCAAACCCTACTCAAGATGGAATAGGCCCTTTCTGGAGCATCCCAGGCTGGTTTTTGCCCCGGGGACTCCACACACCTTTCACTGTGCTGAGATGTGTTTTCCTCCTCCAGGGGCTGGCTCCTACACTCCTGGGGTTGCCCTCTCTCCCCCCCATCACTATCACAGTATGTAACTTCTGTGTGTTTTCTTCCCCCTGGCGCCTTATCATTACTTATGAAAATGTTGTCTATCTGTGTACTTGTGTGTGGTCCAGCTTCTCCATGAGAATGTAACTCCATGAAGCAAGGGACCTTGCGTTCTCCTTTATTCCTGCAGCACAAGGAAGTAGCTCAGAGAGCTTATAACTGAAGCCAGTGAGGGAGATCAGAAATAGTATCTAGGATTAATATTTAGTCTCCTCATCATTATTTGTGTTTTATTATATTTCATAGCTGGAGAATCTGTGCAGATAAAACATTGGCCTCTTGTCTCAAGGAGTCTGTAACTAGTTCTTAAAACAAGATATTACTATCTCAGCGGTACACTCTCCAGGAGCTACACTGCAGGACAAGAACACAGGAATGTCACACAACCGGCTCAGGATTGTGTGCCAAAATGATCCAAGACACACTAAGCATTCTGAGTTTGCTTGGAGAGTTTAAACCGATATGTCACAAAAGAGTTTAAATCAATATGTCACAAGAAGTACAAGAAATGTCTTTTTTTATCTTCAGTAAACACTGTCTATTGTTATTTGAGTTCATGTTGCTTGGTGTTCTGTTTATGTGATTTTTCTGTTTGTTGAACTGAATGTCATATCTTAGCAACTCCTAAAGTTGGTGTGTTCATTTATTTGTTTCATAAAGTAAAGTTATTTCAAATCAATTCTCTCTCGGCCATTTTCTTTTTTAAATTATTTTATTGTTCTTCAATTACAGTTGTCTGTATTTACCCCCTACTACTCCCCCCGACCCCAGCCATCCTCCCCTCCCTCCCCTGCTTCCACTCTGCCCTTAGTTTTGTCCATGTGTCCTTTATAGTTGTTCTTGAAAATCCTTCCCCCTCCCCCCCATTCCCCCCTCCCCCCTCCCCTCTGGTTACTGTCAGATTGTTCTTAATTTTAATGTCTCTGGATATATTTTGCTTGCTTGTTTGTTTTGTTGATTGGGTTCCAGTTATAGGTGAGATCTTATGGTATTTGTCCCTCACCACTGGGCTTATTTCACTTAGCATAATGCTCTCCACTTCCACCCATGACCATTTTAAATAGTATTCCAAAATCTTTTGAAATACATGGAGATGCAAACTGGTAATATTCTCAAATCAGCACTGTGGTGTGGGGAGCAGGCCATCACCAAAGTGCTACCACCTATTTGGGAAAAATCTTGTTTTTGGAGAGACTCAAAGAATGCAGTTTATATGACCTGTTTATTATATTTTGTTTCATAGCATTGTATGTTATCATTAAATATACCCTGAAAATTCAATTAATCCTAAAATTAATTTAAAACTTTTTCATAAATTGTATCTATAATCTCTCTCCCATTTTTTCCATGCAAACAAAACTATCAAATCATCCCAAGGGTCTCAGTCTTTGTTTTAAAGTATGTTGAGAGGCCTTGCATATTTAGAAGATAAATGAATGAAAACACCCAGACAGCTGTCTCCCTGACATATATGAGGTATGTCCAAAATGTATCCAGCCACGTATTATGAAGAATAATGATATTTATTGAAGAAGATACAAGATACAAGAAACATTGTACATAGTACAATGAGACATCAGGCCCCTGCAAACTAGGACCTCACACAGTTCTCCCAGCATCTCTTCCACTGTTCAAAACACCCTGCAAAATCTTTTGGAATTACCACCAGCTGCCTATCATATATTCCTTAATCTCACAGATGGTCATAAATCTCTTTCCTTTCAAAGCTGATTTTCAGTTTGGGGAAGTTGCAGGGCACCAAATCTGGGCTGTAAGAGGGCTGAGTCACCTGGGTGATTTGATGTTTCGCCAAATAACTCTGCACAGGATATGATGCACGAGAAGGCCTGTTGTTGTGATGAAGCTGCCCATCACTAGCTGCCAACAGCTACAGGTGTTTTCAGTTCTTTTCATTGTATTGCATCTCTCAACTGAGAAAGAACTTTGAGGAAAGAACTTTGAGGTAGTACTCCTTGCTAACTGTTTGGCCTGGAGGGGCACACTCATGATGGATAGCACCTTCCTATTCAAAAAAACCTATTAACATGGTCTTGATTTTGCTGGGACTTTGCCATGCCTTCTTCAGACATGGAGAGCCTGGCAACTTCCATTGGGGTGACTGGACCTTCATTTCAGATCATAGCTGTAGAGCAACAATTCATCCCCAGTTATGAATTTCCTGAGGAAATTTAGTTCATTGGAAGCAGTCTGAGTTGAGTCAGCAGCAACTGCAGCACAACGTTCCTTTGGCTCTGGTAACAGAAGCCATGAAACAAATTTTGCCACGACATATTTCATGCCAAGATCCTGTGTCAAAATATCAGACCCAGTACTTTGGGGAATCTTCAGATCAGCTTCTAGTTCTTAAACTGTGAGTTGCTGATCTTCATTGATGGCAGCTCGTACACATTCAATATTCTCAGGTGTACTCCCTATTGCAAATCTTCAAAAATGTGAATTACTTTCAACAGATTCTTGACCATCTTTGAAGTGGCGCACTTTATTTGTGCTTCACTCATTACATTGTCCCAAAAGCCGTCTGAATCATCAGAATAGTTTCTGTGGACGAATGTTTCAGCTTAATGCAAAATTTGATGCAGATTCGTTGCTCTGCTCACTGAGTCATTTTGAATGCAACTGCCACACAGTACACATGCTCACTCAACAAAGTCTTCCATCACCACTGACTAGTACAGTGAAGTCATCATTGTTCACACATGTACACTCCAGTCCAGTCTCCTTGGCTGCCAAGTTAGAGTGATGTGGTGCAAATGGTTTTCCTTATATTAACAGTGGCTGAACTTTTTCTGGACAGACCTTGTGTATTCATTCTCCTCATCATATACAAGCTGGACCATTGTTACCTAGAGGCACATTTGGGAAACAAAATTGATCGACATAATGGCCTTCTTATAAGAAGTGACTTCCTCAGGGACTTCTACTATGTTTTCACCATTCTGGTTCCACACCAGCCTGAAATTTCACCCCATGAAAGCACCCTGCTCTAGTCAAGCAAGATGAAAAATACAACGCATCATACAGAAAGTGCCAAGTGCCACTTGTCTCCAAAGGGATGTACAAGGTAGGGAAATTTTTCCTATAAAGGAGCAAATAGTAAATATTTCAAATTTTGCAGGCCATTTGCCTGACTCACCTACTGAACCTCAGCCTTGTAGTGTGAAAGTAGCATGTCTCCGGCACAAATACACTACTGGTTTTTTATTCATTCTGTAATAAAATTATGTCAAATGAGTCATAGAGTTTGTAACATCTAATATAGAAAAACAAAATGTGCTAAAAATGCATTCATTACACAGGAAGAAATTTAGACCTTTGAAGATAGCATATCTCTATAAATATTTTTACATGTTACTGACAGATTAGAGAATAAAAATAAACACATAATTTAAATAAAATAACTTATAAATATGTTTTAGTAGATGCTTGTACATTTCTGAATGAAAATAAATACGTGTATCCAAAAACTCTATCAAACACATGCAAATATTAGTGATAATTAAATACTTTTTAATTTCATAAAGATTATGAAAATTCAGTGCTTATTATATACCTAAAACCCTGCTTAGTTTTATTCATTATTTAATGTTATCATCACAATTACCTAGTGTGGAAGACACTTACTGCCTTGTATCACATACCCAGTGTCACAGAGACAGTGAGTTCTGCAGCCATGTGACCCCAAAGTTCATTACTTCTTATAGTCTAGTCATGAGATTTTCATGAAGTTATATACATGAAGGTTGATGTGAAGTGTCAAATCCAGTAGCTTACTTTTGTGATTAAAGGCAGGAGGAGAATATGTGACATACTCATTTCAAGTCAAAATGTAGCTAAAACTAGCATAAAATCAATATTTTTAAATGGTAGAAAATATTTTAAATTTTTAAAATTAAATTTAAAATATGCATTAAATTTTAATACAATTTTTAAAAACTCCCTAGTGCCAAGTTTTTAGACTAAAGCAAGAGAATACTTACAGTTCTGGCAACTCTAAAAAAATCAAGAAGGAAAAACACAAATTTAGTAAAAAAGGGTATGTCTCTTGGAACTAAGAAATGATCATAGCAAGGTTGCAGGATATAAAGTTAATATAAGAAATGCGATTGCTTTACTATAAGCAGCAATGAATAAGAGCAATCTGAAATTTCAAACACAAAACCATCTATGTAAGCATCCCCCAAATAAAATGTTTTGGTATAAATTTAACAAAATGTGTGTAAGATCTGTGTGAGGAAAACTACAAAACTTGAATGCATGATGTCCAAGAAGAACAAAACAAATGAAAATATATTTTATATTTATGGATGAGAGAGCTCAATATTGTCAGAATGTCAGCTCTACTCAACTTGACCTACAGAGTCAATGCAAAGTCAATTAAAACCCTAGCAAGTTACTTTTTGGATAATGACGAACTGACTCTAAAGTGTGTATTTGAAGACAAAAGATTCAAAACAGTCAACCCAATACTGAAGGAGAAGAACAAAGTTGGTGAACTGACACTAACCAACTTCATTACTTACTCCAAACCTACAGAAATCAAGGCATTGTGGGGCTGGTGAAAGAAGAGACAAATAGATCAGTGGAACAGAATAAGGAGCCTAGAGATAAACCCACATAAATATCATCAACTGATCTTTGACAAGAAGCAAAGGCAATAGAATGAAATGTTGGAAGAACTGGGAACCCCCACACCATGAATCTACACATGGACCTTATGCCCTTCACAAAAGTTAACTCAAAATACATTAAATACCTAAATGCAAAGAGTGAAACTATAAAATTCCTAGAAGATAATAGAGGAGCAAATCTAGTCATCCTGGGGTATGGTGATGAGTTTTGTTATAGCACTGAAGTCACAATCCATAAAAGTAATGATTTGTAACTTAGGCTTCAGTAAAATTAAAAACTTGTGCTTTGTGAAAGACACTGTCAGAACAAGAAGGAGAGCTGCAGTCTGGAAGAGAACACTTGCAGACATCATATCTGATAGATGGCTATTATCCAAAACATAAAAAAAATCCTTAAACTGAACATGAACAAGAAAATGAACAACTCCATTACAAAACGGGCAAAAGACCTGCACAGACACTCACCACGAAAGATATGCAGATAGCAAATAAGCACATGAAGAGATGTTCAATGTTAAATGCCATCCTGGTACTGAAAATGAAAACAGCGGTCTGCCACTGCACACCTGTTAGGACAACCAAAATGCAGAGCACTGGCAACGCAAATGCTGGTGAGTGTGCGGAGCAACGTGAATTCCTGTTCATTGCTGGTGGGATGCAAACTGGTATAGATACTTTAGAAGATAGTTTGGCAGTTCCTTATAAAATTAAATATATCCTTACCGTGTAATTCAGGAATCACACTCTTTGGTATCTACCCAAAGGAGTTAAAAACCTTTGTTCACATAAAAACTTCCACACAAATGTTTATAGCAGCTTTTTTCATAATTGGCAAAATGTTGCCCTTGTTACGTGAATGGACCGATAAACTGAGATACATTCAGACAATGGAAAGGTAGTTAGTACTGAACAGAAATGAGCTACCAAGCCATGAAAAGACATGGAGGAGACATAAGTTTATATGACTAAGTGAAAGAAACCAATGTGGAAAAGGCTGCATACTATAGGATATTCTGGAAAAAGCAAAACTGTGGAGATAGTAAAAAGTTGCAGGAGCTGGGGAGGAGACAGGGAGGAACAGGAGAATTTGGGGGCAGTAGGACTGTTCTGAGTGATACTCTGATGGTAGAGACATTATACACCTGTCAAAACCCATAGAAAGCACACCACCAACACTGAGCCTCAATACGAACTGCAGATTCTGAGTGGTGACGATGTGTCAGTGCAGGTCCCTTGTGTAAAACGTGCACCACGCTGGTGTGACGTGGAAACAAAGGAGGCCGTGCCCTGTCAGGGAGCAGCAGATACATGAGGAACCCAGAACCTTCCCCTGGATTCCATTGTGGATCTAAGACTGTCCTAAAAACAGAGTCTATTGAAAAGGAGACAAAAGATATGGCTGATATAGAAGATACCACAAGTGTTTCTTATCTTCATAAAATTAATCATTTCAAGGCAGTATGTCACAAAATATATCCAAGGGAAAAAATAGAATACCTTAATAGAAAAATGCATGGGACTAACTTGAACAAGTTACCGAAGAATCATTTCATAATAATATTAAGAACTCAAGAGGTTACAGTGTTTTACTCATTTTTTTCAAACCTTAAAAGGAACAGGTAGTTTTTATACAGTGGGTGCTGTGTAGGAAAGAGGAACAAATGCATGGAAGTAAATTGAAAGCAGATGTCTTCAGCTGGCATATTACAAGAATGTTTTTCTTCATTTTAGTTTAGTAGCTTATTAAATGTTTATGCAATTAATGCACATACTTACATATTTTATGTAAAATAAGTATCATAATTTTATATTTAGTGTGTACATATAACCACTTGTACCTCATTCGTCCTATTTAAAATGGTGATACTATTAGTCCCCTCCTCACGGTGTTGTAGTGAGAGTAAAATGAAGTAATAAACAATAAAATGGATAGCACATCATTTATAGTGAAAATTTAAATTAACATGAATTTTTACTTTCATAACCTATAGGTTGGAAGGCTCACCACAGATGATTGCCAGAATCACCAACAATCTGGACTCTGGGCTAGGGACTGGGATAAAGCAGGCGAGGCAAGTACATGAGCCTAAGAGCAAGCCACTCCCTAAATACTTGCCTTCACTCTGGTCCTAGCCCTGAGAAACCTGATAAAACTTCTAAACTGAGGTCTCCTTGGCCAAGTTCAGTTTCCTTTATCAACCTCTACAGGAAGTAGAATTCCTGAACCCAAGGTCCTACTCAGTGGCTCGGCATTTTCAACACTGCAATTGCCAGCAGTGCCGAGGCAAGATTCCCATATACCTTACACTCAATCCCATTCAGTTTATAAGGCAGCTGAAGACCATTTGAGTCCCCTAGACAATGGCAACAACTGAAAGCTCAATGGGCAATTCACTCTAAAATCAAAGAACTTGTAAGCGCCCTTAGAAACGCTTGAAAGAGACAGAGCAGGCAGCAAAATGCTACCAAATACTTTATTTGAATTTTATAGCAAGGAAGAAACGGCCAGAGATGTGTTCCTTTTCACACAACAGGAAATGGCTTCTATCAGCTAGAACATCAGCTCCAATAACTCCGGGGCTCTATTTGGCTTTATTAGGTCTGTTGCCATTGTGATGGGCTGAGAAGGTCCTTTTGAAGAAAAGTAATTACTTCGCCAGAGCCCCTAGTCGGAGATGCAATTGCGTTTAAAAAATCCACTTGTTCAGCACAATTTAGGCCATCTGTGCCTTTCCATAAGCTGGATTGATAGCTACCAGATATATAGATCCTCGTGATGGCTAGGAACGAAATCTCTCACTTATATGTTATAGAGATACCACAACGCAAGAAAAACTGCCGCGCGAAACCTACTCACCGAAAGCTAAATTCGTACTTCATCACATTCACAGAGCAGTCACTGTTGTAGCATCACAGTATGAAGCAGGCAAGTGTAGGAAAGAAAATTCGCTGAACACCTACTTTTGGCCAGGCACTGCAATATGTGATATATTTGATTTCTATGATTTGAATGATATGTTTCTCACTGTTACCACGAAAGCGTGGATGGATAATGCCTGAATCACCCTCAACAGGATATACAGAGCTGAAAGGAAAAAAGAAAAAAATGAATCGCTGTGGAATAATTACCCAGCTATATTTAGTGAAAGCCTTAAAAATTGATGTTTGCCTCAAATCCCTGTAATGTATTCCTTACAGCTGGTATATGTATATATACAAACACCTCTACTTAGATGTACGGTAAACTGTACAGAGATTGAATGAGTGGTCCTTATGGAAGCCCTTTACCTTCCTAAGGCCCTTCGGACACCTCCTAAGAGGTGGGCAACACCTCTTACTGAATGGCGGTACTTTGAGAGTTTTGTTTCTGACAGTTTCTCTCTAGAAGACTTACATCCGAACATGAGAGCCACCTGCCATAAATCCTCTACATTTTCTTCAAGAAGCACCACCACAGCCGCACTGTCAGAGGTTTACAGTGACTGTAGTCTCGAATTTCCTCCCAACCCAAACAAACCCCCCAAGCAAGAACCTCTACTGAAAAATTAATGCAGAACAAATTCAGTTTACCATAATCTGAAGAAGACTTAACTCCCAGAATTCTGAAATGGGGAATACAAACTAAAAGTAAAATGATACCTTCCCTAATGGTGTGCTGTGGCAGGCCTTGATTTGAAGGGGGAAAAGAAAACCCATCTGGCCTTAATAAAGATGTGTGCCTTCCGGGTTGCTGGGGTATATTGTTTCTTTTACATTTTTACAGTGAGGGCTAAGTTTTAGTGCTGTGGAATGAAACAATTTATTTTATTTTCAAAGAGATCAGTCGTACTGATTCCATAAGTCTTCATTAAAAAATAAATGAGTAAGTGTTGAGCATCTCCTCCGAGACAGTGTGAGAAGTCGTCTGCCAGCGAGAACGAGGTGGGCTCGCAGGTTAGACAGAGCTCCCCAGAGGATGAGGCCCTGGGTCAAATTTTGAAAATAGGCAGCAATTACCAAGATGAAGAATGGGAGGAAGGACTTTGCAGGCAGAATGAGAAGCAAATGCAAATCACATTACTGAAGTCTGAGCATGATGCATTTCCATCTAAATCTTGTACTTTCTCAGATGTCTCCCAAGCATCTCTCATGGGCAGCCCGGCACAGGGACATGTGGGCTTCCATCTGGATTCCCCATTGCGGGCAACGGCACCGGGAGGAACTCTTTCTCCATGCCAGAAAGCATGAGTTCAACTCCATTCTCCCCTCTTCTTTAGGATATTCAAGGAACCTGCAAATCTTTTCTATTCCATCTGCTACGTATTTGCTGACGCTGTTGCTTCCTCTTCATTGCTGGTAATACTTACTTAATTGCATCTTTCTCTGTACTCTGGGTAACTGATATAGCCAGTTCTCTTAGTCGTCTACACTTTAAATTCACCAAGTACTGGCAGTTACGGGAAGGTATATGCTAAGTGTTGGGGAGACAACAATGAATATGACAGGACCACAGACTTCAGCGAGATCACACCTACTGGAAGAGATAGAGACAGGAAGAGATCATCCTAATACAAGGTATGTTAAAAATACACACAGAAAACATACGAAGAGCAGAAGAGAAGGCAGGAAAGCCTTTCTGGTAGGTTAAAATCCTGTGGTGAGACTTTAGGATGAGAAAGAAAACTACGGAGAAAATAGAATTACAGAGGGTTTGGATATAAGATACAATGAACTATGTTAATGTTTCTGAAATGTAATATTTTGAGAATAGAAAATGATGAGAAGTAAAGGTACAGAGGAAATCCAGGGCCAAGCCATGCAGAATCTTGTGCAGTGTGTGAAGTAACAACAGTAATAATATCAGTTACTGAATGCCTCTTGTGGGCCCACATGGCTAAACACTTTTATATACCCTCACAATCATTTTATTCTCCAAAAGATACTCTTTCCATTTTATAGACTTATAAATGAAGACTCTGATACAAGTTAAGATGTTAATGGATTCTAATGCACTCAAGTTCAGATACGACCTACCACTGCATTATCCCTCTTTCTCATGTCTGCCTTCCCCCAAAACCTCTCTAATTTATTAACAGATATTTTTGGTTCTAATTTCAATCACACCCCACTACCAAGGGATTATTACATCATTCTCCTGGCTTCTCATGGTTCACTTTGCCTTTTGTAGAAGTTTAGACTTCTTAGCGTGGCTCTCAGGGTGATTTAAGTATTCCCTCCTCCTCCCTCTCACATTCTCTCGACTTCTTGAGTTTCCCTGAACACGCCTGTACATCATTGCACAGGCTGTTTCAGTTTGTTCAAATGCCCTACCCCTCCTCATAGCGTCCTTGATCCCTGGAAAATATGTGTTCATTCCCCTGCGCCCAAAAATGAAAAAAAAAAAATCCCATGCATATATCCTCAAAAAAGAGGATTCACTTTCAATATGTAAAAATGATGATGAAGACATTGAAATAGGATATTTAGCCAAAGATCACATGAGAAATGTGACCTGCCATAAAGTCACCAAGGTAAGGAGGTGTACAAGAGAGTAAATTAGATGTATTTTCTTTTAACTGGTCCACGAGGGAAGTAGACTCATTCCCACTGATATATGGCTGTCTTGGAATTTTCTATGCCTTTGTTTTATAATATAAGTAACTCAGAAAGATAGCATGTATGGCCTAGCCGAAGGCACTGCACAAATCAAAGCGTGACCCCGTCCACTTCTGTTCTGTCAAATGGAGATCGCAAAAGTTGTACTTTCCATGTTTCTCATCCTTAGCATAGTCTAACACCAGATTCAGCCACAAAATATCTATGTCTGAAGGTAGGCAATGGAGTCGAGATGTTCACAGATGTGGGTACATGGGCAGCTGAATCACGGATACAATGTCACACTATCTTTCAGTGCCTACCTATTGAAGACCCCTGAATTTCCACGTTACCTAGAACAGAGACGTAACACCAAATGTCAACCATCATAAAACTCATGATCTTGCTGGAGAAACAGGGCATAACATATGGGATATAAATAATAATGAAAAACAGCAATAGAAGACACTTTATTCCAAAGGACATTGTATTAAAATAAGCAGTTTAAGAGAGCTTGCAAATAATGCAGAGAGCACTGGATTCAGAGGCATGGGACCTTGCCCCAATTCCTGACGTAAAGTACATCAGTGACATATGAGTTACTTAAACTTTCTGACGTTGGAGTTCAGGTGAGTATACTTGGTATGCCAATTTCAACGGGCTCTAGAAAACATCACATGAAAGTGCTAGACTACAAAAGACTACACAGATGTATGATGCAAGATGACTTCCAGGAAGGAACAACACATTTTAATGGAGCATGTACTCAGAAGTTTCTACGTGCGTTCCCTTCCACATTTACTTTCAAGTTGGGTTCTTCACACAGTTAAATCGCTCAATTAAATGATTGTTATTTTATCCAGTAGAGACTTATTTAAGAATTGTTATTTGCCAGTAACTGTATAATGCTGAGGATTCCACCCTAGACATGTGACATAAGGACACTGTGTCATGCAGAAACTGGCTGGCACACAGTGGACACTCAATAAATGTTAGTTTTACATTAAAAAGTTAATTTCCATATTTTGTGAGTATATACCTAGAGGTCATTGAGAGCTAAGAAGAGATTTGGGTGGTTTAGAAATTGCCTAGATAGAGTAGAGGAGAATTTTTGCTGTGACAAACTGCTGTGACAAACGTTTGCACTCCAAAATATACCAGAAATGATAAAAACGATTTCTACTAAATTAACCCCCAAACTTCAGTAGCCAAGAGGAAAAGAATAGAAACTGAAAGTCCACATCAGGACTCAAACAAATAACATAAATAAAAAGAGATAAACAAAAGAAGCCTTGACAATTATTTTAGCCTCAGTAATAAGCAAATATTTATATATATACATGCAAATATATGTGTGTGTATATATGTACACATACAAATTAAATGCACAAATAATAACAAATAGCAATAAAGGACACCATGTGCAAATGTGAGGTGAAGTAGACATCTAATGGTGCTGGTACACCTAGAGCATACCATCTTTCTGGAGAAGAATTTTGGAATGCATTACTCTACTGGAGTGACCACCATGTGATTTGATAGGACTACTGATCTCTATTGTTGCATGACAATATTTCTGCATACTTATGAGCTTCAAATAACACAGGCTGACTGTACCATAGTTCCCGTGGGTTAGGAGTCTGGGCCCTGAGGCCTCAACAGGGCTGCAATCGCCCTGTCAGCCTGGATTGGGGTCTATCTGAGGACGATTCACCTCCAAGCTCACTTGACTTGTCGGCCTATCAGTATTTTTGTGGTTGTGGTACCGAGGGCATCAGTTTCTTGCTGGCTAAGGATCAAAGGCTGCCCTCGCCTCCGACAGGCCTCCACTGTTCCTTCCCACACGGGGTTCCCCAACAAAGCTGATTGCCTTCTCAAAGCCAGCAAGGGAGAGACTTTACAACGGACATGACAGACTTACGTAACATAAGCATATACATTCTGACATTTTTGCCATATTCTGTTGTTTGAAAGCAAGTGACAGGCTGCCATCGCATTAAAGGGAGAGAGTCACACAGGCAATGAATGACAGAAGGTGAGAAGAGGGAGACCACCTTAAGATTCTGTCCACTGTGATCATATCTAGAAGCATACCTGAGGAAGTAATCCAACATAAAAAGCAAACTAGGCAGTATTGTTTCTTGTTATATATATCATTTATCATATTTGGGAGCAGTTTCAATTTCCAAAAAAGTGAGAGCAATTGAACTGGAGAGGATGCCAATGGCTAGACTCTGGCAAATTAATCTAATTATATATTATTTATATTAGACATGAAAATTAGCAGTTTTATGTACATCTAATTATAAAAATCACCGAAAGAGGCAACAATAAAGGGGGGAGAAAGATAAAATAACAAACATGTGATCATAACAACTAAACAAAAATTTGCTTGCATAAATATTTAGAGTAGGAGAAGTTATATTATCTGTGAACAATTTTTGGTGATATTTGTAAGACTTTATTTTCCCTGTTCTCAAAAATCAAAAGAAAGTACAAAATATGAGATTATTAAGGTATAAAAATTAAATTGTAAAAACAATTCTAAGAAACCTATGATATGATTTTTTTAAATTGTCAAAAATCGATAAATTTATAATTTGGAATGAAAGAGAAAATAAAAAATATTAAGTTTAAAAAAGGAGGCATAATCATATATTCAAAAGAGTTTTAAGTATTTAAATAAAACATGTGCAAAAGTTGGGGAATTAACTGTAATATTTGAAAAAAATGATTACTTAGCAAAAAAGAAATTATCAAAATTTGTCTCTGAGAAAGTAGAGAAGTTAGACAAAGAAAGTTCAGAAAAGAGAAAGTGAATTTAATATTTACCATTTATAGAAGTTTCTTTATAGATGAATTTTATATAATCTTGAAATAACATGTAATCAAGTGCTATTAAAAATTTTACAGATTACAAAAGATTGAAAGCTCCTCATTCCACTTTTAGGAACTAATCAAACTTTAATATCTAATTTATCAAGATAAAATAAGACCTCTACAACTTCATACCAATCACATTTTGAATAATGAATAAATTAGAAATTGGGAAATTTGTGTACCTTCTGCTCAATTTTGCTGTGAACCTCAAACTGCTATGAAACATAGTCTATTAAGGCTAAAAAAACTATTAATCAAATCCTATATTACAATAATTATAATACAGCATAACAAAACCAAGTCCAACTATTCAGTTATTGCAAAAATATCCTGTATATACAATAATATATCAAATCAATATATTGAAAAGAAACAAATTATTTTTAAATTATTTAAAAATATTTATAAATGCATTTGATTATCATTGGGCAATTTCAATGAAAAGTTCTAAGCGAAATATGGGCGAAATGCAATTCAAACAAATAAAAAAGTATACTAAATTATTAAATGCAATGTTATCTGCATTAAAATTAGGAAGAAGACATTATAGTTGTATTTTGCTATATAGATGTTAGTTAGGCAATGCAGTAAGTTAAAAATAAAATTATGTCTCTAAGTTGGCACAACCATTGAACAAGAAATCATCTCTCTTTACAAATGATACATTTACATACCTAGCATCCTCAAAAGAGTCTAGTTCAAACAAAATATCACATGCATTCACACAACCACACAAAAAGATGAACCATTATAACATTAGCAAATGATGAAAATTCTAACTAGAATAATGGTTTGCTTCCAATTAGTTAGAATTAAAAAATGAAGAAAAATTCTACTTGTAAAAATGATATTAAATGACATAACACTTGCAAAAATTATCTAAGACTCTCAGATGAAGAGAATAACAAAACATACTCTAAAAGCTGAACAAGTCAAATAGCATCTATGTATCTCAATAGGAAATTATAATCTACAAAAATGGAAGTCCTCCCATGAGTGTACTATTAATAAATTTCTACCTTACTTGTCATCTCTTCAACCATGTTTTTAGGGAGGTGGGCCTGTTTGTAAGTAGTTATTGTGATAAATTTGTTTATAGCTATTCAATTGACAACCATTTTTATTATAATAACTTCATTATAATGGCTTACTGTAAGTTTTGATATCTGCTAAGGCAAATTTTCCTCCACTATTTCTTTGCATTTTTCATAGTCAGAAACTTATCTTCTCATCTGAACTTTGACATCATTATAAACACCACTTTTAAAATAATACGTTGATATCTTAATTTCATTTCTAGTACACTTGTGGGAGGACTTATATTTTTGGAAACTATAACTTCCTACTGAAATGCCTGGGTGCCACTCCATTTTTCCAGGTTTTATACCATGTATTTCAATGAGCATTTGCTATTCTTTTCATCTGAGAGTCCTAAACAATTGTTGCAAAATTTTTGTAAGTATTGTGTTCTTTAATGTCACTTTTGTGATGAGGATCTTTATTTCTCATTCTAACTGATTCAAAGCAAAACCACTATTTGCCTTGGAATATTTATCATTTTAAACTCTAATGGTTCATGCTGTACTGTTGAGTAGAACAAGATGAAGAGAAATGTGCACTAAAAAAAAAGCAAACAAAACCCCTGCAGAACCCTTACGCGTGTGCACCTGAGCTTCCAGGACAGAGTTACACCTGGTAGCAGACAAACCAGGCTGGGCAACATGGGGCGGGGGGAGGTTGAATCACCTCAGCAATTGTAATGAACTCATTTTTAAAATATTTTTGAGAACAATAACAATTTAGAAAAAATGTACATTCAGTGTAGAAGAGCATATTTTTGCAAGATTTGAGACTTATGGCCATAGTGTGAGGTTGCTATCTTCGGTAATCTATTTCTGCTAGTTCTTAACATTGTATTCAATAAAGGCATAACAAATACAAGGAAACTAGCTGAATATGAGAGGGGATGTGAAGGGAGAAGTTTGAAACGAGTGCCCTTCCCTAAATATGGGTGTTCCTCAGTCTCCTGTCCCATCCTCTTGTCTTGCCCAGAGACACATGCAGGGCACTGTACTGGCTCACCTTGTCACCCTCGGATTCTCCCACAGTGCTCCAGAGCCTCACGTGGCCAGAAACCATGTCTTTGTTATTTACTCTTCTTTCCCTGAATATAATTAGTAGCTACATATAAACTAGTACAGGCTCAAAAGATGGGTGCTGAATTGTGGGAAGAAAGAAGGAAAATAGCAAGGAAGGGTGTGAAGACACAAAATACCTAGCATAGTGCTTAGCACATGTGTGATCTTGGCAGAACATCGTCACCCCCTACTTCTGTTTTCTCATTCCAGCCCTTTCCCCCAGTCCCTTAGTCCTGCCTACTGCTCACTGTCCTGATACAGATACCATATCCCAGCAACCAAAACGTTGCCCAGCCATGTATCAATTCCTCACCTCCCAAGCTTCGCTTTCCTGGCTGCATTTCAGCCCCTGGTGGGAGATCCACAGCCTTTGGCTCTGCTTGCAGAACAGCCAAAGAGCACATCTGGATTGAGCATTTCATTTTCAATTCCAACCTGGTTGTATTAACGCTCTGTCATACTTAATATATATTGGGCAACATGCAGTCTGCTAGATCTGGACTCACTGGAAAAAGACAAAGCATGACATTGTTGAGGCCACACCAGCAGGGGGTATAATTCTTTGTAAAGCTATATAATATGTTCCAAATATATTGCAGCTGTTGATAGGTTTTATTACGTTTGCAGTTAGAGACGTTATTATATTTGTAGAAAAGATTTATTATATTTACTTTCATTGCATTAGCACTTTGGGATATTTTCATATTTGTCATGAACTTATTCCATTTGTGCTCATTGAGTTTATATCTTAAGCCCTCCACATGAGCAGCTATGAATAATTTCACCTGTTGTCATTATACTTGCAGTCAACGTTCATGACACCGCACTAATACTTCACAGCACTTGCAGCTGCTGCATATTGCATTAGTGGTTTGAATAGTTTAAAGTCAGCAGTAATGGGGCTGTGCAATCAGCTGACGAAAGGGCACAGACCTATCAAATGCTCAAACTCTTGGCAGGTAGAGGGAAACATGCGCAAGTTGGCTTTGATAACTGGACTCATTTTAAGGAGGGTGCGTCCAAAGGACTTTAGCCGACGTGCTCGGGCTCACAGACTCCCAATCATCTTTACCTCCTACTGCTCCAAACTTCTAACTTCCTTCCACCGATGAACTACGTGGAGATACAATACAAAGAAAGAATGCATTTGTCACAAATTTGTGTTTCCAAAGTGATGCCTTGCCTGAACTATCTCTAGCTTAAAAGGCTAAATGATAGTTATGTACAATCATGCGGTAGGTGAGAAGAGGCAGAATTAGCCTGATATTCAGAATTAGGGGCAGAATGTGACAGCTTGGGCACCGTTTTAGGTTTGCAACATCTACAGCCACTGTAGTCTATTAATTAATGAAACAAGTTTGCAGTCATATGGCTCTTCTTTGCTGCTGTAGAACCGGTAAGAGAGGCAGCTTGGGCAATGGGAGGCCTGGAGTAATTATAGTACCTGATGGTAGCAGCAACTGCAGAAGGAAAATACTAATAATTGTTGGGAAGCGCTCTGCCTGGTTTCAGGAGCTGTAACCCCCCCTATGGCTAAGGCTCAGTGAGCGACCTTCGGACCATAAGTCACTAAGGAGACAAAGCTTATCTCCCTGGCAGGAGCACCACTTCTGCTCCTTTTTCCATAACTGGCCCCCAATGCTTGATCACTTAGCCAATGACAGGTAAGATTCTCCAAGGGGGGAACCACCTAAGACAGGCATGATCATGTGGAGGCCCCAGAGAAGGACTTGGGGGGCTATGGAGAAAAGGGGTGATGGACCCTCCACTTTAATGAAGCCTGACTCCCCTAAGTCCATGAGAAGTCTCCTAAATTTCTTCACTATCCACCTCCTCTGCCTGACTTAAGCCTGAAACAATGACAGAAGACAGTGCAGCCCTGTGCTAGAAAGGGTGGGTTCCCTGGGTGATCGGGCCTGAAAAAGGATATGTAAAATCCTATGAAGCCTGCTTTGCTAAGAATGCTCTTAGTTAAATGATAAAGGTCCAAGCAGGAAATGAGTTTGTTTCCCAAAATTTTAGCTGATAAACCCTGACTCAGAAGAAGCCCTAATAGTTCTTTGTACACTATCTACTGTTTGATCCTTACTGCCTGACAATGATTAATGAGCTGTACCTATATTCCTGTGCAAAAAAAAAAACTAATAAAAGCCTGTCTAGGCAAGGGTCAGGGTACTCCCCCCTAGAGAGAGTGGCCTGCCCCTTTTTCTCCACAGGACTCAGTTGTCCATGTGGCTTTGTCTGGAATCCCAACCATAATGCCACAGGCATTACAGGTTGGTGCTCGTGTCAAATAATCATAGCAGTTTAAGTTGATTGAGTGTTTACCACTTACTAGTCATAGTTTTTAAGCTATGCTCTAGACCTCTTCTACTCTAAATCTCTCTAAGCATGTGACATGGGGAAAGCCACAGGCTAGTGGAACACGGATTTCCTTATCCATAAAATCAGTTATGCCCAATACTTGCTCTGTCTCCCTCAGAGGTTGTTCTGGGGTCATAAGGTTTCTATACTTAGCAAATAAAAATGCAAGAAGCCAAGTTAAATTTGAATTTCAAATTTAAAAAATGTATTTTAATATACAGATGCCCCCTGTAATATTTGGGACATATGTTAAAAACACACTCTCTTTCTCCATCGCATTCTATGAGGACACAGCAAGGAAGCAGCTTTCCACAGGTGAGGGAGGGAGCTCTAACCCCAAAATCAAGCATGCGGGTACCCTGAGCTGGGATTCCCCAGCCTCCATAATGGTGAGAAATAAATGTTTGTTACCTAAGCCATCCAGTCTATCATGTTGTGTTGTAGTAACATGAGCAAAGAGCAGCCCAAGTATGAAGCACATCCCAAAAGGTGTGTTCTACAGCAACATTTCTCAGAGTTTAATACACATACGCATTACCTGTGGTTCTTGTTAAAATGATAATTTGATTCAATAAATCGCCATTTTATGGGGCCTAACAGTCAGCATATGTAACCCAATGCCATGGACACCGTGACATTGGGTTATATACGCTGAGTAGTCAGGTTCTAAGAACAGTACTTTGGCAAATAAAGCTCTGGCTGCAACCTAGGATTCTTCACGGCCATTTTTGTGTCTTCCCAACCCTGGTGCAATGACCGGCATGCAATAGTCTTAGGAATAAGTGGATGTATGAAAGCCTTGCTCTATGGTAAGAGCTAGAAGTCAGGTACCTTTACTAACAGGTTAAGTATCCTAATATGGGGTGGGGAGGAAGAGAGAACTGTGGGGGAAAAGATTTATAGGAGGCAATAGCTGGAGGAAAAGGCCAACCTGGTGAGTGAAGGTTCCAATGTCAGGCCAGTGGAGGGCCAGGTGGGGCCACAAATGTAGTGATGGGACATGAACATGACTAAGAGGCAGTGGTCCTCTAATCTCTTCAGGTTGGTGACCTCGGGAGCAAAGAGTCCTGACTTCTGCGACCACCGCTCTTGTAACCACTGCGACTGAGAAGAGATTCTTAGATGGAGATGGAGTTGGGTATCAAAATCTATTTGAATAACTTACTATGGAAAGAGCCCTCCCCTTCCACTCGTTTTGCGGATGTGACCACACTCTTTACTCACATACACTTTGAAACATTAGTTAAAACACACACACACAGACAGACACACACAGAGGATTTTTAAAAGATAGTGCTTCACAGGGAGGGTCCTGTTTATCATCCTAAGCAAGCAGCATATTCTAATCATCATCACCATCAAAAAGTGGATGGAGAAAAATCATACCAACTGCATATTTATGAGCATTCCTCTCTCTGTTTGGTATTAGTATGCAATTAATGAACATTCGTTTCTCTGCTCATTTAAGCTCTTGTTTCTTGCTTCTTCACCTAAGAAATGAAGTTCAGAATCGGGATGAAATTCGTTGGGAGCAGAGAAGTAATGCTCTCCTTATGCTTCCCAGGGAAGAAACTTCATCTAAAGGAACTCTCTTGGCTCTACCCCCACCCCTCCGATTCCTCCCAGTGCTGGGAGAAGTCAGCCAGCTGTCTGGTGTGGTTAGGAACAGCTGTTGAGCATTCCCGACTCAGTATCTTCCTCTCTTGTTCTCTTTGGGATCTTCCTGCTCACATAGAGCTGCACCCTGCTTTCCCATGGAGTGAATAATTGAAGAGGTTGGCTCTGACATGTTGGGCAACATCTTCAATAATGCAGTACTGCCTGTGACAAGTGGCTATGTCTGCTCAAGTCAGGAGTAAAGCACTAGCAAGCTCACTTGCCTAGAGATACACAGCCAGGGACTACCTTTACCTTAATGTCAATGAAGCAGGTACACTCACTGACTCTCCATCTCTCTGCCTCCTGGATTTCATTCTGTTCTGAACTAAGGTTAGGAGTTAAGTTATGTGTAAGCTCCCCTAAACTTTGATACTTGCATGCTTTGGTTAGGAACCTTGAGAAAGGGCAAGGAGTAGCTTTGGGGAACAAAATACCACAGAGAGAGAAAGGCTGATAGCTTTAGTCTCAAGGCTTTACTAAGTGTGGTCTGAGTGGAAATTTGTCCTTGGTGAATCATTATGGTTTATGGCACTTTTGTTCACAGGCAAGTGGCTTTATAGATATAGGAAGGGCTATTTTTAGCAAGCATAGCTCATAGAAAATACAAATCTTTCACAAACAAGTCTTACAAGGACCTTAGCAAATTTAGAGAGCTCTGCCTTACCAAGCAGTTCATGTCAGCCTCAACTCTGTAAGGGTACAGCTTGATACTGAACTGTAATATGTGATTTGACCTCTGCAGAAGTCAGTGAAGCAGAGATTCAACCTTCTGTGCAACACAATGCTAAGGTGAAAAAGTGTAACACTGAAAGGTCTCTAGCAAGTCTGCCTTGGAGTCATCCTCAGAGTGGACAAGAGAGACATGCAGAGACCTGGGATGTGAGATCATGACTGGGAAAGGCAGAGACCCGAAGGTGTCCTGGCTGGTACGGTCTCGGTTTGTGAGTTAATTTACTCTCAGCCCCAGATTCACATAAAGTAAAAAAGGCCCTAGGCTGGTTGTTCACGGCTTAAGAGAGAATCACATGGAAATGCATATTTAGAATATTCCAGCTTATGGATGGACTAAAAGAGATTTCACAAACTCAAGCCATGAATTATTCACTTACACCAGGGTCATAAGTTCTATTAATAAGCAAATGAAAGGGTTGACCTGAATCCAGGGAAGTCATAGGCGATATTTTTATCTCTGTCTGCCAAATTACTCTCTCCTTCTACTGGTTAAGAATTCAGGTGGAGAAAAGGGGGGTATTATACATTGAGCCCTTAAAACCTCAATCATAAAACATAGCTTACATTTTTTCAACTTTCAGTTAAGTTTTTACCAACTTCATTGTACCCTCACAACAGAACTAGATAACACATAATGGTGGCAGTGATTAAGGTAGTAAAAGCACAAGGCTAGAACTTGATGGATTCAGAATATATCTTAGAACCCAGGGGGTTAAACTGGCAGACATATTGAATGGGAAGGGGAGGCAGAAAAGTAGGGAAAGGTACCTGCTGGGTTGTAGTCTTGATTAATTACATGATTATGATTCACTGAGAGGGTAAATCTTGTAGGAGAACAAATTTGGTTTGAAAAGACAGAGCCTGTTCAAATTCAGGTATTTACTTAGCTTTGTTATGTTTCTACATTTGTCAAATAAGACTGATAATTGTTCTAGTCTCCAAGCTTTACTATGAAAAGCAAATAAGATGTTCTATGGAAAAGTGCCTTTGAAAAGTGCAGGCCTTCTGCAAATACAAGGTCCTAACTGAGGCAATGGTCCAAGTAGCAGAAACAAAAACATAATTGATTCTTTTTCTGAATTATCTATAGATATTAGGAATCCAAAAATATCCCCTTTTTAAATTTTTGTGGAATTTATCTTTGGCTCTTGAGAGCTTCAGAATGCAATGATTTACCAGCAATGGCACTGAAAATGTTCTGCAGTTCTCTTTATAAAATAGGAGGAAAGAAGCCAGGATACATAACATGAAGGGAGTAACTAACATATTCCAGACATAGGTCATCCACTTTACAAGAATTACTTTATACTTTCTTAACTACAAATCTTCACATCAAAATAAGATAGCTACTAATATGCCCATTTGTCAGATGAGATTCAGAGAATAACAGTAATTGAAAAAATGCTACAGAGTTAGTCTATAGTTAATTCCAGCATTTCATCTGAAGTTTGATAATAAGAAAACACGTTCACATTTGGTTTAGCATATAGGTCTTAGGAGCCCACAATATGCCTGGTATCTTGGCCTGGCTGTTAATCACAGCAAAATTTCACAGTTACATAAGAGGAGCACAAACAAATTGGAGTAAAAAATGTGACCAGGACCCTTAGCCACAATAAATATTCACTTGTAGCCTTTAACGTCCAGGGATATGAAATCTTGCTAATACCGATGAAACAGTTTTGGGTAGTGATCTGGACCATAAATCTAGGACAAGAGCTCCATGTTTTTTGTTCTGAGTGTAACCGATCATTTTCTTCTTCATTTTAGATAACAACGTTCCACAGAAATTACATACTTTGCTGAGTTTATTTATATAGCACGATTGACAGCATGTGCTGAGAGGCTATGAGGGGTGGAGGAGGTAAAAACTCACGTGCATTGCAAGTTTCCTGCAGCTCCAAGTCAGCCATGGAGCAGAGAGATGTTTCAGATTAACTGACCTTGCCTCCTTCCTACAAATGAAACCAGTGATAATCAAGTCCTCGTTTTCCAAAAGGAGCCTTCTGAGTGTATCCCCTGACACTGACATCTACGCAACGAAGCTAAGTGTTGCTTGAGATGCCAGATTGCTCCATTTAAGGACCAGATTAGAGCTTCAGACCACTTCTGACCACGACCTTCCTGTTCATGGACATATTCAAAATCTTTATTTTGCTGTAAGTTACATTGGAGCAAGTGAATCTAATGATGTGAATTGTGACCAAAAGAATATGGTCCAGGCAATATAGTAGATGGTCAATGGGTAACTATAGATTTTATCATTAAAAGTACATTTTTATTTCCACAGTGTTTTTCTGCTTGCAAACCACTTTCATGTAAAACGGCATAATAACTTCTGATGAGAAAAAACTATATAGGATAGATATTATCCTTTCTATTACACAATTGGGAAAAGTCTGGCAGATCCTGAAATCACATTTTCTGGGCTGTTCCAAAACAAAGTTCTGCATTAATCTTCAATGAATATATTTGCCTTGAGGAATAGGAAAATATGTATTTTTACAAGGACACAAATAATTATTATTGTACACAATACGTATTATAATTATAATTTATATGTCTTAGTTTGCTCACACCGCCATAACAAAACACCATGGATTAAGTGACTAAAGAACAGAAATGCATTTTCCGACAGTCCCAGAGGCCGCAAGTCTTAGATAAGGCGATCAGCGTGGTCCAGTTCTGAGGGGAGTTCTTTTCCTGGCTTGCATACAGCCAGCCACCTCCTTGCTGTGTCCTCTCATAACTTTTCCTCGGTGCATGAGTCGGGGTGAGGGGGTACCCTTCCCTTTCTACAAGGCCGTAAATCCAAATGTATTCAGGCTCCCCCTTTATGACCTTATCTAACCTCAGTTACTTCCCCGAAGCCCTAGGTGCAAGTACAGTCACATTGCGGGGTAGGGCTTCACCATATGGATTTGGGGGGGACCATAATTCAGTCCATAGAATTAATACAGTGAAAATGCTTTTTTTAAGCATGCCTACAGCAGCTTTATCAAGTCATCTAATGGAAAGTAAACTATCTGATGGTAATATTATTTTGCATGCATTCTTATCTTCTAAGAGCTATTTATTAATTTCTTATATTATGACCAAAATGAAATCTTTTCTTGGAGTGTTCAAATTCTAGATATCTTTGCTTATTTTTTAATTCAAAAAGATTGATAAAGGAAATGTTAATTTTCTCTACTTTTTAAAATGTGGTTTTATTTTTAATTAAATGTGCACTTGTAATAAGGTTATGGTTTATGCTAAGGGTCCAAACTATGAAAAAGCAGACTTATCCAGAAAAAAGGCATAATTTATAAATTCAAATGACCAGTACAAAAATAAAAAGAATAAAAAGAAAAATATATAAACAAACACAGCAAAATGATTAAATTCATTGATAATAAAATGCATGTGAGTTTTAAAAAAGCCCATGCAATGTCTATTAAATTACTAAAAAGCATAAATTTCCAATGATGATAAACTTAAAAAATCATTTTTCATGCACCACTATTTACATTATATATTGACATCTCTTATTTTAAAAATCATAAAAATATTCATAACTTTGACCACAAGAACCCTCTATTAGAAATATTTCATAAGAATAGTATTCAAACACTTTTCTAACTTAGAGAAGTAAGAGAACTTACATGTTAAAATTAAAGGAAATGCTGTGAAAAATAGGAGCCAGTTAGATAATTATGAAGACTATACAAAATGGGAAGCAGTTTATAACATAATAAAATTATGAATACATTAATTATAAGAAAGAAATACATATACCTATAAGAGCAAAAAGCTACATTCAGGCAAGTGTGTATGACATATGACCACACGCGCACAAACACACACATGTGCCCACACATGTACATGCATGTGCACAGACATGCAGCTACTGCTGTTGGGTTTGGGGATTATGAGTCATCTGCTTTAGTTTCAAAGAAAAGAAGCCAGTTGCACACCACCCTCTCCAGAGGTAAAATGAACATAGAGAAAAGAATATAAACTTTGAAATCACATACAGTAGGTCCACAAGAAATATTTGCTAAATGGATGTTAATGACTAAATGAATACATTTAATTAATTAACTCTTCTTTAGAAAGAGTTAGCAATCCACAAGATTGCTTTCCTTGTGGAGTATTACCTAGATCAGTGGTTCTTCAAGTGTGGTCCCCACCCAGGAGCATCTATATCATCTGAGAACTGAATAGAAATGCAAGTTCTCAGCCCATCCCAGACACTCAGGGAGTGAGACCAGAAGTCTCTAGACTGGCAGGTAGCCAAGTGACTGGAGTCCATGTGGTGCAAGCTCAAGTTGAAGAACCAATCATTTAGCCCAACTGATGCTGCTTAGACCATACATTCCACAGTCCGCATCCCAGGAAGACAAGAGACAGGACCTGGCTTCACAAAACGCATGCCCTAGCAGTGCTGTACGATGTCAGTGTGAGATTTAATTATAGAACAGAAAGGCCATCTTTTTAAGTAGAGTTTTACTGAAACGTCAGTAAAGAAATGAATGACGCGGAGCCTTAAAACCTGAAAGACACACAAAGCTAGTATTTACAGGAAAGCCCTCAAGTAAAGAAAAATAATTAAAGATTGTACCTGAAAATGAGATTTAAGTAAGCTCGTAGGCCAACATTCAATCAAAGTATAAGACAAAATTCACATTGAGGTGAAAGGCTAAAAAGCTAGTTTGTCAAAGGCCAGCCAAGGGGTCCTCCTGGGAAGAAAATCTATACTTCGGATACTTAGAGAAAAAATGAGTTTAGAAATCAACTTTGTCATTTATCAGGAAATTCACACAAGGGGGGAATTTTGTAAGTATTTCTGTTGAGAGAAAACCTTCCGACAAAAGTTTAAATCCCTTTCTCCAGCTGATCCATTTTGGGGAGACCAAGAAGTATGCTCAGTGTGGGTAAGCATGCTGACAAAGATGATATCTTCATGTTTACTCTGGAGTCCACACAGGAGAGAAGCTCTACTAAGTAAAATCAGTATGAGGAGGGCAATTTAACTAGACATCTCTTCTAAAAGCCACGTAAGAGACACTCCTAAAACACATACCAGCTAGTCGTGGGCTGCCTGCTCTTAAAGGATTATTTCTTCTACTGTGTCCCTTAGGTGCTGGTGGTAACTGAGTCAATTCTATTCAATGCAACAAAACTTAAATGTGTGATTATTATGTTTAAGAACATTCTTAAAGTCTGCGAAGGCTATGAAAAGTGAATAAGGCATAATGCCTTTCCTCCCAGAAGACTGCAATCGACCCACAGAAATGACTCAAAATGCAATGGATTGATTTTTAAAATAAAGCAGGCAATGTGCATAAGAAATGAGAAAACACAAGGAAAGGATAAATTATTTCCAATGAGTGGAATCTAGAGAGGAATTGGAGTATGAGATGAGCTTTTTAGAAGGAAGATGGATGGGGTTTCAAAGGGTAAAGAGGCTTAGAGAAAAAGGTCTGAGACGAGAAAGAAAACGGGGAATAACAAGCAGGAATCGAGAGGGAGAAAAACATGATACAGTAGGCAGGATAACATCCCCTTCCATAGATATCCACATCTATGATACAGTAGGCAGGATAACATCCCCTTTCATAGATATCCACATCCTGATCCCCCAAATATGAGTGTATATTAGGTCAAATAACAAAAGCATTGCAGATGGAAATAATGTCACTAATCAGGTGTCCTCTAATCATCTTAAGGTCTTAGTGTAATCACAAGAGAGTCAGAGAAAGACAANGTAGAATAACATCCCCTTCCATAGATATCCACATCTATGATACAGTAGGCAGGATAACATCCCCTTTCATAGATATCCACATCCTGATCCCCCAAATATGAGTGTATATTAGGTCAAATAACAAAAGCATTGCAGATGGAAATAATGTCACTAATCAGGTGTCCTCTAATCATCTTAAGGTCTTAGTGTAATCACAAGAGAGTCAGAGAAAGACAAGGTTCAAATGATGTCATTGGAGGTTTTGATGCTGGAGGGAGGAGGCCACAAGCCAAGGAATAGGAGTATCTTCTAAACACTGGAAAAGCATGACCATGAATTCTCTATTTCCACTCCCAGAAGAAAACACAGATAGGCCAACACCTTGATTTTAGCTCAGTGAGACTTATTTGACATTCTGACCTCCATCCAGATCTATAAGATAATTTGTCTAGCCTTAAGCTACTAAATTTGAGGTAATTTTCTAGTGCAGTGATCAGAGAGCAATAAATGCAGATAGTCAGATGTAATTGGATTGCAGTGCATTCTCCAGAATTTAAGGCAGTACTCAGAAGGCAGATTGGTAGCATGGTGAGAAGCACCTGGACTCTCAGGATGAGGCAAGTTTAAATCAGAATTATAGTGAGAAATTATTATAAATTTTGACCTGGGGATTTGTGGGGGTCAAGAAGGGTATGCGGATTTAATACAGATTAAGTGTATAGGATGGATTACAAGAGAGAAAGATAGGAGGCAGGACACCTCCCTGAGAGGCCAATAGTACAGTTCCATTAGACGGACTCGAGGCCTGCAAGGCAGAGGTAGCAAAGGGCAGTAAAGAAGGAAAGAATGAAATAAACACTACAAAGACTGATCTAAACCTGTGGGTGGGGGTTGGAGCCTGGGAAGAATTAGAAAGGTCAAAGCATTTCAACAGCAGGTAAATGAAATACATGCATATTAATAAAGAAGTCAAAATAAGCCAGGGAAATGGGAGAGACAATAAGGCAGTCTAAGTTTTGAGCATCTGAAAAACAGAAGTTATATTTTTATAGTAAGAAAGTGAAAAATATGTCCATTGTATGCGCACAATATTTTACACACCTGGGATGTGGCAGAAACTCAACCGCTCACTGAAATCAATTCTGTTCCTCCACAGAGAGGGAGATCACAGCTGGACACAAATCCACCCTAAATTTCCCAACCCTCTTGCTGGTAAGTTACTAGGCTCTCTCCATTGGAATATGTGTTGAAATGGTGTGGGGAAATTCCTAGAATCCTTAAGGGAGTCAGTATCCCACTTCCACCCTTCTTCCCCTCTTCTTCCCAAAGGGACGGCAGAGCCAGCACCTGGAAGGGTCTGGGTCTCAGCAGGACCCAGGGGGGAAGAGCCGCCCTGCCTGCCTGAATGAATTCCCGGGTAGTTACATGAGGAAGACAGATGCTTCCGTTTTGTCAGGCCACCAACACTTTCGTGCCCGTGGCTGAGCCTGCCCCCACAGGCAGAGGTTCTGGCACAACATGTGACATCAGCAGGTGCAGCCGCTGACTTCCTTTAAATAAAGCCAGACCCCCCCCCATGCCAGTCAAACCAGTCACACATGATGTGCGCATCTCTCTTTCCAGCCCGAAGTTTCTTCATTCACTTCCAAAGACAAGACAGAAACCTAACTTTTCAGAAACATAGTATATTGCATACATATAAATAGAAGACAAATCTGTATTAAACATATTGGCAAGGTGTAAAAATCAGACTAATTCAAAGGTGAAAAGAGCAAAAAGTGGAAAGGGATTTATTATTACCTTAACTGAGAGACCTCCAGGATTCTGCCTGTCACATGTCACAAACATGAATTCACACAAATGGACACAGATACAATACACAGATGAAGAAAACTCCCTTGTTACCCTCTCGAAGCTGGTCATAGTTCACACATGGTTTGGGACCCCATGCGGCCACCTTTCTTTAGGATGACAAAGGAGGACCCAGTGGGTGGCTTCTGGAGGAAGATATTTTTCTGGACAAAAACTTCACCTACTTTGTATCTTACCGACTGAACTACAAATGTATCATCTCATAGCTCATTAGACTCAGAGAAGAAAAATTTAGCTAATCATTGCCTGGCCTTAATGACGCAGGGCAAGGGGCTGAGCTCGGCCCCCAGGCAGGCTGACCTACTCCGAGCGGAGGGCAGCTGCGGCCAGCTATCTGCAGACCGAAAGGAGGGGGCAGGGTGTGGAGAGAACTCCTCCTATACGTTTTGATAGTTCAGTATTTCCACACTTGGGGAGGGCCCTCCAAATGCTGCAATCTCAGACAGGATTAAAGTAAAAAATAACTGAGTGTTTGCCAGGTGGGTGAAGGGTTAACCTGAACATTCTATAATTCTAGGACAGAGAGAAGGAAGGACGGACACGGACTGGGTGTCTATAGCAGAGATTCTGTGGAGCTGGCTTTGCCACCCTGCCTTCGTTGATACCTAGTGCGCTCCACTTCCCGCCGTAGCCTCTCCATCTCCTGCGCTGGGGGAACTCCAGGTTTTGCTTCCTGGCTTATGGCAGGAGCTTGCTGGTTTCTTTCACCGCTGTCAGCACCACGGCAACAGAATTTTCTGGGCGTCTAGTTCCCGCACCAGACCGTGTGTTTTCTAAGGGCAGGAAGTATAGCTCACAGCTCTGAGCCTTAGTTTCCTACCAGAAAAATAAAGATAATTATAACACTGTTACTAACCTCACAGGGTTGTTATGAGGGTTCAGTTGGTTAATACGTGCAAAGCGCTTTGAATTGCACTTGGTCTAGGTGTGGTGAGTGTTCCTGGGGCATTGTCATCATTGCTTTTGATTGTTATGATTCAAATGACTTAAAACATACTTTTTCCCATTAAAAGTTTTAATCTATTCAGATTTGGATTTACATTAATTAAAATTAAATAAAGTTAAATATCTGGTTCTTCAGTCACACGCCACATTCCCTGTTGCCTAGTGGCTACTGTATGGAACAGAAGAGCTATAGAATATATCCACTACTGGTGTTGATTTATACTAATCTCTCACTAATTCCTAATTCTATTTCACTAAGGATAAGGGATCATCTCTATTCCATCCATCATATGCTAGCACCACCATATCTGTATTGATTGAAAAAATTCTACAAGTCGGTTTAGCCTATTCTCTCCCATATTCAAAAAGCAGCTCAAATATTTTCCCCAAATTTCAGACTTATAAATTAAAGTTCTGCTAGAAATCTCCGATACAGTGTCCTACAAAATTTCGCATTAAACAGTTAACATCCTAGAATCATTCTTCTTGCTGTATATCGTGTGTGTTAGTGACACAGACCCCTAAGCACAGTCGCATGTTAGAATCCTTGAAATCGTCTGTGGAAGGGAGAGCTAGCTGTCTCTTAGAACCTGCTGCCCATTTCTTTGCCTGGATTCAGAACGTAATGATATTTTCCTGCCTTCTTTGTGTTCCAGTGACCATGAGGCAATGTGGTGTCAGTGGAAGTTGTGAGTGTAATTCTCAGGCTAGAGCTCTGAGGAAGTACCTCTTCCTCTCCTGGCTCTATTTCCCTGCCTCTCAGCTGGACGGAAGGGCTCCCGGCACTGAGAGGAGCCATAAGACGGTGCACGTGAGGTCACGTGGAGGGGAGATTCTTACCTGCCAAGAACATCTGCTCTGGAAGGTTATGTGAGAAATAAAGCTATAGTCGACCAAACAAGAGGAATTTTGGAGCTATTTGTTATAGAACCTAGCATCATTTTTGCTAATATATCAACCTTTCTTTCTCTCTGACCTTCAGGTTTCGAATTCAGTCATGCTGAATGAAGTATGCTGACCATATACCGAGTATATATTTTTTTTCCGAGTATATATTTTTTATAACTCTCCAGTATCCTCCAGAATCCTGCATCTTCTGCATGCTAGCACTTACTGTTGTGACTAACTAACAAACAACAACTTTCACTTCCTATATTAAGCCAGTCAAAACCCAAATCAGCCTTTCTGGTGCTCTTCTTTTATTCTTATTGAAAACATGTTATGTCCCCAGCAAACTAGATGGCTCCATATTTCCAAGTACCTCCCAAAATTCTCCCCTCCGTGCCATTGTTCAAGATGTTTCCTCCACCAGAACAACCATGGTTGCCTTTCAAACCATACTGAGATTCATTATTCCATTGTATTTTTCTTCTCACATTTTCTTATGTATGGTATCTTTCTTATGCTTTTGTGATTCCCCTGCTTTATTCATCATACCTAAAAGGATATTCCATGAGAAAATGTGAGACTATATGTACAGGATAGGGCAGAAGTAAGTTTAGAGCTACTTAGATGGAAATAATGTAATAATTAACAAATAAAAATTTAAGAATAAACTTTGTATTTTGAAAACTATAAAATTACTTTTGCCCCAGCCTGTATATAATAGTTCTGTCCCTAATTGAATCACAGTAAGTAGTTCAGGGGAAGAAATTCTGCCTTACTTTTAACTTAAAAAAAAAAGATACAGCATCACAAACACAGTAATTGTTTTAAACACCAAAAATAAGCAAAAAGGCAATACAATATCAAGGCACCGAGCAAGGACATTGAAGAAGCCACAGGTTGAGTGCCCACCACCTCCTGCTTCTGGGAGCTCCTGTCGAAGATGGGCAGCTGCTGGGGGTAAGTCAGAAAGCTAGATGGCCCCCTGGTGTCTGGTGCTGCCTTGATCCCCCAACCCCTCAACCTTTCAAAGAGGCTCACTAGGGGCACCTGCCAAAAATATCTCAAACCTGATTCGTTCTTTCCCTCTAATCTAAATCACTGTCGCCTCTCACCTGGACATCATGCGCCATTTGCCATTTGACATAAACTGAAGACCGTATGTTTTTGTTTTCCTCATGCTGCCACCTCCTTATAAAACTTCTACTAATGTCCTCTTTCTCTTGGAATGGAGACAGAACTCCAAATAGGTCTGGCCCTTATATCTCTCTTGGTTCATCTCCTGCAAGGTTGCCCTTTGCTCTCTCTGCTCCATCCATCTCAGCCTTATATTGGCTCTGTAACCCATCACAAGGGATACTCTTTGTGGTCTGCTGAATTAAGCCAAATTGCCCCGACGCAGGTACCTTAGCACTATGTCATCGCCTCCACATACTTGATCACTGTGGCAATAACGAACTTGCTTGTGAGATTGCTTGATAAATGTCTATCTTCCCACTGGAGACAGGTCCGTGGCATTTGATGAAGGCAAGGATTACATGAATTTTCATTGTTGGTTGCTTATCTGACATATGGTAAATGCACCATAGATATTTGTTGAAATGAAGAATGATGGATAAATAAATAAATAATCCTATAGCTATTAATCTTTTTTGTTGTTGTTGTTGAACCTTTCTCTTAAGGAGTTCATGTTAGAGCGCTAAGTCAGACATGGAAACTCAAGTTACACTGCATAATTACGAAAGTAAGTAAAAATCCTCATAAAGACTCTAGGAGCCTTTCTTTTAATTGGTAGTAGAGGAAAATTCAAAATATGAACACTTTTCATCAAGTCTTAAAGAATGGAGCAGAGTGCACGGAGAAAAGGTGTTGTGGGAAGTAGGAAGGACCTGTAAGTCAAATGGATCGTGGTATGAAATGAAAATCCAGAAAAGAACTTAGCCTGAATGGGAAATTCGCATTCTGAGAAATACAAGTAAAGTGGCCAGTCAGAGGCCACAGGACTGAAAGGGGGTCATAAGAATAAAGAGAAATAAGGCAGTGTATTAAGGGACATGCAATTTTATTCTGAAAACATTATCTCACACAAGTGTAATTACCAAGCTACATAAATCAAAATGATATATTATTACTTAGAAAAACCTTTATTGAAATTATTTTTTCTGAAAAAGTCTCCCAACTAAAATATATGTTCTCAGGCATAGTCACACTTTAATAATGTGAACCACAAGTGCTCTTTCTATAAATACGTGTGCTTTTCAGCCTGTAGAACAATAATACTAAAACTGCCATCTTTGTTTGCAGGTACCGGTGTACCTTCCTGCAAGGATGCCATGGCAACTGCTTCTTTAAATAAACATCAACTATACTTCTCAAAGTTCACTTAGAAAGTAAGTTACTGCTGCATATTTTCTGATGAGCAAATCTGTAATAAAATTGTCACCACTCCAGCTACGCGTCTTATTAGGATCAACTTTTCTCTTAAAAGGCACTCACAGTAACACACACACAGACATATTTTTATTACTTGCTATAACTATAGGATAGGTGTTCAGGTTTCTAACTAACAAAAACACCTATTTTACAAGTAAAGCCACTCTCCCCACTTTCTGTTTAAGGTAAGTTCTCATTATGAGAACTTTTGACCAATGACAACACTGACAAACTGTTGAAAGAAAATTTTAGAGGGTTAATAATACATGGAAGAACAATGACACATATATAACACTTTAAAACGTACTGTGTATTTGTATGTGTATTTCTACCATACTCTAATAAAACACTTATAAAACTGACAACAATATCCATATATGACCAATACACACATAGTGACTCAGAGAAGCTGAATGACTTGCTCAAGTCCACCAGATAAGTTAGTGGAAGTATCAGCCAGCAGAAGCTCTCACAAATAGCCTGTCTGGAATTCCAGTCTAATTTACTGCCAGAGGTGACCCTGATAAGAGGCATCTCAATATAGACAGATCCCACAGGAACATTTCTCCTTTGTGAAACATGCACATTCTTCTAAAATAATACATTACATGTTTTCCTTTATTTTATTGAGCTTCATGTTCTCTGGTGTTATTTTTAGTTCAAGTAAAAGAAAATAATAACATTCTTTTTGCATACTTTATTGTTCTAAAAAATAAACTGAGTTTTTAATTACTTGAAATCTTTACTGCAAGTGGCAGTATAATAGAAGTTGCTGGGGTCACTACATGATGTTATAGTTATGGCTTGGTCAATAAAACGCTTTTCGTCTGGAATACTTCGTTGAGTAGTAATTAATCATTCTTGTTATAGGAGTCAAATTTCCAATAATAAAGATTGGCATAAATGTGCATTTTCACTTCTGCATTTCACTAATTAGCTTCTATTCTTAACCCTGGGCTTGTGTGAGTAATAACCAAAAGACTCTCTATATAAACTTCCTTCATTTCGGTAGTTTGGATTTTAGATCATACAAAAAGAACGCTCAGACCTTTGAACCTAATGAGCCTGGGTCAGTTTTGCAGCATCAGCCTTACTTCTACCAGTTTAGAAAATTGAACAATATTATGATTTAGAATAAAACAGTCTCAAGTCTCTTCAGAGAGTATAATTGTTGCTTTATGTAGAAAATTAAACTTCAGAATCAGATAATCCTAGAGTAGTCTAATTCCCTACTTTGCATTGTTGATATTGAGAATTTGGTCTCCTTCCTTTTTTAAAATGGAAGAACAATTTTTATCTCTTAGTGTCTGATGAATAATAAATAATATATTAAATATTAAGTAATATTATATAAAATAGTGGTTAAATATTAAATACTATATATTAAGATATATATTGTAATCGGTATGTTGTTTCACTCTACAGAATTTTACTTCTCAGACACAGGCAAATATAAAATGATATAGGGAACTTTATATTTTGTATAAATTTCCTTTTCAAGATGTTTTATTGACATTACTATTTCCATCCATCATAAAATTTCATGTTTATTTTCATTTGCGGTATCCTTTCTCCACTCTTTATCTGCCCATAATTGCTGTAAGTTGTGGAGAGCCTTGCCAATATGGAAAAGTTATCTTTGCTGACTACAGCAATTTCTTTTAAATAAACATAAACTTTGTGGCTACCCAAGAGCCCTCTTTGTGTGTATTTAGAAGGAGCTAATGATATGGTAAGTTGAAAAGGTTCAGGAGTAAAGAACAATGTAAACAAAATTTTCTATGGTTAAAGAAATAACTTGGAAGACTCGGCTTATTCAAGCTTTTGGAATGACTCTTACTTCAAGATGCTTTAAGAGAGACTGACATAGCTGGTCCTTGAGTCCAATAAAACTGTGTGTTGGAGCTATCACACTGACATACAGGGGTGGCCACCTGTGGATTTTCTGTGCCCCAGATATCCTCACCCATTTCTTCTAGGGAAGCACTTTGCTTCCTCTGGGTAAATGACTTGACCCCCAACCCAAACCAAGGTCTACATGGTTCTGATTCTTGGGAGAAACTCCTTTTCTCATTTTATCCCTGAGAACAGGTTTAGAAACACTAGCCAAGCTTGGCCAATCACAATTCTTATAATTCTTTTCTGAATCATCTATCTATCTATCTATCTATCCTGCCTCTTTCTTCCCTCTGTCTTCCCTAAGTGATGTGGAAGGGAATGGCTCTCCCCAGGATCAAACCCCACATCTTCCTCCGCCATGTGGGGAAAACTACTTGCAATAGGGAAGGATGAAACTAATGAAAAGGAAAGCAGAATCCATTCAAGTTACATTCTGTTAATCATCCATCCATTCATGCATGCATTCATTCATTCAATAAAAGGGATAAAGTACCTACCATGATTGAGTTATAGGTACCTGAGATTCATACAAAAATCAAAAGAAATAAAAATTCATGGAGCTTCCCTTATTGTAGGTGAGGGAGCTGGGGAGAAAGAAGGAGAATTGAAATAGAGGAACCAAAAGGTATTAAATAAACACCATGAAAACTAAATTATATAGTAAATTAGAAGTTGATACATGTTACATTTAAAAAATACTAGCCAGATGAAAAGGGATGAGAAGTGTCAGGTTCAGGTTACATTACTGAATAGAATGGTCAGAGTATGACTTGTTAAGAAGATAAAATCTGAGCAGAAGATACGATCTAGCTTCAAGAAAATGAGGCTATTGGCCATGCAAATATCTTGGGAGAAGCTAGATGACAAGGTCCAAAAGCATGGAGTGGCCCAGAAACAGAGGAGAATTAGATTCTATTGGATATAAGCGGGGACATAGACGGCATAGGATGTCAGCTAATGCGCCACACGAACTGTCTAAAGGAGAAAAGTGTATGATCATATAAGCTGGTACAGAAAAAAATAACATGGCAAAATTTAACATCTATGCACAGTGAAAACTCCCAGAAAACTAGGAAGAAAAGGGAATGTCCTCAACCTAATAATGGGAATCTAAGATTTATACGCCTCTTACTCCTTTTTAGGTGCTTTGTTATGAGTTAGGTTTGAGTCACATTGTAAAGGTTAATAAACTGAATTTCAAAGAGGGTAACTAACTTATCTACAGTAATGCAGCTGAATTGAACCATGGTCTGATTGCAGATCTCATACTGATCCTTTGAATGATATGTTGAAGAATAGTCAACATGAAATTGTACATGCACGAAGTTGCCANGGAATGT
This sequence comes from Sturnira hondurensis, assembly GCF_014824575.4. Lineage (NCBI taxonomy): Eukaryota > Metazoa > Chordata > Mammalia > Chiroptera > Phyllostomidae > Sturnira > Sturnira hondurensis. The sequence goes on from NW_028073411.1 coordinate 9,232,984, forward strand.
CCTCAACCTAATAATGGGAATCTAAGATTTATACACCTCTTACTCCTTTTTAGGTGCTTTGTTATGAGTTAGGTTTAAGTCACATTGTAAAGGTTAATAAACTGAATTTCAAAGAGGGTAACTAACTTATCTACAGTAATGCAGCTGAATTGAACCATGGTCTGATTGCAGATCTCATACTGATCCTTTGAATGATATGTTGAAGAATAGTCAACATGAAATTGTACATGCACGAAGTTGCCAAAGCTTGAGGTACAACTCACCGACAGTGATACAAGATTAAGTTTTATTGTATAGGTCATGTCATGGTGCTGACTCAAGAGAAAATCCATTTTTAGCTGAGACTACAATTTGAAAGTGTTTATGTCTTTAAAAAGTTTAAAGCTTTAAAAAGTGCTTAAAAAGTTTTAAAATTCCCCTCCTGCACTCATTGGCAATAACTAAACAACTGATATAAACAAAGAGGGGAGGGAATTTCAGGAGAAATAGGGGAGGGATTTAGAGGAACAAATATAAAGGATACATGGACAACAACTAAGAAGGGTGGAAATGGGATGGGGGGAGCACAGGGATGGGATGGGATGGGAGTAATAGACAGAAGACTGTACTTGAAAATAATTAAATAAATTAAAAAAAATAAATATCACATGAAAAAAATTCCAGCATGGAGTATTCAGGTGAAGGAAGATGACAAAATATGTCTGCATTCATTAACTGATAAGGCAAGCAAACTGCCAGAATTATGCATGACCTATTATCAGGAAGCAAAGCCCTTAGAAAACCATCATCTAATAAAGAAATATTATTTAAGAATACAATTTGTTCTAGGGCATGAACATAATGTATTCTTCTGTTTTTGATTAACAACAGTGCCAAAGCAAAAAGTAGGCTGTACATAACAGAAATTGTGAAATAAACTGAAAAAGATCATAAGAATCAGTGGAGGAGAAAATGATGATCTAAGCCACAAAGGAGATGTGTGTCTTAGACACAGTAGGTCAAAATTGTCACCAAAACTGAGTAAGAAGTAATCAGAAGTATGTAACAGAATCCCATTAACATATATATTTTTTATATAAAATGCAATATTCAAATTTATTATACAGCAAAATATTCTACTTCCTCCCTACATCCATATTTTCCTGATAAAGAAAGGTATTTCTACAAAACACCATTTAATTAGTGAGGGGCACTAGCAAGGGGAACTGGTGAAGACCATGGGCTATGGGGCACCATTACCAGGACTCAAATCCCAGTGCAGCTATTGGTTACCTGGAAGGCACTTTTTTTTAGCAATATGGGATTAAAATCAGTACCAATTTCACAGGGCTATTGTGACAATAAGTTAATATTTGTATAAAGATGCCCATAAGGTATCTGGGAAAGAATAAGAATTTAATGAATGTTAGCTGTTGTTGTTTTTGAGAACATGAAGTGTATCATGCGGATGATAGTCACAAACCAGTGATCATGCAGAAGCTGTTCCTCACGGCCAATGATTTAGTTGCTTTATGCATTCTTTATTGTAACAACAGGCGATAAAGATGATGGAATTATATAAGTGTATATAAGTAATAAGCAAATGATGGTGTTAGTGATTCTAAATACTGTATTTTTTAGTCATTGTAAGATTTTATAGCTAAGCACTTACACTCATTTTTTTTAAATCTTTAAATGGAAATCTCTGCAGAATAGATGGATTTTTTTTAAATGGGAATTTAACCTTCTCAAACCATTCTCCCATATCAGAATATCAATTACTTTTATAATGCAGTTTTAACAATATGAAGTTTCTCAAAAGAATAAACTAATACCCCAGTGCTATTTTTACATTGGTTTTGAATGTTGATATGATTATAATAAAAATTTGGGAGCCTGGATCAGCAAAACAGGATTAATTCCTGATAATACCCAGTTAGTTTTTCCTCAGGTTAGGCAAACCCTATTTTACAAAAGACTTCCTTAAGCAGTTGAGTGAAATTTTTGAAAAAGGAAACATGTTGAGCTGCGTTGTGTAAGCTCAAATCATTCCTTACACCAAATACCTGAAGGCTGGGATGAACACTGAACGGTGCCTGGGTAACGGCGCCTTCAGGCTCAGACTGCGCATGTCCCTGATGCGTGCACCCATGTCAGCCTGCTCATCTGGCGTCTGTAAGGCCTCACACATTTCTTGGCACAAAGTGCATCTTCAATGAATCATGCGTAAATAATGACAAAGTAAGAAAATACCAAAATGCGTGTCCCTGTCTAGAGAGTATTAGAACTACTTCAAGAAGCATTGACATTTGACATAGGTTTCAAAAGTTAACATAATTCACGTGGCAAATTTGTAATGGCAATATAATCCTCTCCGTTTCAGTCCCCAAAAGATCACCTGTAATACACACTGTAAACCTATGTAAAAAAATCAGTTTCCCTCTGTAGAGTCCAGAATCTTCTCCGTGCCACCTAGGCTGGAAGTCATTTTCCTTATATTGGGTTCACACTTGACCCTCCACAGGCACTCAGAGCCACCTGCCTGCATCAGATTGAACGTTCTCATCTCTGCGATGTATATTCACAGAGGACCAAATGGACCTATCTTCTGTGTGTGTAGGGTAGTGTCTGTCTCACAGAAGGCTTTCAAAAAAAAATTTGTTCTCCCATGAGAACACACCCATCACTTGGTGTCAGGATTATCTCCACTCTTCCCCCAAACTCTCAACTTCGCTGAGCTATCTTTGTAAAACTCAGGTCAAGTTTCTCAGATCAGTGAAGAGCCTCCATCTCACTTTCAACTTCCTCTTTCCCCAAGGGAGGAGCTTTCCTCCCTTTGTTCCTCTTGAGTTGCAAATTTAAATACGCCACATCCTGGGTTTGTGCAATCCATGTCCCAGTTCCTGGAGAAGAAACATGTTCCAATAACATGAACTGTCTGAATATGGGTCTCCCACAACCAGCTAACCATATCTCCTCTGAGATGCACAAACTCTGTTAGGACCTGAATTTGCCTCGGAGTCAACAAGTTCAACACTACAATATTACTGTTGGTATTTTGGTAATTATTAATATAGGAAAAGGGTGCAGAGAGACTTAACATTGATCTTAATAAACTGGGGAGCATAAGCTTGTTTGCTTCACCAGGGAGCTATAAATTTGCAACCCAAGGGATCACAGCATTGCTCTGCCAAGGAGATTAACGCTCCCCCTTTCCCCGCTGTGGGACGGGATTGTTGAGGGGCAAAGGGGGGAGTGCTTGACCAAAGAGGTCTGTCAGTCTAACTAAGGGTGGACCTATCAAAAGCCCGCAAAACCTTGAGAAGTTTATTGGCCAATGTGAAATACCTTCTGGCATTCTCCAAGCCCAAGTTAATATAATCCCAGGAGAAAAAGAAGCTCTCTCCTTCTCACCCAATGAGCACACTTGTATGGTGTACTCACCTGTTCTCTCCATAGTCACATGGCCCTAGCAGCCACGTGGCCCATGGTGGTGAGGATTTCACATCCAGAATCAAGGAGGGAGCTTGCATTTCACAGCACAGCAATAAAAGGCAGCTGGAAACACATGCCAAGCTGTCCAGATGCTGGCCTGAACTTTACTTTCACATGGAGCAGAATCTCTGGGCAGTGGCCTCTGTTCTGGCCCTACTGAAGGCAACATTGGACCTTTTCCACAATGAGATGGATAGAGATGGGACATTGGGAAGTCAGGAGGGGGACTCTTTTAATTTTACATTGTCAGTAAAGTTTACCATGGAATCCCATCCTCCCACATGGGTCTGAGAAAATGCTTTTCCTCACAACATCACATGAATTCCATTTCCACTGATAACAACATGATGGAAAGCACTTACTCTATTAGCTGAGAGTTACTTTGCGGCCTAGAAGCAATCAAACACTATTGCAGACTGAATGTTTTTGAAACCCATATTTTGAAACCCCCTCCTCAATGAGAGGAAGTGGGGTTTGGGGAAAGTAAGTGGGATTAGATGACATCATAAGATTAGAGCCCTTGTAAATGGCATGAGTGCCTTTGGAGTCATGAGAGAGTTTGCTCCCTTTCTCTCCATGTGGAGGACACAGCAAGAAGACAGCCATCTAAGAACTGGGAAGCAGGTCCACCCCAGACACTGAATCTGCTGAGTTCATAGTGGACTTCCAGCACCTAGAACTGTGAGAAACAGCCTTCTGTTGCTGATAAGTTAACTGGTCATGGTCTTTTGCTATGGTAGCCTGAGCTAAGGCAAAGACAATGCACTTGGCTCCTGTTTGCTTCTCTGGAAGAACACCTTCCAGTTTGCTGAGTCATGTCCTATCTCCCCACTCCCAACTCCTAAGAAAATGGGATGAGGAGTATTCACTGATTTGCTCCACTATCTAGAAATACATATGGGTGGGACTGAAAGAAGAGTGTTTCAAAGACAGTGATAAGTCCTTGGACCACAGAAAAATGGGAAAACCATGGTAATTAGGTTGAGGCCATGGGTGGGTCTAGATTCCCAAGGGCTTTCATAGTCAGGCAAATGAATTTAACTGAAAACATTTGAGCAACAGCCAGAGCTGCTATCACTTGAGGAGAGTTGATATATTAGGAGGTTCTGACTTTCGGGCTAAAGTTCTAGAAAAAATGTTCTTGAAGAAAACACTCTCTGACTTAACACATCTGTCCTCTTAAGATGCCTGACCCATTCCTTGCTCAGCTCTGTGACAAAAGTCATTGCCGGCAGAGTTCAATCCACTCAGTTACACTGTATCCTCTGTCACATGCTCTCTTAATAAGCAGAATTTAGAGAATGGCCAGAAATTTTGAAATCAGAAACGCCTTTAAATCAGCGATCATCTTTGACTTTGTGTTACAAATAATCTTAGACTTCTCTATAGCAAAGAGATAACAATGCCCACACCATAAAATTGTATGGTATTAAAATTGTTGTAGGAATTAATTAAAGCAGAAAATCCCTTTCCCCTCTTTCAATTTGAGGGGAAAGAAAGAAGGAATTTTTAAAAAATCTCAGTTGGTACATAAACACATTTTATTGGTTTATGTTCGAATCAAATCTTTGAATGTGACTACGTCACTTTTTGTTTGTTTGTTTCATGTTGCTGTCACATGAGAACTCACAATTTCCCCACAGCTATTATGTGCAGCACAATGCATTCCCCAGGGGCAATTCCTTCAAGCAATTACAGACATTTTAATATTATATGTTTTTAGTTTGTACAATGTTTCATGCGAATCATATCCCAAAATGCTATGCAAAGTTAAATAATTCACTTAGAGAATTTAATAATACATAAAAGGAGTGGAAGAAGAAATTAGATATTGGCTAGACAGGCCATTGAAACCTGTGGTTGTTAATAAAAGAATTAACTCTGATGAAGCCAAGAATTAATAGCGAACAAAGCAATTGATGCAGAATATGCAAAGTGGATGGAGATGCAAGATGTTATCATAAATTTAATATCCTTTATCTGAACAGGGGCCAAAGTAATGTAAAATGGAACATCATGAACATTATAATAGGAGGAGGGATTCCAGAGGCAGAAATTAAAAGGTATGTATGACTTAGAAAAAAAAAACAACAGAAACTCATTGACCCATCTGCCTGCATGCTGGGCATGCTGTTGTTTGTAAGACACACTGGATCACTAAAGTATTTGTTTCCTCAGAAGGAAATGAATAGCAGGGCAGCAATCCCTGCATCCCCTTGAGGTACTGCTGTAAATCATGGGAAAGTTGAGGATTTGGGTCAAAATAAACCTGACTAGGAGCTCTCATACCACCATGTATTATTTATTTGTCTCAAGAAGTGGGACTTAGCACTAGGTTTTTTAAATTATTATTATTTTCTCATCTGCAAAATGTTGCTTATAAAAAATGTGCAGAGAGGAAGATCAAAGCACTTTGCAAAGTGAAATAATTCTAAATACACATTACTTGCTAGTTATTTTTGTGTCCTGTTTTCACTGGATCCCTCAGGGCTGGGCATCCTCTGCTCATTCATTCTTGCATTTATTCAATTAGCAGATGTTTACTGAGCTCTATGTTTATTCCAAGGACGGTTCTGTGCTTCAGACAGTTTTGCACAAAAGACACACAGCTCCTCCCCTCAAAGAGTGCAGAGTGTAATAAGGAAGAAAGATAGTACACAAGTAAACAAATTACATAATTCCAGTGTGAAATTTCATAAATGTAATAAAGAAAACAAAGCTAATGTAAAAAAAGAATAATAAAGGCAGACCTATAAGAAAGCTATGGTACATATACACAATGGAATTCTATGCTGCAGAAAGGAAGAAGGAGCTCCTACCCTTTGCAACATCATGGATGGAACTGGAAAGCATTATGCTGAGTGAAATAAGCCAGGCAGTGAAAGACAAATACCATATGATATCACCATTAACAGGAATCTAAACAATAAAACAAACAAGCAAGCAAAATATGATCAAGGACACTCAAATATGGAACAGGTTGACAGGGTCCAGAGAGGAGAGGGGAGAGAATCATAGGGGAAAGGGGGAGGGACTCACATGAATAAGTATAAAGGACACATGGACAATAATTAAGGTGGGGGGCAGAAATGGGAGGGAGGTGGGGAGCACTGGGGGGCAGGGCTGGGAATATAAGACAGAAAACAATACTTGAACAAGAATTAAGTAAAAATTAAAATTAAAAAAATAAATAAAATATTCTCAATAAATAAGCTTTAAACAAACAAACAAAAAGAATATCAAGAATGCCTTTCTTTTGAGATGACATTGAAACTGAAATATGAATAATTAGTGGGAGCCGATCACAGGGACAGCAGGGAAGATCATGTGCTAGGCAGATGGAAGAGCATGTGTGGAAGCCTTGAGGTGGGAGAGAGCCCGGTGTGTATGAGGGAGGAGAGAGGCAAGTGCATGGGAGCAGTTGGGTTTCCTCTGGGCTCTGAAGCTCCCGTGCTTCCTTCTATCACAGTGTATCTCACATTGCAGTATTGTGTAATCATCTGTCTACTGGTGCACCTCTTCTACAGGACTGAAGCCCTGAAGGTAGGAGCTAAGTCTTTCATCCCTATAGATTCACATTGCCTATTATAGATCGATCCTAACATATTGTAGATATTCTATAAATGTTGACTTTATTTTTTTATTAAATGTATTGGGTGACATTGGTTAGTAAGATCACACAGGTTTCAAGTGTACATTTCTATGATACTCAATCTGTATATTGCATTCTATGCCCACAGCCCCATCAACTCATCTTCTGTCACCATGTATTTGGACCACTTTATCATTTACTACACCATCACCTGCTTTCTTATGGTAACCATCATACTGTCACCCGTGCGTATATGTTTCAGTTTTATTCTCAAATATGAATGAATCATGTGATTCCTAACTTTTTCTGACTGACTTCTTTTGCTTGCCATAATATTCTCAAGGTCCATCCATGTCATTGCAAATGGCAGTATCTCTATGGCTGAGTAGTATTCCATAGTATATATGTACCACACATCTATTTTATCCAACCATCTATCCAAGGACACTTTGGTTGTCTGCATGGCTTGACCACTGTGAATGATGCTGCAGTGAAGATGGGGGTGCATGTGTCTTTGTGAATAAATGGTTCTGAGTTTTGGGGGTAGATAACCAAAACAGGAACTGTTATGTCATATAGTAACTCCATTCTTAATTTTTGGAGAAACCACCAGATTGTTTTCCATAGTGGCTGTACCAGTCTTATTCCAACCAACAGTGAATGAGGGCTCCTTTTTCTCCAAAACCTTGCTGACACTTATTGTTACCTGTCTTGATGATAGTAGCCATTCTAACAGGTGTGAGGTAGTATCTCATTGTAGTTTTAATCTGGATTTCCCTAATAGCTAGTGTAGTTGAACATCTTTTCATATATATGCTGGCCATTTGTATGTCTTCTGGGAGAGGTGTCTGTTCAGGTCCTCTGCCCATTTTTCATTAGATTATTTGTTTGGTATTGAGCTGTATGACTCCTTTATACATTGTAGATATTATATATCCTGCCCCTTGTTAGAGCAGTTGTTTGCAAATATCCTCTCCCACTTTGTTGTTTGTCTTTTTGCTTTGTTGTTGGTTTATTTTGCTCTGCAGAAACTAGAGATAGAGAAATATCTCTCTAATGTTCTTAGGGAACATTAGTTTGAGACAGTCTCATTCATTTATCTTTGCCTTTACTACCCTTGCCTTTGGGGTCAAAATTTATAAAATGTTCTCTAAGACCAAGGTTCATAAGTTTAATGCCTGTGTTTTCTTCTTTCCCTTTTCTTTTATCTTTGCCCAAAGACATTCTTTTCATTGCTTTTTTTTAGTGAAAAAGGAAAGGAGAGAGAGAAACATTAACATGAGAAACCTCAATGTGAGAGAGAAACATTGATTGGTTCCCTCCCATATATGCCCAGAATGGGAAGTGGACCCACAACCCAGGTGTGTGCCTTGACTGGGAATCAAACTCATAATCCTTCAGTTACAGGATGATGTTCCAATGAACTGAGCCACACCAGCCAGGGCAAGACATACGTTTTCTTCTATGTAATTGATTGTTTCAGATAGTAAATGTTTGTTTAACCAATGAAGGGACACAAGCTCCCAGCATAAGGTCCTGGGACAATAAACATTTAACAGGTGGAAACATACAAAAGTTGAGTGAAATCTCTGTCTTTCAATACTGTACCTCCTTTATTCAATGCATTAAAAACCTTTGATCTAATAGGCAATATATTAGCCCTAGAGACATAAAGAAGAATCAGATAGAATCCATACCCTTTATGATCTCAGAACACAGTGGGGAGAAGGATAAGTAAATAAAGAATCAGAGAAGTACGTGTTAGGTTTTAGGTTGGAAGCCAAGGTGATAATTATGAGACTCAGCCAGGAGTATCTTTGAAATTTTCTTGGAGATGTTTTCTTCTTTTTTTTCTATAATAAATATTCACCTTTAAAGCCATATTCAATTTATGGTTGTTGTTTAGTTTAAGAAATAATGATTGTTCAGAATAGTCTGTGAAGAATAGGGGTTAGCTCTTCCTTAAATGCTTTGTAGAATTCTCCTGTGAAACCATCTGGTCCGGGGCATTTGTGTGATGGGAGTTTTTTGATTACTGCTTCAATTTCATTTGCTGTTATTGGTCTGTTCAGGCTTTCTACTTTTTCTTCACTGAGTTTTGGAAGATTATATTTTTCTAGAAATTTGTCCATTTCACCTAGGTTTTCAAATTTCTTGGCATACAATTCTTCATAGTAATTCCTTACAATCCCTTCTATTTCTGTGGTATCAGTTGTAATCTCTCCTCTTTCATTTCTGATTGTGTTTATTTGTGTCCTCTCTCTTCTTTTCTTAATGAGCCTACTTAAAGGCTTGTCTATTTTGTTTATCTTTTCAAAAAACCAACTCTTGGATTCATTGATCCTTAGAATTGTGCTTTTGGTCTCTATGTCATTTAATTCTGCTCTGATCTTGGTTATTTCCTTCCTT